>NC_056745.1:1476373941-1476673941 GCF_019279795.1 Protopterus annectens | reverse complement strand
CCTGTAGATTGGTTATACATAGCCATTTTTATCTAATCTCTTCCTATCCTGTTAGTAATTGAGCCTCATCTACCTCTTACCTTGGGATATTTAATTCTTCCATAATCATTTCCATTTGAACTTTTCTTGATTCCCATATTTCTCTGCTTTATACAGGCTTTTATAAAATTTCTGAAATATTTCTATTATTTTGTTATCTTCCTTGTTACAGGCACCCTAAGCTTGGTGACAACCTTTACACTTTCTATTGCCTGAGACATTGTGCTAAAAGTTTTTGTGGTCTCTAGAATTATTATTAAAGAGCAGTTGCTTAACAACTCGAAACTCGTGCATATTATCGAGGTAATCTCTTTTTGTTCTGTTTAGCATTCTGCAGTGGCGCCTTTTCTTGTTCTGCGAGATCCCCCTATTTTGCAATACTTGAACATTTGTTATTCCTCTAAATAATTCTTGTTACTTCTTAACCATATCTCCCTTTCCTTTTTTCCACCCTAGTTTTAAACTCCACTTTAATTTTATCTACTCCCTAGCTATATTTTCAGAAGAAATTTCTATCTCCTCTAGTAGCTCCTAAATTAGTTCCAAATCCCATTCCTTAAATTCTTGTCTTTTCATCCGATAGGTGGGAAAGCACCAGTGTCTCATTTTTATTTAATTACCTTCTGTTTTTATTTTAGTTGTTATTGGCACACATAATCTGAAATAGTTATTTGGTGCATTTCAAGACCTTCAGTTAAATGCACATGTTTCTGGGAGATATAAATTCTATCTAGCCTAGCCCAGGTTTTGTATCTTGGAGAATAATATGTCAATTCACTCCGAACTCCTAGTACTGAATTCACATCTTCCGTGCCAAACATTTTCATAAATGCTTCAAAAATCTACCATCATTTTTTTATATTTTCCCTTCTAGGCCCCCCAAACACATCTCCACTGTTGCAAACCAAATTCCAGTCCCACATATAAGTAATATTCCTTGCTGAAAGCTAATTATTTCTCCCAGAATTATCTTAAGCTCCATTATATTAGTTTTAGGGGGATGTAAATGCTTGCCAGTGTCATCCTCCTCCCTGTCCAGTAGACCCTTAGTGCTGTGTATCCTCCATTATTATCTTTTTCCCCCCTTTTTATCACTATTGGAGCTCCTCTTGCAGTTAATATAAGTACTCTTCTTTCCCTTTCCCTCAGATATTCTCCTACATAACCATTCTGGCAACCTTTATCAAATGCAGATGTTCAGTTCTTTCTAAGCATGTCCCTTGTACCACAGCTATGTGCACTCTACATTTTTTAAAATAGTTCACTGTTCTTAGTTTTGTAAGACTGTTCAGATTGAAAGACGTTACAGAAAGCATCATTTTCTTATATAGTTATTATTACCACCTTTTATGTATAACTGCTCTTTTGTTAAATTTCTAGTTCCAACTTTTATGTTACATGCATATATTGTTCGGCAGTTTGGTCTTTTATACAGCTGTTTCTTCTTATGTCCATTTGAGCCTATGCCACATATTACATAACATGTTTTTTTTGAAAGCCCTCAAACAGAACAACCATCCCCCAAAAAACCTATCAACTTAATAATAACACACAAAAGTATCTACATTTTCAAGTATTGAAGTTTTTGCTTTCTTATAAGCACAAAAGTTCTAAGTTGATAGCCACACAGAAAAGCTAGAGTTAACAAAAATGAAAGGTTAGTCATGCTAAGATGGATGGTACAGCATGTGCTATTAGTAAGTGCTATTTGATTATCTTTGTAGCTGTCCCAGCTGAAAAAACACATTGAATGCTTTCAGTAAACACTTTCTCCAAGCTATTTCTCTTTATCAGATAGTCTTTTAGTGGCATGCAAACTAGACACAAATCTGCTAAGGATACCTTGCTAACCAGAAAAATGCCTTATGATATTTAATATTCTTTTTCATTTACATGCTTTGTAATAAACTTGTTACTGGATAAAGCCTAGCATGTTAACCCGTTCATTTCCCTATGCAAATATGTGAAAAAGCACACTGATTTTTTTGTTTGTCATACACTTTTAACCAGACCCCCTACCTACTTCCTCTCTCTTTTTTTTTACATTGCAGTGCCTACATTTCTTTAAAGTGATAAAAAAGAGAGAAGATTGGAGAAAAAGAAAAAAAAGCACCTGTTTAGATTAGTATCCCCATTTCATTTAAAAAATGAGAAAACTTTACTTCAAATCTAATAGGTTTGTCTTATCTTTAAAACTCTCCCAGCTTGGAAAACCCCTGATTGCTTTTAGAGAACATTATGTCTAGCCAATTTCTCTTTTTTCCCTCAGCCAATCTCTTTCCACCAGACTGTCTCCAGTTTCTCTTTATCAGATTGTCTCCGTGGAGACATGAGAACCAGACAGCCAGTCTCTCTTGATCATATTGTTTCCAGGGAAACACAAGGATCATCTGCAGAATTGCTACTAAGTATATATACATTTGCTAGAAAAAAGCCTCATAATTTTCAGTATTCTTTTTCATTTACTTGTCTCTCTTAAAACTAATCAATCTAAGGTCCTCAATCCAGCCATTTCCCCATTCAAGAATGAGAAAGAGCACACCAAATGTAACTCTGTCATGCCTTTTTAAACAGGCTTTTTTACATGGCATTGCCTGTATTTCTCAAAACTGTACAAGAAGAAAGAGAGAAGATTGGTGAAAAAGAAAAAAAAACAGCACCTGGTTACAGTCTCCATTATATTTAAAAATGGCATGCAAAGGAAACCATATACCACACATACAGTACTATTAAGAAGATATTTTCTTTACTTCCAGTTAACTCCTCTCTTGCCCTTCTTGAAGCATTTTTACGAACATTAATGACATTAAATAGGGCATATACTTTAGAATCCTGCACAAGTCCAACAGATTTTGAAAAAGTCCAATATTTCCAGATTTACTTTTTCTGTCATATTTCACAAATATAATTATTGCATTGTAACCTCACAGTAAGTTACTGGTTTTATTACTGTTCTTCTCCATTGCCCATATCGTGTCTCTAATTCATTTCCAATGTACTCTCATTTCTTCTAGTCGGCTCTTATGCACTCTTTCTTCTCTCCAACATTTTCCATTGAAATACTCAAAAAGGTTTCACAGGTACAGTCTCTCAGTGGTCTTTATTACCAGAAGAACAAAAAGCAGAACCTCCTTCTGTTTCACAGCTCACTTTTTGTTGCACAAACTTGTATTTCCTCCTTAGCATGCACTTCATCGAAAAATGATTTTGTCCCTCCAGAGAAGGATACCTTAAAGACAGCTGGATACAGCAGTTTGAATCCCACACCTGTGTCTCTACATGCCCTGAATAGCGGAATGAATTTACTCCTCTTTTGCGTGGTGTACACTGAGTAATCATTCTCCACAGACACTGTGCTGTCTCCCACTTTTAGTATTCTGTCCTTCTGCCACAGTTTGCTTTGAATCTGCTGGTAGGATTGCATCTTTACTATTAAAGGTCTAGGTTGCTTTCTTATAGCTAGGTTTGGAACATACACACGGTGCCCTTTCAGCTGATAACTCATGCTGTGGAATACCAGTCCAGTTGCTTATTTGTGTTGTCATAAAATTAATGCAGTCTGTTCCTTCCAGCTTCTCTGGTTTTCCCTACTTGTTCTGCCCTCTAATTGTATTATATTTTGAAACCTCTGTTCCTGAGTAGTCTCATATTCAGCCACCCTTTTCTTCATTTTGACCTCTGCTTTGTGCAGCTTTATAATGTCATCAGAATATCTGTCTAAAGCTTCTTCCATTTTTTTCCAGCCTTTTGTTGTTTGTGTTGATATACCCCATCAGTGTTTTTTTTTTATTTTAATCAGGTCTGTCTGCAGTTGTCTTATATTTTCCTGTAGGTTACTGGACGTCATGTCTGAACTTTCTCCAGTCAGTGTTTCTTCCTCACATTTTGTAGCTGATTTTTTCCAGGTCTTCTGTATTTCTTTATTCTTGGCACCTAGGCAGTGCACCTACTAGCCAGTTAATGAAATTTACCCATAAACACAAGTCCACTGGCCTTCTCTGCTGAGTTTCTGTTTTACACTGGGAGAGCTAGAAACAAGCTGTTACTCAATGTTCAGCCATCTTGAAAGTCCCCATTTGCCAGAATTTCAATAACAGGGCTCTTGTGGATAGGAAAAATAAACTTATCCTCAAAGGTTTATTGCCATCTTCTTGTTGTGAAGCTATGTCTAGGGCTCAGTCCCTCCAAATTAAAGCTGAGGAGTCCATATCAAAGTCTTCTAAGCCTTCAACATCCTCGACCCCATCTTTGTCAAGGAAGAGATCGAAATTGGATCCGAGACAATCTCAAAGCTCCTCCCCTTTGGAGCTGAAGAAGAAGAAACTAGTGGATCCTACATACTCTGATCCAAGAAAGAAACCTACTGATCTGACTGCTTTGAGTCTGACTATTACTCCAAAGACCAACTATTCCCCTTCTTTTGATACTGTGCCTTCTAGGGTCCCTTCGCCTTTTTTGGAAAGGAGCCAATCAAAATCACCGTCCCTTGCGTCATCTCATTTGTCCAGGAGGTTGAGGAAGATGTGGGCAGAATGATGAGAAATTTCTGTCAGTGCAGATCCAGATGGGTGTTTTACTGGCTCCTACCCCAGAGGTCAGGAGTCCCATCCATCTACCACACCAGCACTTCTTACTCCTCTGATCTGTTTGGTTGCTTCATAGTCCCTGGATCCAAAACTTGGGGATCTGTCTGGCTTTGATCTGAACATAACTTTATCTTTGGACCTGAAGCTAACTCTGAGTGCTCCAGCTCCTACATCATCGGAACTGGATGACTCTCAGACCTGAAGCTTCCTTGTTGGAACCGAAGTGTTGGAGTTCACTTTGAAGGTTTCGGAGCAATCTCTGCACCTTGGTGCTTCGGCACTGGATAGCTCAGGGATATTGCTTTCAAGGATGGGAGGAGACAGCAGTCCAGAAGCCTGCCTTATCTGTGCCAAGGTCTTCCTTCTCTCCAGAGCAGTTCGCCTTTGAGGTAGTGAAGAGGGCATTTTCTGCTTTGGCAGGACTGACTGATCCAAGCCCCTTGGATCTTCAGTGTAGTTCCCAGATGTCTCTCTTCTTGGATCCTCATTATTCTATGCCACAAGGACAGCCAGCTTGAGACCCCCAGACCACCCAGCAGGATTTCACAATCTCTTCCAAAACTTCTCTGAAACACCCCACCGAGGAAGCCACTAGGATGAGAAAGTAAAAGAGAGGAGGCATGTAGACTGTCCACAAGAATCGGTCACTGAGGATGCGGATTTCAACAAGTGTGAAGAGTCCCCACAATCACCTTCAGAAGATATCTCATTTGGAGACAGCCTTGAGATCCTGAAGCAGAGAAGTGCTTCGGCCCTCAGCAACCCTTCACCGGAGGAATCAGTATTTCTTGAGGCCTTTGGAACTGGTCCATCTACCTCCAGGTTTACAACGCCCGCTGACAAGCTCATTGATTTGGTCTCTTGGCATGTGTGGAAGAAGTCTGACTCAGTTGAGCCAGTCCCTAAGAGGCTAAGTCAGATTCTGGCTTCACCTGTCAGGAAGGAATTTTGGAGTAAGGGGATGCCCATGGATGCCATGGTCATGGTGGCGGCCACCAAGAAGGAACTTGCCAAACAAAATTGCTCTGTTCAACCCCCTAACAGGGAGTCTAGGGCAATGGACAGGTTTGGGAAGCATGGTTATGCTTCAGTGACCTTTGCTCTATGGGGAGTCTAGGGCAATGGACAGGTTTGGGAAGCATGTTTATGCTTCAGTGACCTTTGCTCTATGGGGAGTCTAGGGCAATGGACAGGTTTGGGAAGCATGGTTATGCTTCAATGACCTTTGCTCTATGGGGAGTCTAGGGCAATGGACAGGTTTGGGAAGCATGTTTATGCTTCAGTGACCTTTGCTCTATGGGGAATCTAGGGCATTGGACAGGTTTGGGAAGCATGTTTATGCTTCAATGACCTTTGCTCTATGGGGAGTCTAAGGCAATGGACAGGTTTGGGAAACATGTTTATGCTTCAGTGACCTTTGCTCTATGGGGAGTCTAGGGCAATGGACAGGTTTGGGAAGCATGGTTATGCTTCAGTGACCTTTGCTCTTTGGGGAGTCTAGGGCAATGGACAGGTTTGGGAAGCATGTTTATGCTTCAGTGACCTTAGCTCTTGGGTCGCTGAACTATTTGGCACATTTTACTAGATAACAAAGAGACGATCAAAGAACTTTGAAAATCCCTTTCAGGGATTATTTCTGCTGAAGTATAAAATTGAGTGTTTTTGTATGTGTTTTTTATTCCACTGAAGGCAGTTTATGCCCAGGCGCTAGACCGCATTAAATGTGTTTCTCTTTGAACTGGATGGTTGTATTTTATTTTTTTGTGCTTTGAGTTTTTGTGGTTTAACATTTACTCTTTCTGCTAAAACCCAATATTCTGTGGCCTCCCGGTTGGCTACCCTCCAATCCTTTTCAAATGCATCCATGAGGCGTATTTCATACGCAGCCAAAGGTTCCTCAAGGGCAGCAGGTTCAGGCATATCCAGTAGAATGCATGGAAATGCTTATTTGATTTTGCATAGTTCTTCAATTCCTCATGCGTCACTGCTCCCTTTGATGGCAGTTCTTTGTTTGGCCCAAAATTGAAGGACACATTATTCCATGTTTGTGAAGGATAGAAAGACCCTCTCAGCACTGGGCATACATTTTTTGACTCCTCAGCGATACTTTTGTAGGACTCAACAGAAGTGGTCAGAAAATGTGATTCAGGAAGTCCCAAGATCCTTTCCAGGACACACATGGAGAAAGTTCTCATAGGGGCGGGGGAGGGCTCTAATGGACGATGACACCCCAGTGGTAGAGGAGGCCTGCAAAACCGGGTTCCAGAGACTCTTTCTCTGATAGACCATATCGGCGCTACTGAAAGGCTCTCTGGAGGCAGTTGGGGGTCGATTATCCCTGCACCAGAGAGCCTGGCTAAACATAAGATATACTTGGGTGCAGAGGATTATTTCCAGAGGTTATATTCCCTTTTCCCTTATACCTCCAACTGTATGCAAAAGTTCTGATGTTCCACCCAGTCAGAGGATAGCAGCAACACTAGAAATACAAAAGCTGCTAGAAAAAGGAGTCATCTAAGAGGTCCCACCAGACCAGATAGAATCTGGAACTTATTCAGGATTCTTTTTAGGGCCAAAGAAAACAGGGGACTGGAGACCATTTTTGGATTTCAGCATATTGAACAAGTCAGTTCGACATACAAAGTTTCGGATGGTCATGGTTCAGTCCATTCTCCCCTTCCTGGGCAAAGACAACTAGATGTGCTGGATAGTCAGGATGCGTACTATCACATAAAGATGACCAGACAATCCAGAAGGTACTTGCGCTTCTGGCTGGGAGACAGTCAGTACCAGTTCAGAGCACTACCCTTTGTCCTCACCACAGCCTCAGGGTGTTTACCAAATGCATGGCAGTGGTGGCAGTTCACTTGAGACTGCAGGAATTCTGTGTGTTTCCAAATCCAGACAGCTGGCTCAAGTGTACAGATTATCAGATTCCAAGTCAGGAGAATAATTTGCAGTACCAACATTTCATCCCAGTTGATCCTTAGTTCCCCTAGCAAGGTTTCATATGAGAATTCAATTATGCTAGCAACAAAATGGTCTGTTCTTTACCAGTGCATGCCAACACAAATAAGAATTACTCAGGCATGCAAGAAATATCTCTGGTGGTGGATTCATTCGGATCACATTCTACAAGGCCGCGCTTTCATTCTCTCTTAGCCCAAAGCCATAGTGACTACAGGCACTTCCCAGATTTGGAGGGGGTGCACTTTCTGTAGAGAACAGTCAATGCACTTGATTCCTGAAGAGGCCAACTTGCATATCAATGTCCTAGAGATGAGAGCAGTGCTTTTAGTGTTGCAGGCCTTCCAGGACTATCTCCCTTTAAGGAAAATTGTGATTCAAACAGACAATATATCAGTGGTTTGGTACATCAGCAAACAAAGCAGGACTACATCTTACCCCTTGTGTTAAAAAGGACTCAGAGTGTGGCAGTTGGCGATCTCATCCAACTGCTTTCTCATACCAATGTGCATTCTGGGGAAAGCCAACGTGATAGCAGACAAATTGAGCTAGTCCGTTCTTCTGCTTCATGTGTGGTCTTTCAGCAGGATCATAGGATCGTATGAGGTTACTATGCTATTGGACCTGAGGCCCTTATAAGCCTAGCCAAGAGTTTAGCCCAAGTTTAGACAAGTCAGCACCCAATGCCCCTCTTCAGCAGGGACACAGGTGGAATCCCAGGGGTGCATTTTCTGTTTCCTATCCAGTTATCCAGGTTGCGCTTAAAAAGGGATAAAGACATGGAGAGGGAGTCTATTCCATAGATGGGGGAGTCTCTGGGACACAAATCTGTCCCATCAACAAGTCCTGTTGATGTCACAGACCAGGTTGAGGCCGCGCATGCAGGTTACTCAAGTGGAGCTTGACTTGCGGATATGCAGCAGTCCCATCAAGGAGGGGTCCGTCATTTCCTTGCTTGACAGACAGAGGTCACCTCTGAGAGGTCTGTATGAAACTGAGTAGAGGAATAGGGCTTTTAGCCTATCTGTAGATGGTAGATGTTTGTGTTCCTGGATTCACCTGGTGAAGAACCTCTGTGGTCTCTCCAGCTGCTGCATGTGCTTTGTAAGGTGCATGACGAAAGGGGCATTGTACTCAGTAATGGGATGATATGACCTCCTTGTCCTTGGATGAGATACCCTTACTTATGAGGTGGGCCATGTAGTCAAAAGTCAGGTTGCTATCAACCTAGGTGCCCAAATCCTTCACGATTGATTGCGTGCTTAGGACATTGTTATTAATGTGATAATTTGTGAGCATGTCACTGTTCCCAAAGGGGATGATGATGCATTTTTTGGTGTTCAGCTTCAGGCCATGTTTCTGGCACCAGTCATTTGTCTGAGTGAGACCCTCTTGGAGGATGTCCATATCACTAGGGGAGTTGATGGCAACACCCAGCTTGCAGTCATCTGCAAAACTGGTCAGCCATAGCCCACAGGTTTTGGCTGACACCTCAGAAAAGTATATCCCAAATAACAGAGATTCCAATACTGAACCCTGGGGTATTCAGCTTGTTACTGGTCTACTGCTTGAAGTGGCTTCCCCTATTTTGACTAGGTTGGTTCTATCAGTGAGCCAGTTTGCTACACATCTGGTAACATATGGATTGATTCCTATTGAGAGAGTTTATCTATTATGCCCAACTGGGGAATAGTGTTGAAGGCTTTGGCCAGGTCAATGTAGGTGGTGTGCACCGTCTTCCCCTCGTCCATGGCTTTGGTGACTGTGTCAAAGAAGTCAACCATATTTAACAGACATGATCTCCCCTTGACGAAGACAAACTGTGTGGGATTGTTTGGAGGTTGCCAATGTCCTTGTTAATGAGGTCCATGGTAATCTGTTCCATGGCCTTGCAGAGCAGGCTAATTAGGCTGATGGGTCTGTAATTTCCTGGATCAGTGGACACTCCACCCTTGTTCAAAGTGATGACAGTGGCTGTCCTCCACTCAGCCGGGACAAAGCCAGTACTCAGGTTTTGGCTGAATAGGGCGCGTAATGGCACTGCAGGTTCCTGCCTGAGTTCATGTAGGATGCAGCCTGGATGTTATTGGGTTCCATGAAGGATGTACTTTTTTTCCTTTGTGGGGATGTTCTGATTTACTGAGGGGGGACAGAGGGTTGAAGTTTTCGCTGAATCTGTCAGCCAGCAAGTTTGCTATATCTACGGCATTTGTATATGTGCTGTCCTTGACCACCAGTTCTGAACAGATCTGGGTGCTTCCTATGAAGTTGTGGACATATGTGAAGAAGGCCTTATGATTGTCTCTAGTAGATGTGGCCAGTTTGGACTCAAACTTTGTTTTGGAGGATTTCACTAGTGCTCTTATTTGCTTGTTCAGGTTAAGGAGACATTGCTTCCAATTAGGCACCTGCTCCTTCTTGGTATAGGACAGCAATTTTTTTTCCTTTTGTTATAGAGTTTATTTATTGCAGATGTCCACCAGACAGGTTTACTTTTCCTTGTGGAGGATGATATAGGCCTGTTGGGTATTCCCGATTCTATGCATCTATATAAATGCTCATATAGTGCTTTGGTGTAGTTTTGGATATTAGTACCGGTTCATACAGATTGGGAGGGGGCTGTGAAGCTGTTTATGTCATCCCTCAGGAGGCTGTAATCAGCTTTGGAGAAGTTTTTATGTCTGACCCTAACTAGATGGGGATTGGGGGAGAAGGTGACTCCGAAAGTGACCGCTTTATGGTTGGATCTTACCAGGGAGGATGATACTGTAGGAATGCTGCAGTGGTTACTCATGTTGGTTAATACTAAGTCCAAGATATTTTCACCTCTTGTGGGGGTATCGACTAACTGTTCCAAGAAGTTTGCTTTGACAAACTTGAGGAATCTCTGGACATTTGTGTAATGGCATGAGTGGGTCTTCCAATCTATATTTGGGTAGTTAAAGTCACCCAGGATCAGGGTAAAGGGTTGAATCTTGATAGAGTCGAACAGGTCCAGATAGGTGGAATGGGCATCTTGAGTCGGATTTGGGGCCGATAGCTAGCTATGACTTGAATAGAGGTCTTGTCAGTGGTTAACTGCACCTGGAGTATCTCCTGTGCGTCATACTGTGTGACCAGCCTGGAGGTGTGTATGTCTTTAATATATATTGAAAATTCCACCACCTTTGGGTTTACTGCCCACAGTTTGGGGTTTGAATGTATGATAAGATGATTAACCAGGTAAGGTTGGGGTTAAGAAGACTTGCAGTATTGCAGTTTCATGTTTAGACTCCTAGCGTTATCAGCATGACCATTAATTTGTGTTTTGTTGAAATGTTTATGTTGGTAGTTTTAACCTCATCACTTTTCCTAAAAAAGGCACTATGGGAGAGGCAAGAACCTTTGCCAGAAGCCTGAAGCTCAGGTGAGACAGATGCAGGCCATCTCTGGCAAAGCATCATGGTCTGTCAATCATATCTTCCCAGGCTTTCAGGTACTGGATTCCCCTGGAATGACACCAGAAACTAAGCCAATTGTTAAAGTCAATCATTTTCTGTTTGTATTGAGGCATCATTCTGGGTGACAGCAGAATGCTGCTTAAGGCTAGGGGCATACCTGCGTGGGAGACATAAAAAGCGAGCCCAATCATGTCTCTCTTCATATAGTCCAGGGAGGTATGTCTCAAGTCATTCACGCCAACATGGACTATGACAGAGTCATAATAGTACCTGTTGTTGAGAGACTTGAGTGCATGTGTGATATGGCGGATTCTGGCACTTGACTGACAACTAACTGTGACTTTCTCCTTATCCAGCCTGGTGAGAGGCACATCTGTGTGTCTCACAGTGGAGTCTTCTATGACTCATATGTTGGGTTTATGGTGATGCCTTAGTGGCTGTGAGTCACAGGTTTGTGGACTATGTGTGGTATGTGATGTGGAGGGCTGTGTGGAGATTGCATGTGTTTTTGCCTCGGAGGTCTGCTTTGTTTGGGTATGTTTATGTTAAGGACCTCTGCATATGTGGGTGTGTGTTGTGTAGGTGTGGATGTTGTTTCAGGTGTAGTGATTGTGTTGACATCCATCCATTTTGGTGCCAGATATACTGGTTTGAGGGGGAGAGAGCATGGACTCTAGTTTCCTAATGTAATTGCATCTCTCTCAGGTTATGTTCCCAGGTAGTAGTAGTACATGGTTGTCCATGTACATGAGGCAGGTGGTACACTGTCTCAGGATGCCCATATCAACCAGACTGGCAAGATAAACTGTAGGAAATTGTCCATCCATATTTGTCAGAAATGATTTTCCACTGTTGGGGCCAGGCTTGCTGCAATCTTTTTGCTTTTCCCCTAAACAACAAATGCAGCAGGTACTTTGCCCTAATCCCCCCTCAGGAGGAATCACTGAGGGACACTCTACTGCACGGTTGGCCCTCTGGTCTACTTTATGCTTACCCACCAATCCCTCTAATTCCAAAATAGCAAAGTCATTCTCATTGCACCTTACTGGCCTTGTCAGATTTGGTTCCCCATCCTGTGGCCTCATGTTTTTTGCCAACCTTAGATTCTGGATCTGATTCCAGATCTCCTGACACATCTGACAGACACTGGTTCATCCTAATATCTCAGACCTTAAGCTAACAGCATGGTTTTCTATTTCTGTTAATAACCAGACAACAGACACAGTCTTCCCCTGTCTGTCATACCCTTTTATCTTCCCATAAAACTTCAACAAGAAAGCTTTATACAAGTAAGTGGAAAAGGTTTGTTTACTGGGCACAGCAAAAACATACTGATCGCTTTTCAGCTCCGATACATAACATACTTGAATTTTTAGCACTGATCTTAATGAGGAGTCGAGCTCCTCAACCATTAAGGTTCAGTTAGCAGCGATATCTGATTTTCATATCTTTAATGAGGGGGGCGAGCTGCTCTACCATTAAGGTTCAGTTAGCAGCTATTTTTAATTTTCATATCTTTAATAAAGAGGCGAGCTCCTCTCCAGTTAAGGTTCAGTTAGCGATATCTAATTTTCATATCTTTAATGAGGGGGTGAGCTCCTCTAACATTAAGGTTCAGTTAGCAGCGATATCTAATTTTCATATCTTTAATGAGGGGGCAACCTCCTTTACCATTAAGGTTCAGTTAGCAGCGATATCTAATTTTCATATCTTTAATGAGGGGGCAGCCTCCTTTACCATTAAGGTTCAGTTAGCAGCGATATCTAATTTTCATATCTTTAATGAGGAGTCGAGCTCCTCTACCATTAAGGTTCAGTTAGCAGCAATATCTAATTTTCATATCTTTAATGTGGGGTGAGCTCCTCTACCATTAAGGTTCAGTTAGCAGCGATATCTAATTTTCATCTTATTTTCATATCTTTAATGAGGGGGTGAGCTGCTCTGCCATTAAGGTTCAGTTAGCAGCGATATCTAATTTTCATATCTTTAATGAGGGGGCGAGCTGCTTTATCATTAAGGTTCAGTTAGCAGCGGTATCTAATTTTCATATCTTTAATGAGGGGGCGAGCTGCTCTACCAATAAGGTTCAGTTAGCAGCAATCTCTGATTTTCATGTTGGATTTGAAGGTTCTTCTTTGGCCTCTTATAAACTTTGTAAAGCATTCCTGAGAGGCAGTGTTGTATTGAGACTCCCGTGTACAGATCCTGGTCCACCATGGGATTTGAACTTGGTACTGCAGGTGTTAAAATTCATTCCCCATTTGAACCACCAGCTAAATGTGACCTTAAGTTCCTGACTTGGAAAACTGTTTTTCTAGTGGCCATTACCTCAGCCAGAAGAATTTCAGAACTTCAGGCTTTGTCATCTAAACCTTTCTACTTGATTTTTCATAAGGATAGTGTTACATTACATACCAATGCGTCTTTCCTTTCCAAGGTGTTGTCAGAATCAGTACATTAATTTACCAGGATTATTTCCTGAATTTACAAACAAAGATGAACATATGTTGCATTTATTGGATGTTCACAGACAACTGCGTTTTACTTGCATAGGACAAAAGAAATCAGGAAGACAGATCAGTTATTCATCTCCTTTGCAGATTTGAAATTGGCCAGACCAGATACAGAGGTAAGTCTAGCCAGATGGCTGACGGATTGCATTTCTTTTATCTATAACAAGTTGGGTCTAACCTTACCAAAACCTGTAAGAGCCCATTTAACTAGGTCCATGACCTCTTCTTTAGTGCTTTTGTCTAGGGCTTCCATGGACGACATATGTGCATCTGCAACCTGGACCAGTACTTATACCTTTATTACTTATTAGATACTGGATCTTGTCTCGAGGGGTAGAGCAGCCTTTGGCTCTGCTGTGCTCAGGAATATCCTTCCTTAGAGTCCACCCAGGAGTTTAGGTAGCTAGGGACTCTGTCCCAACATTTGAGGTAGAATGAAAATTGAAAGCGCCAGATTAAGAAGTTATGTAATCACCATAACATTCCGTCGTTGTTATCGATTTTCAATCTTTCTCAACATCCCACTTACCAACCCCAACCCTTGTTTCAACAAACTTCAGGAAGAATAAAATATTGTAAGAACACCACTGTCCTTAATGTTGAGCACCAGATATAGTTCCTTCTGTAGGACATATACAAATGTATGTTTCTTTATGTATGCACAGTGGCACATACCACTTTAGGTAAATCAGCAAACAAAATCTAGGGTATGTTAGGGGTTGGTGCACTATGGGTAAGGGAGAAGCTTGAGAGCGTTTTGGTTACCACAAGGTTTAGTAACGGCCGAGTCCAATCTGAGGTTCGGATCTAACCCCAACAGTTGAGAAAGAATGAAAATGGACAGCACAGATGGAACATTATGGTAAGTACATAACTTTTTTTGTGTGTGTTTTTATGTTAGATGTCTCCATGTTATTGTTGGTCTTTTAATTTAGGATTGCTAGGCCCTTCTCTCTTTGTATGGAGAAGAAACTCTTAAAGAGAACTTTGACCTGACTGCTGATTTCCCTACTTGGGATTAGCCATTCAGCTGACAGAGTGAAGGTGTTTTTGTGTGGGCGGGGGGCAGGGGAAGAGCTTTTTGAAACCCACTAATTGTTTGCTAGGAGAGAAACCCATGTAACCCAAAAGCAGTGATGCCTCATGGTACTGGCTGTTGGGCCGCAGCACCTGCAGCTAAAAAGAGAGAGAAAAATGTCTTAACTCAGATAAGTTAAAAATAATAGTTGACTTTCTGTTGTGTTCCAGGTTTTTGGAACTGGAACTCTGCGCATGCTCAGTTCCAAGGAGATCCAAAACAAAAACAAAAAAAATCTGTTTCTTACAAAAACAGCCCAACATTAGGCTTCCCCATCATCAATCAGGTTTCATCAGCAGTATTCAGCCAAAAAGAAGGAAGTAGTTAATGTGGTAGAAGAAGATGTGACAGTGGGAGTTTTTTTTTTTTTTTTTTTTTGCAGGCATTTTGTGTGTGCTACTGCCAGGATGTGGGAAGAAGGTAAGTAGTGTGTGTGTATGTGTGTGTGTGTGTGTGTGTGTGTGTGTGTGTGTGTGTGTGTGTGTGTGTGTGTGCTTGTGTGTGTGTTGAGTGGGTCTGCCTGACTTTACCAAATTTCATTTACCCGAAATTTAGAAGATCGAGATGACAACACTGGAATTCTACACCACCAAACATTTACATTACCAGAAGATCAATGAAAGACCAGCTGCGCATATCACCCAGCACTTGGAGCTTCTGAATGGAGATCATGGTACAGTGAGGATCGGGAAATTTACCCTTTATTTCACTGCAGTGTGATCTCATAGTTGGTATGTGTAATTTGCAGGGGGGGGCTTGGCCCCTGTTTTGCTGCAGTTGGTGTTTCCTTGGTGTGACTTTTGGTAATGGAAATGTATGGTGTTGTAGAATTTTGGTGTTATTGTCTCCATCTTTTGAATTTTGGGTAAGTGAAACTTTGGTAAAGTCAAGTAGACCAGTGTGAGTGTATGTATATGTGAGTATGCATACATGGACAAACTGCTGAAGGGGTCGTTGGCTGAAATGTTTCATTTAAGTGATTGAGCATACACTGACACACTGTTGAAGGGATTGCTGGGGGAAATGTTTAATTTAAGTGCTTGTGCATCTTCTTCTTCTTTCAACTTTTCCCTGTTAGGGGTCGGCATAGCGGATCACCTGTCTGCTCATGATTGGCAGTGGAGTTTTACGGTGTCGAGTTGCCAGGCCGGCGCCCAACCTTCCACAGAAGGCACATACATGCACGCACTGACGCCTAGGGTAAATTTAGAGTGTCTAGTTCCACCTACAGCATGTCTTTGGGATGTGGGAGGAATCCGAAACACCCGGAGGAAACCCACGGAACCACAGGGAGGACATGCAGACTCCGCACAGAAGGCACCCCAGCCAAGAATCGAACCGGAGACCCTCTTGCTGTGAGGTGACAACGCTAACTGCTGCACCACCGTGGCCGTCCACAATTTAAGTGCTTGTGCATACATGGTTAAAATACTGAAGGGATCGATGGGGAAATTGATGGCATTTACATGGTTAAAATACTGAAGGGATCAATGGGGAAATGATGTCATTTACATGGTTAAAATACTGAAGGGATCGATGGGGAAATTATGGCATTTACATAGTTAAAATACTGAAGGGATCGATGGGGAAATGATGGCATTTACATGGTTAAAATACTGAAGGGATCGATGGGGAAATTATGTCATTTACATGGTTAAAATACTGAAGGGATCGATGGGGAAATGATGGCATTTACATGGTTAAAATACTGAAGGGATCGATGGGGAAATGATGTAATTTACATGGTTAAAATACTGAAGGGATCGATGGGGAAATGATGGCGTTTACATGGTTAAAATACTGAAGGGATCGATGGGAAAATGATGGCATTTACATGGTTAAAATACTGAAGGGATCGATGGGGAAATTATGGCATTTACATGGTTAAAATACTGAAGGGATCAATGGGGAAATGATGGCATTTACATGGTTAAAATACTGAAGGGATCGATGGGGAAATGATGGCATTTACATGGTTAAAATACTGAAGGGATCGATGGGGAAATGATGGCATTTACATGGTTAAAATACTGAAGGGATCGATGGGGAAATGATGGCATTTACATGGTTAAAATACTGAAGGGATCGATGGGGAATTGATGTCATTTACATGGTTAAAATACTGAAGGGATCGATGGGGAAATGATGGCATTTACATGGTTAAAATACTGAAGGGATCGATGGGGAAATTATGACATTTATTTGGTTAAAATACTGAAGGGATCAATGGGGAAATGATGTAATTTACATGGTTAAAATATTGAAGGGATCGATGGGGAAATGATGGCATTTACATGGTTAAAATACTGGAGGGATCGATGGGGAAATGATGGCATTTACATTGTTAAAATACTGAAGGGATCGATGGGGAAATGATGTCATTTACATGGTTAAAATACTGAAGGGATCGATAGGGGAAATGATGGCATTTACATGGTTAAAATACTGTAGGGATCGATGGGGAAATGATGGCATTTACATGGTTAAAATACTGAAGGGATCGATGGGGAAATGATGGCATTTACATGGTTAAAATACTGAAGGGATCGATGGGGAAGTGATGGCATACTGTAGGGATCGATGGGGAAATGATGGCATTTACATGGTTAAAATACTGAAGGGATTGATGGGGAAATGATGGCATTTACATGGTTAATATACTGAAGGGATCGATGGGGAAATTATGTCATTTACATGGTTAAAATACTGAAGGGATCGATGGGGAAATGATGTAATTTACATGGTTAAAATACTGAAGGGATCGGTGAGGAAATGATGGCATTTACATGGTTAAAATACTGAAGGGATTGATGGGAAAATGATGGCATTTACATGGTTAAAATACTGAAGGCATCGATGAGGAAATGATGTCATTTACATGGTTAAAATACTGAAGGGATCGATGGGGAAATGATGGCATTTACATGGTTAAAATACTGAAGGGATCGATGGGAAAATGATGGCATTTACATGGTTAAAATACTGAAGGCATCGATGGGGAAATGATGTCATTTACATGGTTAAAATACTGAAGGGATCGATGGGGAAATGATGGCATTTACATGGTTAAAATACTGAAGGGATTGATGGGGAAATGATGGCATTTACATGGTTAAAATACTGAAGGGATCGATGGGGAAATGATGTAATTTACATGGTTAAAATACTGAAGGGATCGATGGGGAAATGATGGCATTTACATGGTTAAAATACTGAAGAGATCGATGGGGAAATGATGTAATTTACATGGTTAAAATACTGAAGGCATCGATGGGAAAATGATGGCATTTACATGGTTAAAATACTGAAGGGATCGATGGAGAAATGATGGCATTTACATGGTTAAAATACTGAAGGGATTGATGGGGAAATGATGTCATTTACATGGTTAAAATACTGAAGGGATCGATGGGGAAATGATGGCATTTACATGGTTAAAATACTGAAGGGATCGATGGGGAAATGATGTCATTTACATGGTTAAAATACTGAAGGGATCGATGTGGAAGTAATTAATGGTCACATCTGTGCAGGGGTGATTAAAATAAATGACTGTTGGGTTGCTACTGTTTTATTTTTTTACACTCTGATATCTGAGATGTATTCAGTCAGTAAGGTTGGTTTAATTGGATGCAGGGGTCGTTTGTGGATAAAAACATCTGACACTGTTGGCATTTGTTTAAAATAAGCATGTATTATTCTGCCTTCGCAGAAGTAGTGTGCATATTTTTGTCAGTTTCTGTAACAGTCAGGGACCAGCACTCTAGTCAGTAAGTTGCTGTCTGTGGTGGTCTGTGCAGGATGTGTGTGATGGCAACTCATCATTTGCAGAGTGTTGCACTGAGTAGCATTGCCCGATAACAGCATTTGCTTCTCCAATTCCTTTAATATGCAGTCCTTTACTGTTTGTGGATTTTATCCAAGTGCTTTGGTTACTTTTCCTAGACACTCAACACTATAATATATGTTTCTGGTCATTTGTTCTTTTACTTTTTATCCCAGTCTAACACCAGAGTCTTTTGGAGAGGTAGGAAGGCAGGCACCATTCCCACAAAGACTGAATATTTATCCTTACACGTGATTTTTTGTTCAGGTCATCATTATTATGTCATAAGTTAGTTTAAAAATGCAACATGCCCTTCAGTGCATCTACAACTTTATGACTTATCGGGTCCTAGCAGACCCCCATCTTAATTTGGTTACTTCCTCCAGACTTAAAGTACCTCGGAGTCTTGGCAAGTTAAAAAGTGTTAAAAGCATGGGGTGGGGGGCTACAAAGTATGAAAAAGCAAGAAAGAAGTAATCCAGCTGAATGGTGTGGGGCCAGGATGAGGTGAAAAATGAAGAGGGCACTGGGAGAATGCGGGGGAGACTAGATGGGAACAAGGGGGACCCATGGAGTGTTGATTATGGCTAGAAATCTAAGGTGTATATAGTTAGTAAGGGGGCTGTAATGAGTCGGTTTGTACTAAAGCAGTCTGTGGATGAAAGTGAATGACCACATCTGTTTGATCATAGCTAATGGTTATTGACTTGACCACATCTATTTGATCATAGGCAACAGTTACTGACTTGCTGCAACACAACCCCACACCACTGGCTTTGGCTGCAACCATTCAGTTAACTTCTTGTAGCCCACCCCCTTACATTGAAGTCACCCTCTGCCACTACCTAAAGGCTACTGCAGCTGTGAGGAATTCAAATATCTACTGTTATGAGTAAGTGCAACGTATACAGCTGTACCTTCCAACTTGGTTGCATCACTGACTAGTGCCAAATGCAGTGACTTATTTTCCCTTATTCCTCCCCTAGAGGAATGTCTCATTGTTGCCATTTTTCACAAATGACCCCCACGACTCCTTTATGCTTTTCCATCATTTCATCTTATGCCAGAGTACATCCTGAAAGCAAGGAAATACAAGTCCAGGGTCACTCTAATAGCCCTGTTTTCACCTCAACAAATGTGGTTCCCTTTGCTGTAGCTTCACCGTCTGGAGGAGCCTGTATGTCTTGGGCACTTCAGAACCCTGCTGAGCCACCCTTCTGGCATACCTTGGCCATAGAGCTTCAATCCCACAGGTGAACTGCACGGGTACTCTACTTCCATTTATAACCAGGGGCACTTCATACGCTGCCATGGTCATTTGAATCTTTAGTTTTGCCCAGAGATCTAAAATTAGGAGAACATAAGTGTTATTGTGCATGCTTTTCTATTTGATCTTCCTCTGAAATCTTGCCTCCTTTTACAAATTGTCTGTTATACTATCTTTCACAGATTTACGCAGGTTGAAGTGATTCATTTGTCAAAGTTCATCATGCTGCCATTTTTAATATTCAGAGATTCCATGACTCATCTCTTGCTTCCTAAGAGATACTTTTAAACTACAGCCATCCTTCGGGTACCTAGTTCTTCAATGGGATTTCTATTTTATGCTTGAAAAGTTAACTTTCCTTCCCTGTGAACCTGCTGTAAAGCAGAATTGAAGTGTCTGTCTAGGAAAATGCTCTTTTTAGTAGCCATTACTTCTGTTAGGAGAAGTTCTGAAATGTAGGCCTTGTGCAGCAAATCGCCTTATCTCTTGTTTCATGAGGGTGTTGTGTCACTGTGCACTGATTTTCCTTTATGCCTGAGGTAGCCATAGAAGTAACTCTTAATCAGTCTTTTAGCTGTCCTTCTGTTCTACTGTTGCAGTATTCTTAACATAAGGGATTTCCCACCTTGGGTGTCTTGATGTCTGGCCAGTATAACAAAGCCTTTTACTACCTAAGGTACGCTGTGTGTCACACGTATTTTTCTCGGGTACGTAGGGCATAAAAGCAACGTCCGGATGTACCATCCTTAGAACTTTTGATCATTGATCTGCTCACCCGAGTCATTTGCTGGGGTATCAAGCCATTCAGTAAGTGCCCCAATGGTGTTTCCTTTTCTTACTTGCTGTTGTTTTTTGCAGCAGGTTTTTTTCATGTCTTCCAGAAAAGGCAAGTGCCAGTGTAGGAGACAAATTCCACATAAAGATAGTCACAACCAGTGCTTGTTTTGCTTAGGGCCTACTCACGACCGTACAACTTGTAGTATTTTTCAGGCCTGTGTGCCTCAAGACTGTATGTAGTCATCTGTCTTCTCTTGCTATTTATTTGGTAAATCAGTATCTCAAACTTTTGGGAGGGTGCTTCTAGGCCTGACGTTGAGTCTTCACTGAAGAGAAAGGCCAAAAAGCCAAGGTCGGACTCTTCCTCTGTGCCTCCTACATCGGACGTCTTTCTTGAGGCTGATGAAAGCTCGGAGGTTCGCCCAGATCTGGGGTTGGATTCTTCAGCTGGGAGCATTTCGGAGGTTGCTGTATATCTGATTACAGGTGCATCCTTGGAGGCATTGCAGATGCCTGTTTTGGCCAGTCTGGAGAAATCAAAGCTTATAATAACTGAAGGGCCTGGGGGGGGGGGGGGTGCCCAAATTCTGGTGAGTTAAGAAGTTCCAATAAAAGTAATAGAGTGTAGGCTGACATCAGATCCTTCTACTTTTCATAAAACTGATGTACAATTAAAGAAAAAGTAAAAAACAAAGCATGTTTTGTCTTACATGAACCCTTAAAGTGAGTGGCAGAATTTCATCCAGGGCTTATTTAATGCCCTTATGTTTCTTAAGCCTCCTTCGGGGGTCTCTTTTCCTGCTCCCCCTTGGACACCTTCCCTTTAACAAGAGGTCAAGGGAGCAGGACTTTTTTGATGAAGATGTTTCCTTGGATGAAGAATCCTTGGCTTATTTCACCCAAATGCCATCACCTTTGGAATTTGCTCCTCCTGAAGAGGAATCTGCTAGTCCAGAATCTCCTATTGAGGAAATTACCTTTGGGGATACAACTTTTAAGATGAGTTAGTACTTTAAATGGAATTGTTCCCAAGTTTCAGATATGCAAAAGAAATATTATGAGCGCCTACACATGGAGTCTCCTTTGCCATCTGCTGTCCCTCCAGATGTTATGTGATCCTATCTCGCCTACATTCTGACTGATGGGTTCGGAGCCGATCCCTCGGCTCCGACTCGGCACGCTTATGCCAAAGAGCGAAGTCTCTTATTGGCTGAGCTTATTATATCCCAGGATGCACCACTACCATTCCCCCAGATCTCGTTTGCCGCTAACCTGCGAAGACGTGGTCTCGAGCTGGCTGAGCTGAGTAGTTCTTTTTTGACTAACTTTTCTGTCAGTTTTGCTGTTTTTTCTCAAAAAAAGCTGTTTTAACAGCTATTCTTACATTGTTGTGTGGTTGGTTTGAATTTGTTGTGGAAATTTGTTGTGTGACTGGGTTGTGTTTGCTAGGCCCCCCTTCATCTAGGGCCTTCCGGTTAATCAACCCTTCTATATTTTATATATAGTAAAAGGCTTTAAAGCCTTTGGTAGCTGTCTGTTCTTACAGGGTTTCTAAGCCCCTGTCATTTGCGAGTGATAACTGTATTAGGGGTGTCACCAGTAATTGTATTTCTTCCAGTCAGATTACTGAAATTCCCCCCATAATGTCTCAGAATCCTAGGCCTTCGGGCTTTAAAAAATGTGTAAAATGTAGTTTCAAAATGTCCATCACGGACGATCACTCGCTCTGTGTGTATTGCTTAGGGGCAAAACATTTACAGGAATCATGTAGCGTATGTCACGCTTTTTCCTCAAGGGTCCTCCAGGAGAGGAAAAATAAATTAATTCTTAAGGGATTAATTAAACCTTCTTTCGAAGAAGCTTTGGCGTCCTCTCCTTCTCCGCCAAAGAAAGGCGTTGGTTCCGACCAGTCCGTCGGATCCGACCGCTAAGAAACATAGGCAGGCCTCTCCTTCGGCTCCAAGGACTTCGGAGCCGAGGTTGGAACGGTCTGCCTCGATGCCACCAGTATCGACTCCTCTGGCTTCCGAGCCCATGGCTGGGGCATCGAGGCGGGTCACCTTCGTCGGCTCCACTGCTCTCGGAGCCGACAAAGGTTGCCCGCTCAGACACTTCCTCCTCGGCGCCGAAGTCCACCTCGGCACCGATGGAATCTGGTATGTGTATTCCCTCGGTGCCGATACTCATCGAGTCGCCTCGAGCCGGTCCCCTAGCCCTTTGGGGCCGTTGGAGAGGCCTTCTCGAACCCGTTCTGTTTCCTCTCGGTCTTGAGGATGTCAGATTCTGATATAGACAGGGTGCTCCAAAGACTGTTCCAGTCCCCAGTCTTCCAAAAATTTGTTTCGGTTCCGACCCAGTTGGCTTCGAGCCGATGACCTTGGCCCACCCATTGCCATTCCTCCTCCGACCGCTTCGGCTCCGTCGGAGCAGGTGCTGTTGGAGCCGGTGGAGATCTCAGGGTCGGCTCCGACCCTTACTCCAACCCGGCCTTCGGGTCCGAGTTTGGTACGCTGGACTTCTTCGGCTGGACCCGGGGTGATGTTTGGGACCTATGCTTTCGGTTCCGAGCCTCCCTCGGTGCTTGGCTGCGGGACTTCCGTCGGCTATCACGGCTCGGGACCGGACACTCCCAGGATTCTGGGGTCTGGCTTTCAGAGCCATGAGGAGTGCCTTGGCCAAGTCCTCTTCGCCATCTCTCCGGCTTTACCGCACCTTCCCTGGGCGTGGAGACTGGGTCTTTGGCAGTTCCCCTGTCCGTAGTCAGCGGAGCCCGGGCCTGAGGTTACCCCAGTGGGGTTCCTCCTCCTGAGGGTTCTTCGGAGTTGTCTTCGGAGGAACCCCAAGGAAGAGATCGTGCAAGAGGAAGCACGTGGACTCCCCGAGTCTATTACATCAGACACTGATCTGGATGATGCAGAGGGGTCCCAAGTCGCCCTCGGATGATGTCTCATTTGCAGACATCTTAGAGATCCTCAAACAACGAGGCAGCTGGATATCCAAACCCCTCTGCTGACGAGTCAGTGCTCCTCAAGGCCTTTGGGGCTCAGCCCTCCGCCTCCTGGGTGTCTCCGCCCTTCGAGCTTCTGGATTTAGTTTGTCGAAGGGTGGGAACATCCAGATACCGTGGAACCAGTCCCTTCTCGTCCAAATAGGAGTTCCTCACTAAAGGCGTGGCTGTAGATGCCATGGTGGTGGCATCTGCTACACAACAGGACGTGGCAGAGGCTTCAACGTCCGTCCATCCTCCTAATAAGGAGTCTAGGAGTATGGACAGGCACGGGAAGCGCACCCTGACTTCAGCGGCCTTTACTTTAAGGTCTCTGAATTATTTGGCACATTTTACCAGGCTTCAGAGGGATCTGGTCAAGGAGTTGTCAGATTCCCTCGCTGGTAACCTACCTGAGCAGCTAGCCCAGTCGGTTAGCTCTCAGTTGGCTATCCTTACGCCAATTTCCAACTCGTCCATGAGGCTCATTTCCTATGCGGCCGAAGGCGGGTAGAGCGCAGGCACAGGCGTGGCTCTACGGAGACAAGCCTGGCTCCGCTTGTGTCAGTTCTGCGGAGGCCTTCAAGTCTTCCTTCGCCGACGCTCCCTTTGATGGGTCCTCATTGTTTGGACCCAAGGTTAAAGACACCCTTACCGCTGTGAGCAAGAGGGAAAAACTTTATCTGCCATAGGTGCCCGTTATTCCACTCCCTTTCGGCCTTACCCCAAGGCTAAAGGAGGTGGGAAAATGTGGTTCCGCAAGTCTCGCAAGTTTTTCTCCCAACAGCAGGAAGATTGCCCTGACAAAGGCAGAGGAGGGAGAAATTTTTCAGGGAGACGCCGTCCCAGAGGCGGCAGAGGGCCCCGCAATTCTGGAGACCGCGAGTCCTTTCGTGGCTCTTCAGCCTCCCACACGTCATGAGGGATTGCCCGGCTGTGCTGCTCCGGAGCCAGTCGGGTGTCGTTTGCCAAGCACCTAAAAGCCTGGGAGTCAATCACTCAGGACAGATGGGTGCTTCGGATCATTGCCGGAGGTTACACCATCCCATTCACATACTCCCCACCGTCCAAAAGAATCCCGGACCCACCACCCAGTCAAAGGGAAATGGCAGCCGCAGAAGCTTTAAAGCTGCTAGAAAAGGAGTCATCCAACCGGTCCCCACAGACCAGATCGGATCAGGAAATTACTCCAGGTTCTTTTAGTGCCAAAAGACAGGGGACCTGAGACCAATATTGGATCTCAGCAGACTGAACCAATCCGTCACGAAATCCAAATTCGAATGGTCACGTTACAATCCATTCTCCCATTGTTGGAGAAGGATGTTTGGATGTGCTCCATAGACCTCAAGGATGCCTATTATCACATACCGATACATCAGGCGTCCAGGAGGTATCTGCGCTTCAGCCTGGGAGTCAGTCATTACCAATTTTGCGCTCTGCCCTTTGGTCTCACCACAGCCCCAGGGTGTTCACCAAGTGTTTGGCAGTAGTGACGGCTCACCTGAGAAGTCTTGGATTCCAAGTGTTTCCCTATCTCGACGACTGGCTCCTGACTGCCACCACCAGGCATCTACTAATGGACAACCTCAAAGCCACCATCTCCCTGGGTATTTCCCTGGGGATTACATTCAATTGGTCAAAGTCTGTCTTGCTGCCCTCTCAGCATAAAGTTTATAGGAGCAGAGATAGACTCAAGATTAATGCGTCTTTCTCCCTGGCGAAAGGATCCAAACTTTACAGGGCCAAGTTCAAGCTCTGATCTCGAGATCCAAAGCCCCAGCCAGGATGGTTCTACAAGTTTTAGGCTCAATGTCTGCCACGGTTCTTTTAGTTCCTCTGGCAAGATTACACATGAGGATTCTTCAGTGGCTCTTGTCAACTCAATGGTCCTTTCAGGATCTTCCCCTCAATCATCACATCATGATTACGGATATATGCAAACGTGTCCTTCGCTGGTGCATTCAGTAATCCAATTTGAATCAAGGAAAACCCTTTGTTCTCCCTCTCCAGTGGTTACCCTGACGACAGATGCCTCCCAGATAGGGTGGGGGGGGGCATTGTCTGGGCAGGCTAGTTCAGGGCTCCTGGCTTCCAGACGAAGCTCTTCTCCACATCATCGTGTTGGAGATGAGGGCTGTACTTCTATCCCTACAAGCCTTACACAAGTTTCTTCCTCAGGGCATCATCGCCATCCACACAGACAACATGTCGGTGGTCTGGTATCTGAACAAACAAGGAGGGACCAGATCGTACCCCCTTTGCAGAGAGGCCATGAGAGTGTGGGAATGGGCTGTAGCTACAAACCGCTTCTTGGTAGCGACCCACATCCCGGGAAGGTCAAATATATTGGCAGACAAATTGAGCAGGACAATTCTCTCTCCTCACGAGTGGTCTCTAAACCACACAGTAGCAGCTCAGGTTTTCAGGAGATGGGGACGCGTGCTGCGACCTATTTGCAACTCCATTAAACACCAAGTGCCAAAGGTTCTTCTCCTTGATCCCACATCAGGGAGTACCAGCCATGGATGCTCTAGCACAACCTTGGCCAACAGGGCTACTTTATGCCTTTCCTCCAATTCCGCTTCTTCCCAGAGTTATTCAAAAGCTTCTCAACTGGGGTCTTCAATGATACTGATTGCCCCATACTGGCCTCGTCAGGTATGGTTTCCCTACCTGAAGAAGCATGCAGTGGACGATCCGTGGACTTTAGACCTAATTCCGGACTTGTTAATCCATCAGTCGGGACATCGGCATCAGTCCCTTCAATCTTTGAAATTGACAGCTTGGCTCCTCCGCTTCCGACTTTAGTTAGAAGGCACACACTAGACCCGGAAGTTGTTCACATTTTATCTTCGCCCACAAACCCACCACTAACAAATTGTACCTTAGTAAGTGGAAGAGGTTTGCTATCTGGGCTCAACTCAAGGGCTTAGACCCTATCACTGCTCCTGTCCCAGAGGTCTTGAAATTCTTGACATCCCTGTTTAATCAGGGATCTTCTGTCTCAACTATTAAAGTCCAACTTGCGGCTATCTCTAAATTCCACGAATCCATGGATCCTCCTTTGATGAGCAGCAGACTATGCAAAACTTTCATTAAAGGTGCGAGCCTATTAAGACCCCTAATTTTTCATCCTGCACCTCCGTGGGATCTTGATTTGGTGCTTCGCATTAACATCTCCCCTTCGAACCGGCTGCTACATGCGAGTTAAAATATCTGTCTTGGAAAACTGCCTTCTTAGTTGCAATTACTTCTGCAAGAAGAGTTTCAGAGCTTCAAGCCCTGTCTATTAAGCCACCGTACTTGATTTTCCACAAGGATAGAGTATCACTTAGGCCTAATCCATCCTTTGTCCCAAAGGTCTGTTCTAGTTTCTGCCTACAACAATCTCTAGAGCTACCAGTTTTCTTCCCAAAATTCTCCAATGAAGCAGAATACACTCTTCATAAATTGGATGTTCACAGGCAATTACGCTTCTATTTAGACAGGACTCAGCAACTTCGTAAGTCAGACCAGTTGTTTGTGTCCTTCTCAGATAATAAACTGGGCCAAACCATCACAAAAGCTACTATCTCAAAATGGATCAGAGATTGCATAACTCAGGCTTATTCTTCTTTAAATAAGCAACTTACAACATCTATCAAAGCTCATTCTACCAGAGCTATGGCTACTTCTATAGCTTTTCATTCCAAGCTCGCTATATCGGAAATCTGTGCTGCGGCTACTTGGTCCAATCCGCACACTTTCATTTCCCACTACAAATTGGATGTGGCATCTAAAGGACGAGCATCATTTGGTTCCACGGTACTCAGGAGTGTTTTCCAGTGAGCCACCCAGGATTCAGGTGCTAGGACGCTGTCCCATCAGTCAGAATGTAGGCGAGATAGGATCACATAACATCTTTTAGTTATGTACTCACCATAACTTCAGATGTTTGGGATCCATCTCGCCTACATTCCTAATACCCACCCTCCTTCCCCCTGCCTTGGAGATCAGAAGAGATTGAACGGTTTTGAGTTCTACTGTTTTATCTTGTTTCATCTGACGATGTTATATAAGCAGGGTATGCATGTGTGCATGTATGCGGACAAACTAGATCTGGGGGAATGGTAGTGGTGCATCCTGGGATATAATAAGCTCAGCCAATAAGAGACTTCGCTCTTTGGCATAAGCGTGCCGAGTCGGAGCCGAGGGATCGGCTCCGAACCCATCAGTCAGAATGTAGGCGAGATGGATCCCAAACATCTGAAGTTATGGTGAGTACATAACTAAAAGTTTTACCTGCTTTACTGGATGCCTTTTTCTGAGAATCTCAGGCTCCAGATTTTCAGCCCCCCTGCTCTTAAGAAGCCTGACTATTTCTACAAAGTTCCTCATGATTGCAAATTTATGTACAAGTGCCCATCTGCTGACCCTTCGGTGGTCTCTGTGGCTTCAGGTAAGCCTTCTAAATTGCTGCCAACCACTAAACCTCTTCCCTCAATAAGGAAAGCAGAACAATGGAAAGACTGAGAAAGAAGGTCTATATTTCTGCCACTCTTTCCTTTCGGGGTCATATGACTAGATATGTTTTGGCCCTCCTCTCCCAGACTTCTCGAGCTATTTCTGATCTACCAGAATCTGAAGGAAAATGATTATACTATGTCATTGTTAGGGGCTTCTTCTTGGGTGGCTCGTCATTCCATGAAGTGCAGCCGTGATGCAGTAGCATGGTCATCGAGGGCCGCTGCTTCAGGAATCAGGATCTGTACTGGGGAGGTATTCCTGGCTAAGGCTACAGCTGCTGTCAGATGACATAAGAGCTAAATTGATGGATGTTCCTCTAGACAACAATGGCTTGTTTGGTACTGCTGCTCCTGACTTGTTCAAGTCTGTGCAGGACAAAGCCAAGGAGTTAAGTCTTGAAACATCCTTTGATGTCACCTGTGCCTAAGTTTCAGTTGAATTTCCCTTCCAAGCCAGCTTTTGTTCAGAGACCATCCTATCCTCCTCCTAAAAGTAAGAAAAGTGGACAGAAGCCACCTCCACCTAAGACTGCTAGGCTTCTTCTGCACAGAAGCAGCCCTTTCCTGACAAACCAGGTAGTATCTGACTATCACCCTTCTCTCAGCCTCATTCCTCAATCACTTCATCTCCCTCTGTCTCTTCCAGTTTGGTCAAGCATTACCCTAGACTTTTGGGTTCTTTCAGTAATTCAAAAAGGATATTTCATGGTTTGGAAATCCCTTCCTCCTTTCATGGATATTTTAAACCATCTCAGGAACCGTTACATTTGTTCCCAGAGGTACTTAAAAAATTGTTACATCAGGGAACTATTCAACAGGTTCCACATGATCAAAGGGGGAAAGGATTTTATTCAGGAATGTTTTTGGTTCCCAGAAAGGAGGTTCCTTGGTGACCCATTCTGGATCTGCCTCATCTAAACACTTTCCTAAAGATTCCTTCCTATTGCATGCTGACTCTGCAGATTTTGTTCCCTTTACTTCTTCCTTAGGTTTTCATGGCCTCCTGGATGTAAAGGATGCCTACCTTCACATACCCATTCATCCCCTTTTCAGGAAATGTTTACGTTTTTCTGTTGTTTCTTGGCATTTTCAATTTTCTGCTTTGCCCTTTGGCCTCTGTACTGCCTCAAGGGTATTCACCAAATGCCTAGCTCCTGTGATTGCTTTTTCCTTACCTGGAAGATCTCCTGTTTCAGGTATCCTCTCCAGAGATCTTACTGCAAAACCTTCCTTTTGCCATTAGTCTTTTGCAAAGTCTGGGGTTTAAAGTAAACTTCAAAAAGTCATCTCTGTCACCTTCTCAAGATCATGTCTTCCTAGGATTCAGACAGTGCCTATGCTGGCATCCCTGTCTCCACCAAAGGCCTCGACTCTCATTGCCTTCTTTCAAAATCTTATTCCTCTGACCTCTGTCACAGCCAGAGAGTTTCTGAGACATGTGGGATTCATGGCATCCTCCATCCCTAGGTTACCTTTAGCCAAGCTCCACAGGAGAAAATTTCAGTGGTTCCTGAAATCAGTCTGGCAACAACATGTGCATCCTCTAGAATTTGCAGTTCCTCTGCTTCCATGTCTAAAGAAGGAGCTTCAGTGGTAGATTCAGCAGTTGTCTATGAACCCAGGTCTTCCTTTTCATCCCCCTCTTCCATCTCAGGAACTGTTCACAGACACCTCAGAGGTAGGTTGGGGAGCAGCCTTTGGCATGGTGAGAGTGCAGGGGGTCTGGTCTCCTGTTCAGCAGGAGGAGCACATCAACATCAAAGAGATGAGAGCAGGAGGAGCACATCAACATCAAAGAGATGAGAGCAGGAGGAGCACATCAACATCAAAGAGATGAGAGCATTCCTATTCCATCCTCATTTTTCTCCAGGCCCCTTCAAAGTGTTTACAGACAACACCACAGTCCTGTGGTATGTAAACAAATGGGGGAGGGGGCAAAATCTTGCCTTCTATGCAGGCTTACCCTCAAGATATTGGAGCTTGCAAGTCAGTATCGTGTGACTCTTCAGGCGGTTTATACTCTCTCAGGTCAAAAACATGTGTCAAACACTCTGAACAGGTCTTTGACTCAATCCCATGAATGGATGCAACATGGGATGTGTTTATTGACCTTGTCTACAAGTGGGATACTCCTTGGATAGATCTTTGTGCCAACCCTCTGAACAGATTTATTTATTTATTTATTTAACATTTGTTGACCGGGAATGCCCAACTAGGTTCCATAGAGCCTGTTTTCAGCGGAGGCCCGGGGAGAAACGCTCCAGATGCATGTTTTTGGAATGTGGGAGGAAACCGGAGTACCCGGAGGAAACCCATGCGAACACAGGGAGAACATGCAAACTCCACACAGAAGGCATCCCAGCCGAGAATCGAACCGGAGAACCTCTTGCTGTGAGGCGACAACGTTAACCGCTGCACCACTGTGCCGCCCTGATGTTTTTGCCAGAGTCCCAAGTCCTCTTTGGAAGGTAGATGCCCTCTCTTTTTCTAAGAACAGGATGTTTCTATATGCATCCCCCCATCCTCTCATTCCAAAAGTTCTATTCAAGATTCAACAGGACAAACTCAAAATCGTGCTGGTGACACCCTTTTGGCCAAGACAGCGTTGGTTCCCCTCTTCTTTTACATTTAGCCAAGAACAATCATCACAAGTTACTTCACAAGGTGGACCCTACTCACAGAAGACAAGGGATCTCTGATTCATCCCCACCTCTCCACTTTTCAGCTGACCTTGCGGGGGATAGGATTTTGATTCCTTACAGGCACCTTTTTTTTCTGAGGACTTGCTTAGGGTTCTGCAGGAGGCCTGGAAACCCACTACTAGGAAATCCTGCATATCCAAATGGAAGAGGTTTTCTAAATGGTATCTTTCACATAACCAAGATCCACTCTCTGTGGATGTTCCTGTGGTTCTTTCTTATTTGTGTGAATTGCTCAATGCTGGGCTGGCTTATTTCTCTCTCAAGTCATACTTCTCAACTATTTCTGCTTGTCTGTCTTTATCTCTTTGTTTAGCTTCTAGAGTTGAGCAAAACAATTTCTTAAGGGCATCCTTCACATCAGACCTCCCAAGAAGCCAGTTCTTTCTCCCTGAGATTTTAATTTTGTGTTGGAGAAATTGAGTCTGGCTCCTTTGGAGCCTGCTGCTTCAGCTTCCTTACAATATTGCTCATGGAAGACTGTTTTGTTCTCAGCCCTTACTTTGGCTGGATGGGTGTCTAAGCTCCAAGCCCGTATGGCTTGTCCTCCTTTTTTGTTTTTTTTCATAAGGACAGGGTGTCCTTGTGTACTTTTATGCCCAAGGTGGTGAATGAGTTGTCACTTAACCAATCAATTTATTTACCTACTTTCTTTCCTTCTCCACAATCTCCTAGCGAGAAGGTATTACACACCTTGGATATGCATAGACAATTCAGATTTTATTGGGATAAGGCTAAGGCAATCAAGAAATCTGATCAGCTTTTTGTTTCTTTTCATACCAGGTCTTTGGGGATGGCTGTTTCCAATCAGACAATTTCTTCTTGGATGTTTGCCTTGGAGTTTTGAAGCAATTTATTTTTCTTATGTTTTTCATGCTAAGACTCTTCCTTTCTCTGTTAAGGCTTATTCTGCTAGGGTTGTTACTTCTTCTGCTACCTTTTTCAAAGATTTGGACACTAACTTTATACTTGAGGCAGCTGCCTGGACGTCAGTGTATATTTTCACCAAATACTACAAGCTGGGTGGAATTTCCAGAGCTAGAACTGGATGTTATGTAGTCCAATCTCGCCTACATTCTTACTCACGGGTTCGGAGCTGAATATCGGCTCCGACTCGGCCAACTTTTATTTTCTAGCATGAAGTCTCTTATTGGCTGGGCTAAACAGGTATCCCATGTTGCACTGCCCCATAGCCCCAGATCTCGTTTGCCGCTCGTGTAGCTAGGACGTGGTCTCGCTTGGCTGCGGCTAAGTACCTCTAAATTTCTATTTTCTCTTCAGAAAATTGTTGCTATTCAAACAAAAGCTATTTTTATAGCTATTTCTTCTTGTTTGTTGTTTAAGTATTGTTGAAGTATTGTCTGTGAGTGAGTTGGTATCCCTAACTGTTCCGGTGGGCTAGGCCCTTTTAATTAGAGGACCTAGTCCTCCTTTTTGTGTATGGTTTTTACTTTACTCTTATTGGCGTCCTGATTTGTAGTGTGTAGTTTTTTCCCCTGGTTGAGTTTGTGTGTTGTAAGGTTTTCAAAGAACCGTTTTACTTAGAGGTTCTTTGGAGTTTGTGTGTAGTGATAGTTTCCCACCTTTGCTGTTTTTCCGGCTAGGTCATCTCTTTGGTCTTGGTGTTTAGTATTCTAGTTGAGATGTCTAAGGATCAAAAGGAACATAAACCTTCGGGTTTTAAGAAATGTTCCAAATGTAACTATAAGATGTCCATTACGGATGGACATTCCGTATGTGTGTATTGCCTAGGAGCAATTCATTTGCAAGAATCCTGTAGCTTCTGCCACGCCTTCAGTCCGAGGGTGCTACAGGAAAGGAAAAATAAACTTATATTGAAGGGACTCCTAAAACCTTTGTTTGAGGAGTCTTTAGACTAGACTTCTAGTACTCAGTCCAAGTCTAAAGCTTTGAGGGCGAAGAAAAGATCTCCGGCTCCGTCTGTCTCCTCAGGGCCACCGGAGAAAACTTCTAAACTGGACTCTACCTCCTCGGCTCTTCTGTCCTCGGGGCCGCAGGAGGTATCTGTTGTGGTGGAATCGACCTCGGCTCCAATTCTATTGCAACCCATTCGGAGCCGGTCTCTCAGTGCTAGGCATAGTTCTCCTGATATGAGATCCCAGTCCCCCTCTCTGTCCTCCAAATCCTCCAGGCTTTCTGATTTGGATGTCAATAGGGTGGTTCAGAGGCTCCTGCAGTCGCCGGTATTGGCAAAATTATTTTCGTCTCCGACCTAGTCGGCTCCGGAGCCCGTCCCGATGCTTGTGTCGATGGTTCCTCCTCCGAGCACTTCCTTGTCTTCGGAGCCAGAGTGCTCCGCTCCAAGAGATGTTCTTGTGCCGGCTCCGATACCCCTCAAGGGTTTATCGGTGCCAACGTCGGCTGCAACCATGTCGGCTCCGTCCACAGGTTTCAGTACTCGGGTTTCCTCTGTCGGGCCCGAGGGGGATACTTCGGGAAATCTGTCGGTTCTGAGCCTCCCCCTTGGCGCATCGGCTCGGGGAACCCTGACCCCAGTCATGGCCTCGGAGGCCGATCGGTCCTCGGATTCGGGGGGACCCGCCTTCAAGTCCATGAGGAGCGCACTGGCCAGATCTTCAGTTACATCACCCGGATCGGTCATTCCGTCCCCTTCCACCCTGGCCAGATCTTCTGATGTCCCCCTATCCGTAGATGGTGGAGCCCAAAGGTCTGGGGATACCCCCATGAGTGGTCCCCAACTTTCTGAGGGTCCCTCAGAGTCAGTGCCTGAGGAGCCCCCCAGAAAGAAGTTGTGCAAGAGGAAGCACATAGACTCCCAGGACGAGTCTCTCACTTCTGATACCAACCTCAAGGAGTCAGAGGGGTCCCCCAAGTCGTCCTCCAGTGATGTCTCTTTCTCCGACATCCTGGAAATATTGAGACAGAGAGGAGACTGGCTGTCCAAAACCCCCTCTGAGGAGGAGTTGGCATTCCTCAAGGCTTTTGGTGCTCAACCCTCCGCCTTCTGGGTGTCTCCACCCTTTGACGAGCTCCTGGATTTAATTTGTCGAAGGGTGTGGGAGAATCCTGATTCGGTGGAACTTGTGCCCAGAAGGCCCAATAAGTTTCTTTCTGCCCCCCCCCCGGGAAAGAGTTCCTGTCCAAAGGGGTTTCTGTAGATGCCATGGTGGTGGCGGCGGCCACACAGCAGGAAGTAGCCGAATCTTCTTCCTCCGTCCATCCTCCTAACAAGGAATCCAAGAGCATGGACGGTACGGGAAGCGTACCCTCTTGTCAGCGACCTTCACCCTGCGGTCACTGAACTATCTTTGTCATTTTACTCGGCTCCAGAGAGATCTCCTCAAGGAGTTAGGAGATACTCTAGCGGGTAACGTATCTGAGGCGTTAGCGCACACGGTTAACACCCAGGTGTCTACCCTCAATTCGATTGTCAACTCATCCATTTCGCATGCAGCCGAGGGGGCGAGTAGGGCAGCTAGTTCGGGAGTAGCCCTCAGGAGGCAAGCCTGTATGCGTCTGTGTCATTTTGCGGATGCCTTCAAGTCTTCCTTCACTGATGCCCCCTTTGATTGGTCCTCACTTTTTGGGACAAAAGTGAAAGACACCCTCACCAGATGCGAGCAAGAGGGAAAGACCCTGTCTGCCGTAGGGGTCTGTTTTTCCCTTCCCTCTAGGCCTTACCCCAAGGCTCAGAGAGGAGGGAAGATGTGGTTCAAGAAATCACAGAAGTTTTTCCCTGCCGCACAAGGTGAGTCCCCCTCCAGAGGTAGAGGAGGGGGAGGTTATTCTGGAAGATGCCGCCCTAGAGGCAGAGGAGGCCCCCGCAACTCGGGAGACCGTGATTCCTTTCGCGGTTCCTCTTACCATCGTTCCTGATGTGTTGCCCGACTGTACTATTCCGGAGTCAGTTGGGGACCGCATTTCGTTGTACCCAGAAGCCTGGGAAAGCATCACCCAGGATCGATGGGTGCTATGAATAGTTTCCAGAGGTTATACCATTCCCTTTTTGTCAGATCCCCCTACACTCAGGAGAATCCCAGACATTCCACCCAGTCAAAGGGATCACGCAGCATTAGAAGTGTCAAAGCTGCTAAAGAAAAGACTCATCCAGCCTGTCCCCTCAGACCAAATCGGATTAGGGACTTACTCAAGACTCTTTTTGGTGCCGAAAAGAACAGGGGACCTGAGACCCATTCTAGATCTCAGCCAATTAAACCACTACATTCTGAAGTCCAAGTTCCGAATGGTCACCCTTCAGTCCATTTTCCTGTTGCAGGGAAAAGAAGTGTGGATGTGCACCATTGACCTCAAGGATGCTTACTACCATATCAAAATGGACAGGGCATCCAGGAGTCACTTGCGCTTCCGGCTGGGAGCCAGTCATTTTCAGTTTCGTGCCCTGTCCTTTGGTCTCACCACAGCCCCCAGGGTGTTCACCAAGTGCTTGGTGGTGGTGACAGCTCACTTGAGACGTCAAGGATTCCAAGTGTTTCCATACCTGGATGACTGGCTCCTCACCGCCCCCACGAGGCATCTTCTCATCCGGGCCAGGGACGCTACCATTACCCTCTGTCAGCAACTAGGAATTACCTTGAACTGGGGAAAATCTGCCTTGCTGCCCTCACAGCGTGTCACATTTATAGGCGCAGAGCTAGACACCGTCCAAATGCAGGCCTTCCTGCCCCAAGAAAGGATCAGAGTGTTGCAGAATCAGGTTCATGCTTTATTACCCCTCAGGAAAGTATAAGCGAGATGGGTGCTTCAGCTTCTGGGATCCATGGCAGCTACCACTATGTTAGTGCCTCTAGCGAGATTACACATTAGGCTTCTTCAGTGGCTTCTCTTTGCCCAATGGTCTTTTCAGAAACTCCCCCTTTCCCACCAGATCCTACTCACGGACCGATGCAAGCAGGATCTCCGTTGGTGGCTATGTTCCGCCAATATGGACGAGGGAAAACCATTTGTCCCTTCGTCACCTGTCACCATGGTGACCATGGACACCTCACAGATGGTGTGGGGGGCATTATCTTAGCAGGACAGTCCAAGGCACGTGGCAAGATCACGAGGTACATCTGCACATCAATGTTTTAGAGATGAGAGCGGTGTTATTGGCGTTGTGGGCACTTCAGAGCTCTCTTCCTCTGGGAATGATTGCAATTCACTCGGACAACATGTCCATTGTGTGGTACCTAAACAAGCAAGGAGGAACCAGATCTTACCCCCTGTGCAGAGAGGCCATCTGAGTGTGGCAGTGGGCAGTGTCTTCCCAACGGTTTGTAGTGGCAACGCACATTCCGGGGAAGGCCAGTGTGATAGCAGACAGGCTGAGCAGAGCTATTCTGATGTCTTATGAGTGGTCCCTGAACCTTCTGGTTGCAGAACAGATTTTCAGCAGGTGGGGTCAGCCTTGCTGTGATCTTTTTGCCAATCCCCTCAATGCCAAATGCAGCAGCTACTTCACCCTGATCCTCCCACAGGGGGAGTCACCCAGGGACGCTCTAGTCCACAATTGGCCCTCCGGTCTGCTCTATGCTTTCCCTCTGTTTCCTCTGTTACCAAGAGTGATTCAGAAAGCCATATCCTCGGGAAGCAAGATGATTGTAATTGCCCCACACTGACCTCACCAAGTCTGGTTCTCCTTTCTTCATCAATTCGCGGTGGACAGTCCTTGGATTCTGGACCGAGTACCAGACCTACTGATGCACATGTCGGGGCAGTTCCATCCCTCCCTGCGGACCCTCAAGTTGACAGCCTGGCTACTCCACTTCCGTCGTTAGTCAGACTTCATCGTTTTTCGCCTGAGGTGGTGCACATTTTATCCTCTTCTCATAAGTCTTCCACCAGGAAGATTTATTCCAGCAAATGGAAGAGATTTTCCATTTGGGCTCATGCCCAAGGACTTGACCTTTACACAGCCCCAATTCCTGCTGTTTTGGATTTTTTGTCCATGCTCTTTCGGCGGAGTTCTGCTCCTGCTACCATTAAAGTGCAGCTGGCTGCTATTTCTAATTTTCATACCTCCTACGAGCCTTCCCTTATGGCCCATAAACTCTGTAAGGCCTTTCTGAAGTGCACCTTGTTACTCCGGCCTCCTGTGTCAGAACCTATCATGCCCTGGGATCTAAACTTTGTTTTGCAAGCCCTGACTTCCCCACCTTTCGAACCGGCTGCCTCCTGTGAGTTAAAGTTTCTGTCTTGGAAGACTGCTTTCCTAATAGCCATCACATCAACCAGGCGGATGTCAGAGATTCAAGCTCTGTCCATCAAACCCCTGTATTTAATCTTCCATAAGGACAGGGTTTCTCTTAGACCTAATCCGTCCTTTCTTCCTAAAGGAACTTCTACTGTTAATCTCAGTCAGTCTATTGAGCTGCCAGTTTTCTTCCCTCAATTCTCAAACAAAGCAGAGTTTAGATTTCATCAATTGGACGTGCACAGGCAATTACGATTCTACTTAGACAGGACAAAACAAGTACGAAAAGCTGACCAATTGTTTGTGTCTTTTTCAGAAGGTAGAGCAGGATCCCCTATTTCCAAGGTTACAATCTCCAGATGGATTTCAAGTTGTATTTCCTTTATTTATTCCTCAGCGGGCAGAAATCTACCGTTCCCCGTCAAGGCTCACTCTACTAAGGCCGTTTCTGCGTCAATAGCTTACCATGCCAGGCTATCTTTGGATGGTATTTGTGTTGCAGCCACGTGGGCTTCCCCACACACCTTTATTACTCATTACAAACTGGACGTGGCTTCTAGGGGCCGGGCTTCCTTTGGTTCCACAGTCCTCAGGAGTATCTTCCTTTGAGCCTCCCAGGATAGAGGTGCTGCGGACGCTGTCCCGTGAGTAAGAATGTAGGCGAGATTGGACTACATAACATCAAGAAGTTATGTACTCACCATAACGTTCGATGTATGTAGTCCATCTCGCCTCACATTCTTACATACCCTCCCACCTGCCACCTTCCTGGAGGATTTGGAGGCTGGAATTGGTGTTTGAGTACCCTTCAATGGTAGTTGTTTTTGTCTTATTCCCCTTGATAGTGTTCTACTGTAGTGGGTTGTTGTTATGCATGAGGTGTGATTGTGGGTTCGCAGCAAACTAGATCTGGGGCTGTGGGGAGCAGTGCAACATGGGATACCTGTTTAGCCCAGCCAATAAGAGACTTTGTGCTAGAAAATAAAAGTTGGCCGAGTCGGACCCGATATTCGGCTCCGAACCCGTGAGTAAGAATGTGAGGCGAGATGGACTACATACATCGAACATTATGGTGAGTACATAACTTTTTGTTTTGCTAGGGCCATTCTTTGTGGTTTTCTAGAGATCTCTACAGGTCCTTCATCATCCCAACTTTCTTCCTGAGCTGTGGTAGTCCCCTTACGTTAAGAATACTTCAGCAGTAGAATAGAAGGACATAGTATAGTTGTGTAAAATCTTACCATAGTGATAGATATCCTTCTCTTCATTGTTGCAGTATTCAATCCCTTCCTCCAACCCATTGGACCTTTTCCTCTTCTGGATGCACTGTTAACCTCTTTTCATTTATTATCCTTAGACTGGCGTTTCTGCTGGGGCATTCAGTTCTGAGGATGGTACGTCTAGATGTTGCTTTTGTGCCCTATTTACACAAGGAGCATATGTGCGATGTATGGCATACCTTTGGTAGTAAAAGGCTTTGGTATACCGGCTGGGTGTCGGGCTGTCCAAGGCAGGGAATCCCTTATGTTAAGAATACTGCAACAGTGAAGAGAAGGACATCTATCGTTATGGTAAGATTTTACACAACAATATTTTTGAGTTTATTCTTTCCCAGTTACTCCTAAAGAAATGTATGCTGCACTGTATGGATGCCCACAAACAGTTCAGATTTTACGTGACAAAGTCAAATGTGTAAGGAAAGGTGATCAAATGCTTGTCTCATTTTCTTTCAAAAAATGAACTCCAGAATCTCAAAGGTTTCCTTGTTCAGGTGGCTTTCAGATTGCACTAGATTTTACTATGAAAATATATCAAAGCTTTACCTGCTGTGTCCACAGCACATTCATCACTAACACTGTCTGACTCGCAAGACTTTTTCAGAAATGCATCCGTAGATGCCAGTAAAGGACAAGCAAGACAGGCTGATCATCAGCCCTCTATGGTTCAATCAGCCCATTCCCACTTCTGGTGGAGGGACAGAGTACAAAGGATTAGTCCAGATAAAGCCACTTTATCTAGCAGATCTGGGAGATTCTGTCCCTGCTACACCCCTGTGGGAGGAATAAAGACAGACAACTTATTGAAGTTTCATATAGTTTATTCAGTTAAGTTAGTAGATGGACGAGTGTTCTTGTGCTCATTGAAACTTAAAACAAAGCGTTTTTATTCCTCCTACAAGGAAGGTATCAGAGAGAGAGAGTCTTCTAGATCTGCTACTTAAAGTGATTTTATCTGGAATAATCCTTTATACTCTGTTTTCTGTTGGTCCTGTCACCCTCTGGGTCACAGGTGTGGGATACCAGACGTGACTCGAGCTTTCTGGATTACCTCTGAGTTCTGAGGAGAGGACAGAGTTGAGCATGAGGGGCCATCCTTAAGAGCAATTCTTTTTTTATTAATTTATGCGTTTTTCCTTCATTTAGTTCTACCTTGCTTGCACCAACCCATTCACCTAGTGACAGCCTGTGGGTGGAATGTGCTGTTGGTATTGGGCCAGACCCACCCCTTCGTCAAGGTTCTAACACCAACAGGGCATCATGTGGCTGTGCCCTTGTTCTTCACCTTGCAAATAGCCCATATGCATGTACCCCTGGGCAAATTCCCCCCAGGATGGACACACCCATGTTCCCTGCCTTCATCAAGTGAACAGGCCACTACTCAGATGGACTATAGTCATTGCTTTGTCCCTCTACATGAAAGCAAAGGCTATAATTATAGAGATATTGCATAAAAGTACTTACATGTCATAAACATTGTGTGTTACAGCAGTAGCCATGGAAAGCTAAAGATCTGATGTTGTCATTCTTCATGTAATCCTTGACTCTGGGGCTCAGTTCTGAGCATTGGAACCGACTTGGCCATTTATTTCAGCTCACGCCTTCCAAACTCTCAAGCTAGGCTTTACCCATAATGCTCCTCTCAAGATTACCTCAGATCTCGTTTGCCACTTTGTGTGTCAGACATGTTCAACTGCTCTTGAGCTGTAGCTTAGGGTTTAAGCAAGTTTTCTTATCTTAGTATACCCTGTTTTTGTCTTAATAAGTCCCTTTTGCCCTCTAGTATTTCTTTTTTTTCTATTCCCACTCCTCTCGTTATCAAAATTCCGTGTGTGTGTGTGTGCATGTGTTGCGTGTGTGTGTGTGTGTGTGTGTGTGTGTGTGTGTGTGTGTGTGTGTGTGTGTGTGTGTGCATGTGCTGTGAGTGTGTGTGTGTGTGTGTGTGTGTGTGTGTGTGTGTGTGTGTGTGTGTGTGTGTGTGCCTCTTTCCCACTCTCCTACACTACTGTTCCTAGTTTCTTCTTAGTACGATTATTGGCACTCTTTTTTTACCTTTAAAGTTATTTTTTTTCTTACCATTGTTGGTATTTTTCTCTCCTATTTAAACAAAAAAAAAAAAAAAACGCTTTCTCTTCTGTGAATTTGTGTGTGTGTGTGTGTGTGTGTGTGTGTGTGTGTGTGTGTGTGTGTGTGTGTGTTTGTGAGTATTTGATTTTTTTCATTATGGCTGACAAGGCTGAGTCTCCAGCCAAATCTTCCAAAGGCACCTCCAGATATAAAGGTGTCAAAAATGTCAGGGTAAAATGCCCAATTTAGACGGTCATACCCTTTGTGTTTATTAGGTTCATAGGTTCATAGGTTCATACTAGGCTATCTGCCCAAGGGCATTTCTAAGCCTAGCCAGAGTGTGTGTGGCTTTCACCACCCCTTAGGATGAGAATACTATACTTATTTATTTTATTTTATTTTACATTTGTTAACCGGGCTAGTCTAGCTGGATACATGTCCATTTTCAGTAGAGGCCCGGGGAGAAAAGCTCCAGGAAAAGATATAAAATAGACATATCAATGTCATAATACATCCAAATTAAAAATACAAAGATGATAATGGCACAAATTAGAAGATACAAATGTTAAAAAAAACAAAATATATATAATTTTTTTTTTTTTTTTCTCTCACTGTCTTCTCAAATACAATAGACAGTGAGGATATGCAGTATATACATACATTTGATTAGCAATGTTATGGTATTTTGTATCAGTAGGGTAGTATTAGAAGTTTCAGAGAAGTAATAAGTTAAGAAGGAAGGAAGTTAGTCAGGGTTAGTACAGGTGCATTGCCAGTGTGTTTTAAGAAATAGCTTTAGTTTCTTTTTAAAGAGTAAAAGAGAAGTTTGAGTTGTAAGTTCAGTTGGTAGTAAATTCCATAGCTTGCCTACAGAGTTAGAGTATAGGGAGTCACCTGATGAGTTATTGGATCTAGAAGTGTTGATCAGGAGTTTGTTTGAGGAGCGTAAGTTCTTGAGGTTTTTGTAAGGTGTAATGATGGTAGAGAGTATTGGAGTGTTGTGGGGTTGGTGCAGGGACTTATGGACAATGGTAAGCTGGAGAAATTGAATATGGTTAAGAAATTCTAGCCAGTCCAGTTGTTTTAGGTTTAAACAGTGATGAGTTCTGAAGGGAGAGCCTGTTGCAAATCTAGCAATGTTATTATAGGATGTTGCTAGTTTGTTAAGGTTATTTTATGAAAGGTTAGTATATATAGGGGAATAATAGAGTAGAGTTGAGATTAAGTGGGTTCTGGCTATAGTGGTCCTAGCTACTGGTGTAAGAAAGGGCTTGATTCTATAAAGGGATCCTAGTTTTTTGTTAACTGATTTTATTGTGCTGTTTATATGACTATCAAAGTTTAGGTTGTTGTCAATTGTTATTCCTAGGAGTTTAGTAGATGTGTCGGGGGTAATAACAGTTCCATCAGTAGATGTGAGTGTAAGGTAAATAGGGGTGGAATTTTGGGTTGGTGTGAAGAGTAGCAATTTAGTTTTTTTTGGGTTAAGCAGGAGGCATCGGTTTGAGAACCATTGTTCTACAGTGTTAAAAGCTTGTTGGGTCAGAGATTTAAGTTCAGTTTGAGAGGTGGCTGTGCAGATAATAGTAGAGTCATCTGCATATTGAATGCAGATGGTATGTGGGATTGCTGATTGGAGGTCATTAATATAGATGGAAAATAGAAGTGGGCCTAAAATGGAGCCCTGTGGAACACCGAGGGTAATAGGAAGGTTACTAGAGAGTTTGTTTTGCCAGAGTACAGCCTGTTGACGGTTTTCAAGGTAAGATTTGAACCAATTTATAGCTAGGAATTAAGTGAAAGCGATTTCAGAATGTGTATTAGGAGTTGGTGATTAACCATATCAAAGGCTTTAGATAAATCAATAAAGACAGCAGAGGAAAAATATTATTATTACGGTTTTGTTGATGTTGTCTGTGAAGGATAGTAGGGCAGTGGTGGTGCTGTGAAAAGGTCTAAAACCGTGTTGGCAGTTGGCAAGGAGGTTGTTATGGAGAAGGTGTTTTAGAAGTTGCTTATGGATGCATTTTTCCATAATTTTTGCAAGAGGGGATAACAGAGCAATAGGACGAAAGTTAGAGTAGTCATTGGAATGACCTCCTTTGTGTAGTGGGATAATATGGGAAATTTTCCAGATGGATGGGATAGTCCCCTCATATATGGTTCTGTTGATGAGTATGGAAATTGGGTAAGCTACGGCTTTAGCTCCTTTTTGTAGAAATTCTGCAGGGAGTTGGTCTGCTGAAGGGGTGGTAGGTTTAAGTTTTTGGAGAAGGGAGCAAATGAAGGAAGTAGGTACTGGTTGTATATGAAATGGTGGGGGTGGGATAGTGGTAGAAGTAGGCAAATTTGATGTATCAGGAGATAAATGGCTAGCAAGTTTTTGGGTAGCATTTGTGAAGAAAGAATTGAAGGCATTGGCAGTTTGGGAGGGATTGTTAGGGTTGGAGCCAAGTGGGTTGGGAGTGATTAACTGACCTGGGTATAGGAGTTTATTAATGCTAGTCCAAAACTTTTGTGGTTCCTTATGGTGGGAGTGCTGTTGGTAGAAGTTCTTTTATCTAACAGGATGGCATGTTTTGTGTTGTTTCTATGTTGTTTAAAGATTTGGTGATCTGAAGGATTTTTTGTGGAACGCCATTTTGCCCAGAATTTGTTTCTAATTAGGATTTTTTGCCTAGTTATGTTTGTGAGCCAGGGGGCTGGTTTAGATTTGTTTCTAACAGAGCGTAAGGGGGCATGATGTTCCAGGATGGTTAGGAACTTAGAATTAAAGTACTCTACTGCTTCATTGATTGGGAGAGATTTTAATGGTGACCAATTACATTGTTTGAGTTCAGCCTGGAAAAGTTCTGGGTTAAATTTCTTTTTGGTGCGTAGTGTTCTGTATGAGCATGGGAAAGTTTGGTTAGTTTTATGTCTGATAATGTAGGTTAGTGAATGGTCACTTAGGTCATCTGGGAGGGTACCTGTTTTGTATGTTTGCTGGGGCTATTAGTAAGTATCCAGTCCAAGGTACTTTCTTTGTTGTTGGGTTTGTTAATTCTGGTAGGGAGTCAATAGTTTGTGAGAAGCCATAAAGGTTGATATGGGTGGTAGGGTGTGTAGTATTACAGGTATTCCAGTCTATATTAAAGTCTCCAAGGACTATGGTTTCTTGTGGCAGATTTATGGAAAGCCAGTTAAGGATATTCTCGAGTGTATTGATATTGTTTCCTGGAGGAAGGTATATACAGACAATATTAATAGCCTTATGTGTGTTGATTTGAAATTTAGTGATTAGTATTTCAGTACTGTTGTCAGAAGGTGGGTTATGATTTACAGTGCTAACTTGTAGCTCTGCTTTATAGAGGATTGCTATTCCTCCTCCTTTTTGGCAGTGCGGTCCAATCTAATGATATTATAGCCTGGTGGGGTCACTTCATTGTCCTTAATAGTAGGTTTAAGCCAGGTTTCAGATAGGCATAGGATGTCAAATAGGTGGACATCTAAAAGGGCATGAAGTTGAGTAATTTTGTTCCAAATGCTTGTATATTAAGGTGAGCTATAGAGTGAGTCAGAAGGTTTGATAGATTTTAGTGTACTAGATTTATTTGGGTTGCTGTTTGTAGAGTTAATGTTATGGTTTGGGCCAGGGTTTGGGTGAATGTCACCATCTAGTAGGGAGAGGAGGAGTGCTATGTGTTTAGGGTTGAGAGTGTTATAGTAATAGTCTGTAAATTTTTAGCATCATGGACTGTATACGTAATGTGAGTTAGCCTATGATATTTGGCTAGTAGGTAGGAGGGTTTGGATATATATTTAAGGAGGTTGTGATGGTTAGTTAGAGGTGGTGTGGATGTGTGTTTGGTGGGGAGGAGAAGAGTAGAGTAAAGTGATTGTTCATAGGAGGTTAAGAAATAGGTAGAGGTTAGGAGAGGTATGAGAGAAAGTATGAAAAATAATGCAGTTGGTGTGGGATAATAGAAGTAGGCATTATAACAGTTTGAGAAGTGGGAGAAAAGTAGTTGATAGTCTTTTAAGCAGTTAGAAGGTTTGTAAATAGTTAGTATGTTGTAACCAGGAGGGAGAATTGGAGAGGTAGCAGAGGATATGTTGAGATAGTGAGGGTTGGGGTGTTAATGATGTGAGTAGTTTGATTGGATAGAATGTGTTGTGGGTGTGGTTAGAGAGGAATAAATGTTGGAGCACTGGGGGCGGGTGGGAATTGGGGGCAGGGTAGGGAGTGGGCTTAACGGAGCGGGAAGAGACACAAGAGTAGATTGTCAAGGAAGACAATCAGTGAGGTATGAAATATAGTGGATAAGACTGAAGGTAAGAAAAAGTAGAGGAGTGTTGAGGGCTGTCAGGATTAAAGGTAGATAGTATAAGGAGTAGAGTGAGACAAGAGATAATTTAGGTTGTAGGAGAGATGGTAAAAACAGTAGGTTAGGAGAAACCCTGGGAAGAGAAATTTGGAGAGATATGGATACGAATGTGAGAAGAAAACTAAGAAAACTAATATTCAGAAGCTGATATTAGGCTCCACCTAGTGGCCAGTTATTTTAATGTAGTAATAGGTCTCCTAAAGGAGATATCAGACAAGGGGTAAGCGCGAGATAAAATGAGTAGAAATAAGGAGGGTGTGAGCTGGAGGTAAGATTTATGTAAAACGTTAAATATGGGGGGGATAGGTTGGCTGCTGGTTACCTGACTGTAAGGCTTGTCTACCTAGCAGTATTTTAACAATATAATTATTACTTCCTTTTACTAGAAGCTATAATAGCACATACTTTCGCTGTCTCTAAGCAGGGTAATGTTTCCAAGTGAGCTGGTAGGTTAAATGTAAATAAAGAATATTTTCCTTAAGCGTCCAGCTGGGTGGGTTCAGGTGAACTGGTACAGATAGGTGCAGGAACAGAAGGCTGGTTCATTAAAAAAGAGAGAAAGAGAGGTAGTGAGGCAAACTGTATGTGAGCCAGCAAGCAAGCAACCCATTAGTTTGCTGTGCCTCTGTCCAGCAGTGACACAGAGATGATTCCCGGGGTAAACCTACGATCTCCCATCCACTCGTCAAGATTTCTCTTGAACAGAGTCAGTGAGGGGCTCTGCCTCACATGGACTGGGATTCTGTTCCATAGTGTAGGGAGTCTCTGGGTGATGAATCTGTCCCTCCAGCACGTCCTATTTATATCCGTGTTGAGGTTTAAGTCTCTTGCTCTCGTGGCTCTGGTGGATTTGGATTTTTTGAGGTGGAACATGTCCATTAATTCCGGGTTGGACATGGCCTTGTATGTCAGGCACAGATCACCTCTGAGGAGGCGGTATGCGACAGAATAGAGGTGGAGTTTCTTCAGGCGGGCATCGTATGACATATTTTTGAGCCCTTATCCTTTTGGTGAGGAACTTTTGGGGTCTTTCCAACTGCTGCAGGTGTCGGGTAAGGTACATTCCGAATGGGGCGTTGTACTCAATCATTGGTCTGATAAGTGAAGAGTACAGGGGTACAATGACCTCTCCTGATCTGGATGTGAATCCCTTCATGATCAGGTGGGCAATGTAGAAGGTCTTCCTAACCACTTTGGCAATGTGAGTGTCAAAGAGAGATTACTGTCAACTTGGGTCCCCAGGTCCCTGATAACTTCTTCCGTGTTTAATGGATTACCACCTATGTGGTAATTAGGGGTTACCTTGTTTTTCCCAAAGGGTATGACTATACATTTTTTGGCATTTAGCTTAAGGCCATGGCTCTGGCACCAGTTATCCATTTCTATGAGACCTCTCTGGAGGATGTCTGTGTCTGATGGAGTGTCAATTATGGTGCCCAGTTTGCAGTCATCTGCAAATTTTGTCAGCCACAATCCCCCTATGTTTGCCTGCACTTCAGAAAAATAAATGCCGAACAAGAGGGGGCCCAGGACTGAGCCCTGTGGGATACCACTCGTGACCGGCTTAGAGTCTGACATGGCACCAGCAACTCTAACCCTGTGTGTTCTGTCCTTGAGCCAGTTTGCAACCCATCTTGTGACATATGGGTTTACATCTAAGCTGGTGAGCTTTTCTATGATGCCCGAGTGGGGTATTGTGTCGAACGCTTTTGCTAGGTCAAGGTAGGCTGTGTGAACTGCCTTACCCTCATCAATGGCCTTAGTGACTGTTTCGAAAAAGTCGACCAAGTTCAAGAGGCAGGATCTGCCCTTGACAAAGCCAAATTGGGTAGGATCCAGTGTCTGTAGGTCCCCAGTGTCTTTATTTATGAGTTCCATTATGATCCTCTCCATAGCTTTGCAGACAAGGCTCGTCAAGCTTATGGGGCGGTAATTTCCAGGGTCCGTAGAAGCACCGCCTTTGTGGAGTGGGACCACAGTTGCCGTACGCCATTCTTTGGGTACGTATCCTGTAGTAAGGCTAAGATTAAACAGCAGCCTTATGTGTGGGTTTAGTTCCTCATTGAGTTCGTGTAGCCTATTGTCTAGGCAAAGTCCATTTAGAGGAGAACTGTTTTATTTGCCATGCTTTTTCTACTAGGACACTTACAGAATATAAGAACAAACTCATTCTTTTGGTCCTTTTGAAGAGTGACTTTGAAGAGGCCATTTCTGCGTCAAAAATGGAAGCCAGTTCTTCATCATGTTCTTCATCCTCTAAGAAATTACCTTCTTTCGTTCCAAGTATTTTGGAACCCCCTAAAAAGGTTTCAGAACACCCTTCGGTGCCCATAAGTTCCACGTTACCAAACGGCAGAAAAGATTTGACACCAAGAAAACTTTTGGAGTTGATTTCAGGTTTTTTGGCACTGAGAGAAAAGTTGGTACTGGCACAGTGACAATCTCAGTACCAAGATCCAGGTACTCTCCTACAGCTGATACGTTTAAAGATAGACCTCCAAGTCCCTTCATCGATGTGAGACCCCCTAGGTCTCCATTGACTGCTTCGGTTCGGTCCACTAAGAGTCTGTCTGAAGCCGACATCATGAGACTGTGGATCAGCTCCTGATGGTGAGGGGATTCTCCTCCATTCCTGGCCAAGCTGGCATTTGAACCAGTCCTGTTACGACACCATCCATGATTCCTACTCCAACTCTTACTGAGTCATCGGAGTCCTCGGCTCTGACAGTTCTGGTATTGACTGTCCTGGTTCCGGTAGCAGCCTCTTCTCTGGAGCCGAGAGTTGCCTTGAGTTCCTCCAGGCTTTCGGCACTGGAGGTCTCCTGGGGTCAAAACTCCCTAGCCAGTTGCGGGGTGCATAGTTTGGTTTCCTTTATTTCGGAAAATCCATGACCCTCGATGCTTCTGCCTTTGTAGAATCGACCCGGGCTACTGTTTCAGGGGTCACCTCCTCGGTGCGGGGTGGGACCTCTGTTCCAAAAGAGTCTATTTCAGTTCCAGGCTCCCATCTCTCTACAGGGTGGGGGGGGCAGGCCTTGTGAGTCATGGGGAAGGCTTTGCCCTGTGGGGATTCACAGTCTCTGCCATCCCTGTCAGGCCTCATTTCTACATCTCCTCGACCGGAGCTCCCATTGGTCTCTTCCCCAGGACAGAGGGCATAGAAGGTCCAGGAGGTTTCTACACTTCCCTGGAATATTCCCCCAAGGAAGTACCTGCAAAGAAGTGTAAGATGAAGCACTTAGACTCCCAAGAGGTGTCTTTCACTGAAGATACTGACTTTGATGAAGAGGAAGGTTCCCCTAGGTCACCCCCTGTTGATGTTTTCTTTGGGGAAATCCTGGAAATCCTAAATCAGAGGGGTGGCTGGACTTCCCTCCAACCTTCTTTGGAGGAGTCGGTATATCTGGATGCTTTTTGTGTCCAGCTTTCTACCTCTTGGATCTCTCCACTCACTGACGATTTCACTAAACTGATTGCTCAGCGGGTAACCAAAGTGGAACAAAACAACAATAACTCTTAGAATAGCAAGCGTAGATCCCCTGGACTCGAGCCGTGAATCAGAAGCAAACTCGCCTGTTGCTTTTTGTCACACAACTTTATTCGATAACTGCCAGCACCACAAAGTACATCTAGTAAGAATGGTTGAGCGCTTTCATCTGCATTCACCAGATTTCTTCAGAACCATTTACCTTAACATGTCACTTCCTTTATATACACAAATTTTTGGCGCCAAAAAAGTTAATTACATAAATGGTTAAAAACAAAATTGTTAATTAAAAACAAAATCACTCAATTGACATTTGTTGTGAATAAAAATGCAATAAAAAGTCACAAAAATATGTATATTAACCACTGTCATAAAATGTACTATATACTAGTACTAAAGTGCTTTTATACAGTGCATGATACATTTCATTATTGGGTCCCTTATACTATCTACCCTATGCTAAAATTTTAAATTTATAAATTCATAGTAAATATATATAAATAATTAAAATATATACTGTGTGTTAATGTATAAAATATATATAAAATGTACCGGCTGATGAAATTTCCTTACTCTAACGCCAAAAAAGGCTTGATACTTATATAGTCATTTATACCCGGGGGGGATGTGGCATCTAAACATATCTGCCACTTGCTTTCTAACCAAGCTAAATATATTTTCCAATTTCCTCCTCTGTCATTTACCTCTACCTGGTCTATAATAGCAAATTTAAAACTATGTTCACTTCCCTTTTCTATAATGTGTCTACTTAGAGCGTTCTTAGTATCTCCTTTCCTAATACTATACAGGTGCTCGTATATACGAGTTTTGAATTTCCTCTCAGTCTTTCCTATATAGTATACGTCGCATTTCTCACACTCAGGAACACACCAAATCCACTGGATACACCACACAGAGGAATCCACAATGTAGAAAACTTCTTTAATGAAGAACTGGAACACACAAGCGCTTTCGCATAGTAACACTATGCTTCTTCAGGTGTAATAAAACATGAAATTGAGCAGCCTTTTATACAAAAGCTCTTGGTGCTCAAAACTGGCTAATCAGAACACTAATTGAATAATTATAGCATTCAAGCTAAGCTAGTTTAAAGGGGTATCATTAACAAATTCAAAGATGTTAAACATAGACAAAAAGAGAATAAAAAACATATGAAAGAGCATGAATAAAAACAGTTAACATAAAATGCGCCAAAGCGCTTTAAAACAATTATGCTGTCACACCAAAAAACAGCAACTTCTGGCCTAAGCTGACAGTGCAAGCCTGCTGAAAACTCAGAGTTGCTTATAAAACAAAGCAGCAAGTGTCAGTGATCAAATACATAATATGGTCCATATTTCAAAAAGTTCACAAAATATGAGCAAAAGAACCACGAATACATTAATAAAATACTTTACCAGTAACCACAAACAGCAGGAACTTCCGAAATGCACAAAAACCAAAAGAATAGGAAATTCCAGGAGAATCCAAAACTACGCACTTTATTATTTAAAACACAAAATGAAATAAACGCTATTAAGTTCATGCGTTTTCGTCTACAAAAAGACTTCCTCAGATTTGTACATGTGACTTAATGAATACTGCCTTTTATACAATTAATTAATTAGAAAACACCAATCATAATCCTCCATATTTTCAAACAATTGTTACCTAATCTTTAAAAATCCATCTAAATACATTAAATTTCTTTATGATTGGTGTTTTCTAATTAATTAATTGTATAAAAGGCAGTATTCATTAAGTCACATACACATACAAATTTAGTCTTTACTTCTAATCTTTAACAAAACTTATTAGTAGCTTTTTTCATTTTGTGTTTTAAATAATAAAGTGCGTAGTTTTGGATTCTCCTGGAATTTCCTATTCTTTTGGTTTTAATAAAATACTTTAATAAAAAATAAAATAGATAATATCCCTAGAGGTAGAATCGCTCAACAGAGTTCATCGTGAGCCCCTTATCATAGAGCAAATAATCAGAGCTAATGCATCAAAAACACCAGATGATCATATTGTTGTATCAGTAAGGGCAAATGGTATTATCAAACTCTGCCTAGCAGAAATATCCATGTAATAAATATTGTCAAGAAACGGCAGTGTAGTGTCATTAATGAATAGTGCAGAACATGCCGGTTAATAAAATCAGCTTAATATCGCCTTCTCAATGAAAAAACATCTATAGAACCTACTAATGCACAAAATCCTAGACCTATATAACATAGTTGACTTACACAAAAGGTAAGTAATAAAACTCACCAGTAACGGCAACAATGAAAATAGAAATAAAACCGTTGTAGCATCCTGTATGCACGGAAAGCCATATGACAGTCAAAACAACGAAAACTGGTCCGACAGTAAAAAACATCCTATAACCAACAGCAACTGTCGGACTAAACAAAGAAGGACACACCTTCATCATAACCATCTGATCAACGGCTTTACGTAGAACCAGGAAAACCAACAACCAGACTCACACTCAGCAATATACACAATACGCTGTGTATTGCAATTACCCTTCTTAGGGTATACTACAGATTTCACAATATTCTTAAGTCTCATCCTACATTTTGTGTTAATATATTTACACTGACTACATGCACCACAACTCGTAGTGCCCTTCCTACTGTTTCCTGTGTAGGCCTTTTTCTTAGTCTCTATTATTCTTTTTAAATTCAAACCTGTTTTATATACTATAGAGGGTTTCGTACCTAGTATGTTTCCAATAGGTACATTACTAGTAATTATGTCCCAATGTTTCTTTAAAATTTCTGTCATGATGTTGGTATAGGGGTTAAACCTGATGATGCATACTCTATTATCTCGGTCTATTTGGACTTTAGTACTCACCATACTGCCTGTACCCAGTAGTGGTACATATTTACTACCCCATTCTTTCTTAACATAAGACGTAATGTTGATCAACATATGTTTAGGGTAACCTCTATCTAAAATAACTTAAAAGAATATCTAATTCACTTTGCATAATCTCCTTAGTCGATGACATTCTGGCTATCCTTATGCATTGGCCTTTAACTACATTCTGAAAGATGTGGCCAGGATGACAACTGCTATAATGTATGTAGTCATTTGAAAACGTGGGTTTTCTGTATATTCTAGACTCAAACCCTTGTCCTGTAGTACTAATCCAAGTGTCCAGATATGCTATTCCCACTTTGTCATACTGGTAGGTAAATTTGAGGAATTCCGTGGTGTTATTAAGGTACTCTAAGAACTCTTGTATCTTCTCTTCTGGACCTTTCCATAAAATAAACATGTCGTCCAGGAACCTAGTGTATAGTCCGATGTATTTGTAATATTCACTTGGGAAGATGTACTTGTTCTCCCACTCGAGCATAACCAAATTAGCAAAGATGGGGGCACAAGAAGCCCCCATTGCAACACCACGAGTTTGTTTATAGTGTTGACCCGAGTGGAAGATGTAGTTGTGGTCTAGGACCAACCCCATCATATCCATGATGAGATTGATCCTGTCCCAACTACAACCTGAATACTTGGTCATGCTATTACAAAAATATTCAAGACCAATGTCTGCCGGTATACTGGAAAATAAATCTTTCACATCAACTGTGAGAAAAATCAAATTCTCCTGCCAAACTTCATCCGTTAGTTTGCTCAAAAAATCCCATGAATCTTTTACTATGTGGTTAACTTTAGTATATATATGTTTCATCCAGTGGTCAATGGCTACCCCTAACTTAAATGTTTTCGATTTGGAGCCAGATATAATAGGTCTAAAAGGTGGATGTTCCAGATTTTTATGTAATTTAGGTATTCCTATAATTTTAGATAATAATGGAAAATCACTTTTGAAAAATTCATATACTTCATTGGTTATTCTTCTATCTAATAAATACTCCTCTACAGCAAAATCTATCCTTCTATATCCTGTAATTATTTGGTTCAACGACACTTGTTCGTAGTTACCAGATTCATTTAGGATCTTCTGTATTTCTCTTAGATATTCTTTATTTTCAAAAATCACAATCCCACCACCTTTATCTGGCTTCATTATTCTTATCTCATCATTCATAATGAGATTCTCTAAACATTTCCTTTCTTCAGTTAGTAAATTGTCCTTATTAGCTGTGGGATCTAACTTGTTATTCTTTATATTCCTGTGTAAAATGTGTAAATCTTTACAAACCATTTTCTCGTATAAAGCTATCTGTGCGTTAGATACAGGAATGTACGTGCTTTTCTTAGTTAACTTGTTACAATTAGTGTTTCCTTTGTCCTTATACTGGCCTTGATTGAACTGTATAGCAAGATTAAGTCTTCTACAGAATAATTTCACCTCTTTATGGCATCAAAATATCAAATTTAACTGTGGGTATGAATTTCATCCCTTGCTAAACAATGTAGTAATTTCCGTAGTAACCTGAACTTGTGTATAGTTGTATACTTTAAACCCTTCAAAGCAATGTATGTTCGGATGCCTTACTGGATTTTCCTCAGGTATACTAATACTGGTACAAAAAGTAGATGCCTTCTCATTAATTCTGTTATCTACAGGGGTGGGGGGTGCATGCTTCTGTGCACTTTTTCCACCACCTTCTCCGTCAATCATTCCATCTGTATTCTCTATTGATTGTATCCCCTTTGCCATCTTTTTGGTGCCGGGTAAAATCGCCCCCCTTGAAATTTTATACATTAACACACAGTATATATTTTTACTTATTTATATATATTTACTATGAATTTATAAATTTAAAATTTTAGCATAGGGTAGATAGTATAAGGGACCCAATAATGAAATGTATCATGCACTGTATAAAAGCACTTTAGTACTAGTATATAGTACATTTTATGACAGTGGTTAATATACATATTTTTGTGACTTTTTATTGCATTTTTATTCACAACAAATGTCAATTGAGTGATTTTGTTTTTAATTAACAATTTTGTTTTTAACCAATTATGTAATTAACTTTTTTGGCGCCAAAAATTTGTGTATATAAAGGAAGTGACATGTTAAGGTAAATGGTTCTGAAGAAATCTGGTGAATGCAGATGAAAGCGCTCAACCATTCTTACTAGATGTACTTTGTGGTGCTGGCAGTTATCGAATAAAGTTGTGTGACAAAAGCAACAGGCGAGTTTGCTTCTGATTCACGGCTCGAGTCCAGGGGATCTACGCTTGCTATTCTAAGAGTTATTGTTGTTTTGTTCCACTTTGGTTACTAGTTGCGAAATGGCAGAGGTGGATTGTCTTGGGACTCCATTGAGTCGTGAAGAGTACTCTACACTACGGTCGGAAGTGACGTCATTACAAGGAGACGTCAACAGGCTCCTTGAACTTGTGCAGAAGCGCCAGGAAGCTGTAACAGCTGGTGTGGAACCAGCAAAAACTATTCAAAGTATTCAAGCCAATGCGGAGACATCGCAAGTGGAAGCGGTGTTGGTGGAAGTTACCAGCGAAGCTAGTGATATCCCTAATGGACAAGGTGAAGGGACTAAAATACACGATTTGGATATAGGAGATGAAAACAGGGACATATCAATTGAAGCTGATTTTACGTTTGATTTCAGCTTATTTCACACTAACAGTGAGAATATGAGAATGGGGGCACGCCCTAAAGAGCAGCGTGCTCCAGTACGGACATATTCAGCTATTGCCAAGAAGGCAAATAGCAAAACAAAGGTACTGTAAACTTAGATAAGATATCTAGTCCTAAACCGAAGGTATTCAGAAAAGGGATTATCGAACGTGTGTTAAATGTATCTAAAGTACTAAATGAATTTTTAGCTGATGAAGATAATTTTGGGGAGAAATACAAGTGAATACAGGCAAAAGTATATGAATGTGAGGAAAATGTTACTAATGATGTGAAATCCAGAATTTATTTATTGGGTAAAAAACTAATACAACTTAAAAGTGTAAAAGTGGACAATGCATATCTTGAAAAATGTATTCAATTACAAGTGGTACCAAAAGGTTTGAGGTTTTCAAACTACCACTGGGTTTAAAATATTCTTCAAAAATTGAGCAATTGTTTAACAAAATGTTCGATGATTTTGGCTTTTCGTACATGAAAGCACTTTTGAAATGTAATGAAGAAAAATTAATGCCCTTCTACAGGAAGTAGAATGTTTAAATGAATCTATTATAAAAGATGTGGATTTTGTTGAATGGTATGATTTATATTCCAAACAGTTTACTAATGCAAAAGTAAAGTGCATAATGTTTACAATAGAAAAATGAATAAAATAGAGCGAGATATGGAAATGTATAGGACAGGAAGAGCGTACATCTGGCCTAAGTATACAGATGAAAGGGAAGGGGTATTTGAAGTAGTAGAAACAAAAGGAAGAAGAAGAAAGTATAGGTTGAACGAAGAAGAAAATTTTCAAGGGGGGCGATTTTACCCGGCACCAAAAAGATGGCAAAGGGAATACAATCAATAGAGAATACAGATGGAATGATTGACGGAGAAGGTGGTGGAAAAAGTGCACAGAAGCATGCACCCCCCACCCCTGTAGATAACAGAATTAATGAGAAGGCATCTACTTTTTGTACCAGTATTAGTATACCTGAGGAAAATCCAGTAAGGCATCCGAACATACATTGCTTTGAAGGGTTTAAAGTATACAACTATACACAAGTTCAGGTTACTACGGAAATTACTACATTGTTTAGCAAGGGGATGAAATTCATACCCACAGTTAAATTTGATATTTTTGATGCCATAAAAGAGGTGAAATTATTCTGTAGAAGACTTAATCTTGCTATACAGTTCAATCAAGGCCAGAATAAGGGAAAGGAAACACTAATTGTAACAAGTTAACTAAGAAAAGCACGTACATTCCTGTATCTAATGCACAGATAGCTTTATACGAGAAAATGGTTTGTAAAGATTTACACATTTTACACAGGAATATAAAGAATAACAAGTTAGATCCCACAGCTAATAAGGACAATTTACTAACTGAAGAAAGGAAATGTTTAGAGAATCTCATTATGAATGATGAGATAAGAATAATGAAGCCAGATAAAGGTGGTGGGATTGTGATTTTTGAAAATAAAGAATATCTAAGAGAAATACAGAAGATCCTAAATGAATCTGGTAACTACGAACAAGTGTCGTTGAACCAAATAATTACAGGATATAGAAGGATAGATTTTGCTGTAGAGGAGTATTTATTAGATAGAAGAATAACCAATGAAGTATATGAATTTTTCAAAAATGATTTTCCATTATTATCTAAAATTATAGGAATACCTAAATTACATAAAAATCTGGAACATCCACCTTTTAGACCTATTATATCTGGCTCCAAATCGAAAACATTTAAGTTAGGGGTAGCCATTGACCACTGGATGAAACATATATATACTAAAGTTAACCACATAGTAAAAGATTCATGGGATTTTTTGAGCAAACTAACGGATGAAGTTTGGCAGGAGAATTTGATTTTCCTCACAGTTGATGTGAAAGATTTATTTTCCAGTATACCGGCAGACATTGGTCTTGAATATTTTTGTAATAGCATGACCAAGTATTCAGGTTGTAGTTGGGACAGGATCAATCTCATCATGGATATGATGGGGTTGGTCCTAGACCACAACTACATCTTCCACTCGGGTCAACACTATAAACAAACTCGTGGTGTTGCAATGGGGGCTTCTTGTGCCCCATCTTTGCTAATTTGGTTATGCTCGAGTGGGAGAACAAGTACATCTTCCCAAGTGAATATTACAAATACATCGGACTATACACTAGGTTCCTGGACGACATGTTTATTTTATGGAAAGGTCCAGAAGAGAAGATACAAGAGTTCTTAGAGTACCTTAATAACACCACGGAATTCCTCAAATTTACCTACCAGTATGACAAAGTGGGAATAGCATATCTGGACACTTGGATTAGTACTACAGGACAAGGGTTTGAGTCTAGAATATACAGAAAACCCACGTTTTCAAATGACTACATACATTATAGCAGTTGTCATCCTGGCCACATCTTCGTAATGTAGTTAAAGGCCAATGCATAAGGATAGCCAGAATGTCATCGACTAAGGAGATTATGCAAAGTGAATTAGATATTCTTTTAAGTTATTTTTAGATAGAGGTTACCCTAAACATATGTTGATCAACATTACGTCTTATGTTAAGAAAGAATGGGGTAGTAAATATGTACCACTACTGGGTACAGGCAGTATGGTGAGTACTAAAGTCCAAATAGACCGAGATAATAGAGTATGCATCATCAGGTTTAACCCCTATACCAACATCATGACAGAAATTTTAAAGAAACATTGGGACATAATTACTAGTAATGTACCTATTGGAAACATACTAGGTGAAACCCTCTATAGTATATAAAACAGGTTTGAATTTAAAAGAATAATAGAGACTAAGAAAAAGGCCTACACAGGAAACAGTAGGAAGGGCACTACGAGTTGTGGTGCATGTAGTCAGTGTAAATATATTAACACAAAATGTAGGATGAGACTTAAGAATATTGTGAAATCTGTAGTATACCCTAAGAAGGGTAATTGCAATACACAGCGTATTGTGTATATTGCTGAGTGTGAGAAATGCGTATACTATATAGGAAAGACTGAGAGGAAATTCAAAACTCGTATATACGAGCACCTGTATAGTATTAGGAAAGGAGATACTAAGAACGCTCTAAGTAGACACATTATAGAAAAGGGAAGTGAACATAGTTTTAAATTTGCTATTATAGACCAGGTAGAGGTAAATGACAGAGGAGGAAATTGGAAAATATATTTAGCTTGGTTAGAAAGCAAGTGGCAGATATGTTTAGATGCCACATCCCCCCCGGGTATAAATGACTATATAAGTATCAAGCCTTTTTGGCGTTAGAGTAAGGAAATTTCATCAGCCGAGTACATTTTATATATATTTTATACATTAACACACAGTATATATTTTACTTATTTATATATATTTACTATGAATTTATAAATTTAAAATTTTAGCATAGGGTAGATAGTATAAGGGACCCAATAATGAAATGTATCATGCACTGTATAAAAGCACTTTAGTACTAGTATATAGTACATTTTATGACAGTGGTTAATATACATATTTTGTGACTTTTATTGCATTTTTATTCACAACAAATGTCAATTGAGTGATTTTGTTTTTAATTAACAATTTTGTTTTTAACCAATTATGTAATTAACTTTTTGGCGCCAAAAATTTGTGTATATAAAGGAAGTGACATGTTAAGGTAAATGGTTCTGAAGAAATCTGGTGAATGCAGATGAAAGCGCTCAACCATTCTTACTAGATGTACTTTGTGGTGCTGGCAGTTATCGAATAAAGTTGTGTGACAAAAAGCTACAGGCGAGTTTGCTTCTGATTCACGGCTCGAGTCCAGGGGATCTACGCTTGCTATTCTAAGAGTTATGATTGCTCAGCGGGCATGGAAATGCCCGACTCCATTGAATCGATCCCAAAGACACCTAATCAGATCCTTTCAGTCTCTAGGGACGAACAACATTTATCAAAAGGCATACCCATGGACGCCATGCTGGTAGCGGCAGCCACAAAGAAAGATCTTGCTGAGGAAAGTCCAACTATCCATCCTCCTAACAAGGAGTCTAGGACTATAGATAGGTTTGGGAAGCCAGTTTATGCTTCAGCAACCTTTGCTGTCAGGTCCCTGAACTACATGGTGCACTTCACAGGATTACAGAGGGATCTAACCAAAGAGCTCTCGGATACCCTCTCAGGAGCAGTATCTGAAGGGGTACGGGATAGAGTTGCCTCTCAGACTGCCACCCTTGAAGCGATTTCTAACTCATCCATGAGGCTGATTGGCCACCCAGCTGAAGGGACGACAAGCACAGCAGTTTCAGGCATAGCCATTAGAAGACACTCCTGGATGCGCTTGTGTAATTTTGTGGAGCCAGGTGTGAGAAAAGTGTAAAGATTCTTTCTGATGTAGGTATATGTTTATCCACTTCTCAGTGGCCTTACTCTAGTAACCAGAGAAGTGGGAGACTATGGTTTAAAAAATTCCAAGGGCCTTTCCAGGATTCACGTGGCAAAGACTTTTCCCAGGGCAGACGGGGAAGTAATGGAAGATACTGCCCTAGGGGCAGAGATGGCCCACAAAACCAGAGGTCCAGAGATTCTTTCTCTGGTACTTTCTACCAGAACCCCTGAAGTGAGGCTCAGTTGCCTTCCTCTGGAAGCACTCGGAGGACGGTTATCCCTGCACCAACCAGCCTGGCAACTGATAACTTCAAACAAATGGGTGCAGGGAATCATATCCAGAGATTACAAAATTCCACGATTGGATGTTCTCTATAGACTTGCGCTTCCGGCTGGGAACCAGTCATTTCCAATTCAGAGTACTGCCCTTTGGACTCACCTCAGCCCCCAGGGTGTTCACCAAATGCATGGCAGTGGTTGCAGCTCATCTCAGACTGCAAGGATTTTGAGTTTTTCCGTACCTGGCTCTTCAGTGCTACCACCAGATGTCAATTAGAATGGGCAAGAGATTTCACTCTGCATCACTGTGCATCTCTAGGTATCACAATAAATTACGAAAAGTCAAATTTACAACCATCACAACAACTGGAATTCATCAGAGCCCTGTTTCCAGTCTCCCACTGGAAAGACTAGAAAGGATCAGAACTCAGCTCAGCGAAATTATCCAGAGCAAAACTATTCCTCTTACAATGGCTGCTAGCTTCCCAGTGGTCTCTGACAGATCAGCCAGTGTCATACCACATCTTGTTTACCAATCGCTGCAAGCAGGATCTTTCATGGTGATGCCACTCCAACTGAGATTCTTTCGGGCTGACCATTCATTCTTCCACAACACCTAGCCATAGTGACAATGGATGCTTAACAGATGGGGGGGGGGGGCAGCATTATCTGGGAAAGACAGTCTAAGGCACGTGGTCCTAACTGGAGGCCAATTTGCACATCAGTGTTCTAGAGAAGAGGGCAGTGCTATTAGCATTGCAAGCATTTCATGATGCCCTTCCTCTAGGAACAGCAGCAATTCAGATGGACAACATGTCGGTAGTCTGGTACATCAGCAAACAAGGGGGAATCAAATCTTACCCATTGTGTTGAGAAGCCCTCTGAGTCTGGCAATGGGCGATTTCTTCCAACCACTTTCTGACAGCAACACACATTCTGGGGAGCTCCAGCGTGAAAGCAGACAAACTGAGCAGAACTATCTCATGCCTCATGAGTGGTCTCTGTATCCTGTGGTGTCGAAAGAAAATTTTCGGCACATGGGCAACCTTGCTGTGATCTTTTTGCTTCCCCCTAAACAAGTGCAGCAGTTACTTTGCTCTAATCCCCCCTCTGGGGCAGTCACCCAGAGACTGTCTTCTCCACAATTGGCCCCCCCAGTCTTCTCTATGCCTCTCCTCCAGCTCCTCTGATATCTCAGTTTCTAAAGAAAGCCAAGAGGTTAGAGAATTCAGTAATCTTCATTGCCCCCTTATGGACTCGACAAGTTTGGTTTCCCTTCCTTTGCCCTCATCTTCTTCGGAAACCATGGATACTGGACCCAGCTCCAGATCTGCTGTCTCATCCAAAGGGCATGGTTCATCCGAACCTCCAGCATCTCAAACTCACAGCATGGCTTCTCCAATTCCTATGATTACCAGGCATCCTTCCCTTTCCTCTCTTGTCTGACAAATCATTGTGGCTCATCGCAAACCTTCAGCTAGGAAACTGAATCAGAGTAAATGGGAAAAATTTGAAAGTTGGGCTCTTGTTAACAAACTTCATCCTTATACAACTCCTGCTCATAAGGTTTTGGATTTTTTGGCTAACCTATCAGTCTGGTTTCTGTACCTCAGCAATTAAAGTCCATCTTGCTGCGATCTCTAATTTCCATATGGGGTTTGATGGGTCATCTCTTATGTCACACAAACTTTGTAAACCCTTTTTAAAGGGAGCCTTAATGCTAAGACCTCCAGTTAGGGAACCCATTCCTCCCTGGGATCTAACTCTAGTTCTTCAGTCCCTTACTTTATCTCCCTTTGAACCATCAGCTACTTGTGACTTTAAGTTTCTGACTTGGAAAACTTTATTTTTAGTGGCTATTACATCTGCCAGAAGAGTATCAGAACTTCAGGCCTTGTCTTGTAAACCACTGTACTTAATATTTCACAAAGACAGGGTCTCCCTTAGGACTAATCCATCCTTTTCACCAAAGATCGTCTCAGAATCTAATATCAATTGGACACTTCAGCTACTAGTCTTTTTCCCTAATTTCTCCAGTAAAGGTAAGTATTCCCTTCATTTATTAGACGTTCACAGACAGCTACAATTTTATCTTCACAGAACAAAAGATTTCAGAAAATCTGACCAACTATTTGTTGTGTTTTCAGTTACAAAGGTTACCTTGGATAATGGCTCAGAGGTTGTATTATTATCTGCCAATCAAAAGGGCTTCATCTTTCACGTCCAGTAACAGTCCACTCAACTAGAGTGGTGGCAACATCCTCAGTTTTTCATGCCAGAGCTTCCTTAGATGATATTTGTGCAGCAGCCACTTGGCCTTCTCCTCATACCGTTATCATTCATTACAAATTGAATCAGGTCTGTAGGAGATGAGCATCATTCGGTTCAATGGTGCTTAGGAATATTCTTCCATGAGACCCCCCCGAAGATTCAGGTAACTGGGGACTCTGTCCCACAGTCAAGGATTACGTGGAGATTGACAACATCAGATAAAGAAGTTATGTCTTACCGTAATGTTCCATCTGTGTTGTCAATCTTCACTGATCCTTGACATTCCCTCCCTCCATCCCCCCAGCCTGAGACTCTTAGTGGATAGAAATTGTCCAGGACTGGCTTCTTATTAAGGACTCTTATCTGGTCTCATTATTATTATTATTATTATTATTATTATTATTATTATTGCTATCTCTCTGCTACTATATAAGGCAAATTCGATCTGATGTATTCTTGAGAGGAGCATTATGGGTAAAGCCTAGCTCGAGAGTTTGGAAGGCTCGAGCTGAAATAAATGGCTGAGTCGGTAAGGATTAGTGAAGATCGACAACACAGCTGGAATTTTATGGTAAGACGTGACTTTTTTTATACTTCTAAAATTGATTGGAATATAGTTTGTGAATGAGTCATATTTTGTGTTTTACAGACTTTGCAGCTTCTACTTTTTGGTGGATTGTAACTACATTTTTTACCCATTTTTAGAGAATACAGAGATCAGCATACAGAATGGAGTAGTGACACGATTTTGTGATGACTATGGTATGGTGAATGACCTAGTTTGCTTCACGAACGCTGTTGTGGTAGCCCATATACCATTATTTGTTGGGCAAAAGGTGAATGTGATTGCTCAGAAGGACAAGACTTCTGGAGGCTGGAGTGCAATTCGGGTAAGCGCTTATTGTGCTGTATTACATTTTGAATTTAGTGCTGTAGGCTGGAGTGCAATTCGGGTAAGCGCTTATTGTGCTGTATTACATTTTGAATTTAGTGCTGTAGGCTGGAGTGCAATTCGGGTAAGCGCTTATTGTGCTGTATTACGTTTTGAATTTAGTGCTGTAGGCTGGAGTGCAGTTCGGATAAGCACTTATTGTGCTGTACTGTGTTTTGAATTTACTGCTGTAAACAGTATCATAACAAATATTCTTGGACAGGATTCTATGCAAGCAAATGTTGAAATGCTTCGATAACTACAAACTACTGCCTGACAAGCAACATGATTTCAGACTTGTCTTTAGCACAACTACAGCATTACTTACAGCAGCTGATACAATCTACAGCAACATGAATGATGGACTGATAATTAACGGTATATTTGTTGACATGATCAGAGCTTTTGAGACTGTTAATCATGATGATAAACAAGCTGAAAGCTCAGTTTCAGCCCCAAAACTATCAAGTCATTCTAAAGTTACCTTGAAAGTAGAACTTTCCAAGTGTACTATAGTCAAGTCTCCATTAACAGTGACTCAAGCAAGTGGCACTCCCAAGCAACCAGCAGTTTTGATTGGCTCGTATGCCAGTATATGAGCCAATCAAAAATCGCAGAGCGGAACCACTTCTACTCAATTTGCTGAAGTGGCTTCGCTTGTAGTTTTTGATTGACTCGTATACCGTCATACGAGCCAATCAAATATTGCAAAGTGGCTCTCAAGCAACTGGAAACTACACTTAACTGGCATCAACCAATCCCCATGGGTGCCAGTTCAGTGAGATTTTACTGTACAACAGCCGACTCACCTCCTGTGGAACGCTGAATACAGGAGTAACAAAGTAATACTGTTCAGGCCATCTGTAATGATGATGACTGGAAGCTGAAGTTTGTGCAGGGAAGCAATAAGCATAACACTTTTTTTTAATGTGGTTAAGCAGAAGGTTGTTGGAGTAGGCCCAAGAGCACAGGTCTGTGAAGGAGGGTTGCAGTTTGGTTTGGAGCCTGGCATGATGTTTTTGGCTTGTAAAAGTAGTATATCATCAGCATCCAAAATGGAAGGTGTTCAGGAAAGCTGTTAATGAAAAGAAAGAAGAATAAGGGACCAAGAACTGGGACTTGTGAGAGTCCTTTGGACACCTTTCTTTTACCACCCATACAAATAGTATCATCAACAAAATCCATTCTCAATTAAAATTCTGCTATAGAATCTCATATCTGCTCTCTCCAACTGCACACACAGCACTGACTAAGAATGTCCTCGTTCCAAAATTTACTATGGATTACCCTTGCAAGTTTTTTTACTCTGCTTATAATCTCTAGAGACTGCAGATTTTGGAAAATGAAATATGCAGATTTGCAATGCTCTTAGGCTCACACTGTTACCATTGCAGTGTTCTCAAGAGATTTAAATTGCTCCCTGTTACTTAGAGATCAAGCTACCTCCTAGAGTATTTAAAGAAGGATGGTCATCATACTGATTACTACTGCTCCGGTGGCCTTAGCTTATGGGTTGTATCCTACCAAGGATATAGAAGATGGCCAGCTTCCAGAGCTTCAGTACACTTTCCATGCACCCAAACTGTCAGGCAGCTTGAGCTGTGCTGACTAAAAGACAAGTTTGGTCACCAAGCCCTTCAGAGCTTTAATGCCACAGAAGAGTACGCTCCTTTGAGGCTTTCGAGGATCAAAGGTCAACTTGAGCTGTTCATTTATTGGCAGATAAGTTCCCTTTGGAGAAAAAAAAACTTCCATTTAATACTTTTGTTTATTATTGATACTTTCCTCTTCAAGAAAGTTATTTTAAAGCTAGGAGTTTGTGTTTTAACGGACTGTCATAAGACTGTACTATAATTTTAAATGGGAGTGCTGTTTTTTTCCTGTCAGTTTAAGTTGCTTAAGGTAACTAAAAACTACAACATATAACTACTTTTCAGATTTCCGTAGACAGGAGTATTTTACTAGGGTGGCTTTTGTTTTAATTCAGGATATTGATCCTTCTTGTAAAGTCATTCTGGTAAAAGTGGGAGGAATACCTCTTTTCATAAAGAGATTCAAGATTCTGTACCTGGACAGGTGGACGAAGAGACAATGACTGGGTTTTCTTCTCAGATTTGTGATTCAGACTCTGAGGAGAGCTCTGTTTCTGACACTATTTGTGAGGAATTCTCTTTCCGTGAGATTATTTTTAGAATGTGCTAGTGTTCTTAGTGGGAGAACACTGAGGTTTCTCAGTACCTAAGAAAATACTATGAGCTGTTAGAGAAGTAGTTTCTAAAACCTGCACCCGTGCCTCGAGCTCTGTCGGCTTTGGAGGATGTGTGAGTTACTGCCTTCAGTTTTCCTGACAGCCAGCTGCTCCTAAAAGGACGGAAAGGATGTATAAAGTTGCTCAGTATTTTAAGTTTTTCTACACTCTTCCCAAACCTGTCCCAGCAGCTATAGCTTTAGTTAATTTTCCTCAACTAAACACTTAGATCCGATGTTGTCAGTTTTCATTCTGTCCTCATCTGATGGGTTTGGATCTGATCCCTTGGATCCGACTCGGCTGTTGCTAAAGCTTGTGGCAACCTAGAATTCTCAAGCTACTCCTTTAACCACAATGCACCAAATCCAATTACCTCAGATCTCATTTGCCACTTTCAGCAAAAAAACATGGTTCTTGGTTCTCTTGAGCTTTGGTTATGATAATGTTTTAAAACTTTATGTTCTAAATGTTTTATAAAAGTTTGTTAACTTGTTAGCATTTTACTCTTTTGCCCTTTATCTTGCCTTCCGGTAGTTCTTGATACTGTAGTTAATATGTTCTAAATATTTTATAAATGTTTGTTAACTTGTTAGCATTTTACTCTTTTGTCCTTTATCTTGCCTTCCGGTAGTTCTTGATACTGTAGTTAATATCGTTTTATCTTGCCTTGCGGTAGTTCTTGATACTGTAGTTAATATCATTTTATCTTCTGTACTTTCTTACTTGGCTGGTAATCCTTGTCACAGTCATTAATAACATCGTCTTTTCTACATTACTGTAGTCTTTTCGTACCATCTTTCTTCTGTCGTAGACTTAGATTGGTTGTTACTGTTTTTTGGCCTGTCATGGGTGGTCGTGTTTAAAGTTAAGATCATGTCTGAGAAAGGGGCGCTAAGTTTAAGAAGTGTTCTAAATATACGGCCATAAAATTCCTTTTTCAGATGCACATAGTTTATGCATTTATTGCTTAGGGCCTCTGCATCTGCAAGAAGACTATTTTATTAGCCATGCTTTTATCCCGGGGCCTTTGTAAAATATAAACATAAATTGATATTAAAGGGATTACTTCCCTCTTCTTTTGGGGAGGCCATTTCTGGAGACAGGTTTCCCAAATCAAAAGAAAAAGTCACAGCAGCATCTCCAAAGGCTTCTTTCTCTTCATCGACTTTGGAATCATCTCAAAAAAGGAAAAAGATGGATCCGACTTTAACCTAGGATCTGAAAAAATTTAAATGATTGGATCTAACTCTTTAGTCATAGGTGACTCTATAGTCAGGCACACTGATGTCCCACTCACCAGGCTGAACAAGGAGAAAATTACAGTGAGCTGCCTGTTGGGTGCCAGGATCTGCCACATAACTCATGCACTCAAGTCACTCCACAACAAGTACAAATATGACTCTGTCATTGTCCATGTTGGAGTGAAACTTGAGACGTACCTCCCTGGGCTACATGAAAAGAGACATGGAAGAGCTCTCGGATCATGTGGCCCAGGCAGGTTTGACCCTAGCCCTGAGTAGCATCCTGCCTTCGCCCAGAATGATACCACAATATAAGGACAAAATGATTGACTTCAACAATTGGCTAAGCTTCTGGTGTCATTCAAAGGGGATCCAGTATCTGTCTGCCTGGGACGACATGATCGACAGACCACGATGCTTTGCCAGAGATGGTCTGCACCTGTCGCCCCAGGGATTCAGGTTACTGGCAAAGGCTCTTGCCACCCCTGTAGTGCCTTTTTTAGGTAAAGTTCAAAGGACAAAACCACCACCGTAACAGGTACAAGCATGCAAAATCTGAAGGTAATGCTACTCAATGCTAGAAGCCTAAACCACAAAATGCACTCTCTCGAGGCACTCCTAAAAATGGAGAACATCGATATCTGTGCAGTAACTGAGACCTGGTTCAAGGCTCCAGAGAGCACCCCTGCAATACCATGCTACAACTCTTCACACTTTTCGGCCACCAAACCAGAATCGAAACACTAAAGTTGGAGGAGTGTCCATATTCACCAAGGATATTTACACCACCAGGTTTGTTGCCCAACACAATGCTTCTGAAATTCTCCAGGTGCAACTAACACTAGGTAAGACTGCAATCCAAATTGTAGCTTGCTACAGATCCCCCACCATGCCCCAAGATTCTCACTACACCTTTCTAAACATGCTGGAAAATATTAATGTACAACCAAACACCCTAATGCTGGGTGATTTCAACTACCCTGCCATTAACTGGGAAAACTACTCGTGTACCAACACTTTTGCCCAACGGTTCATGGAATTCATAAATTCCAATGCCCTGGATCAACTACTCCACAGTCCCACCAGGGGCTCCAATATCCTAGACCTGGTCATTACCAACATGGGAAATCAATGCTCCACACCTATGGTCACCCCCTCGTTGGTCAGGTCAGACCATAAGCTAATCACCCTTAACATCCACATCCCACCCCCACCCTCCAGTAAGGAAACCTCCATAAAAAACTTCTCCAAAGCCAACTTCATGCTACTCAAGTCAGAAGTTACAAACTTCATGACCCCATGCAGACGGGAACTGCAAGTTCGACTGCTGAGTCCTACACTAAGGCACTGTACGAGCACATCCATTCATGCATGAATCATGCCATCCCAAATAGAACCAAGATGCTCTCCTCCAAAAAAAGAAGCCAATTTGGTGGTCCTCTGCCATAAACAAACTTTACAACAAAAGGAAGAAACTGCTGCAGAAAAGAGGAAAATCCCAGGATGCAAAAAACTCTCTTACCAGCCTCAGTAAGAAGCTGAGATCCCTCATAAAATCTTCCAGAGCTAGTTACGAAAATAAAATTGCCAAAGATTCCAAAGACAACCACAAGACATTCTATAACTATGTCAAGAATCTAAATGGCAATGCTCAGATCTGCTCTGAGCTACACCAGAATGGCATTAAATATACTGATCCCAAGGATATTGCCAGTATCCTGGCAGATTGATTCAGTGCCATCTTCACCCCCCCTCACCCCCTAAATGGCCCATCTCAATACCGGAAGATTGCCAAATTCCAGTAATAATGGCCACACAGGTAAAACACGCACTCTCCAAAGCTAAGAATACAGCATCCATGGGAGCAAATGACATCCCGGGCTGTGTACTACATGAACTACAAAATGAACTGGCACCTCACCTAAGCGTCATGTTTAATCATACCCTCACCTCAGGCTTAATGCCCACTGAGCGGCGCACAGCTACAGTTATCCCACTCCACAAGGGGGGATCCACCTTGGATACCGGGAACTACCGCCCCATCAGTCTGACAAGCCTGATCTGCAAGGCCATGGAACGTATTATCATGGAACATATAAACAAAGACATTGGCAACCTTAAAACACTGGACCCCACCCAGTTTGGGTTCATGAAGGGCCGATCTTGTCTCCTGAACCTGATTGACTTTTTCGAATCAGTCTCCAGAGCCGTGGACGAGGGTAAGGCAGCCCACACAGCCTATCTGGACCTCGCCAAGGCCTTTGACACCATCCCCCACTCTGGAATCATAGATAAACATACTAAGCTGGGCATTAATCCCTACGTCACTCGATGGGTTGCCAACTGGCTTACTGACAGAACCCACACTGTAAAAGTAGCTGACTCCAAATCTAGCTCCAGACAGGTGACAAGTGGAGTACCTCAGGGTTCAGTCCTGGGACCTCTCTTGTTTGGCATCTACTTCTCTGAAGTACAGGCCAACACTAAGGGACTCTGGCTAACATAGTTCGCAGATGACCACAAACTGGAAGCCATTATTGAATCCCCAAATGATGTTGATACTCTATAAAAGGGCCTTACAGAAACAGATGCTTGGTGCCAGAGCCATGGGCTCAAGCTCAATGCTAAGAAATGTATAGTTATCCCCTTTGGGAAAAAAACATGTACCCATGAATTACCACATAGGTGGCAGTACACTAAACACCGAAAGTGTGATAAGAGACTTAGTGACACAGGTGGACAGTGGTCTCACCTTCAATAACCACATCGCCACAACAGTCAGGAAATCCTTCTGTGTGGCACACCTCATCACTAAGGGCTTTTCATCCAGAAAAAAGGAGGTCATTGTCCCACTGTACTCATCCCTCATTAGACCTATTATAAAATACAATGCCCCATTTGGTATGTACCTCTCAAGACATCTGCAACAACTGGAAAGGCCATAGAAATACCTCACTAAAAGAATCACAGACCTAAAGCAGATGCCCTATGCTGACCGCCTTAAAAAACTCCAGCTATATTCTGTCGCATATCATCTACTCTGAGGTGATCTCTGCTTAACATACAAGGCCATGTCAAACCCAGAGCTGTTGGATATGCTACACTTAAAGAAATCCCAATCCCTCAGAGCTACACGCTCCAGGGATCTAAACCTTGTCATCACAGTAAACAAAACATGCTGGAGGGATAGGTTCCTGACCCAGAGACTCCCCAGACTCTGGAATAGACTGCCCATACATGTCAAGCAGAGCACCTCTTTGGCCCTCTTCAAAAGGAACCTTGATGACTGGATGGGAGAAAGGAAATTCACCCCAGGGATCACGTCAGTCGCCCTGCTAGACAGGGGTCCAGGGAAGTAAATAGTATGGGAAGAAGTAGCCAGGGAATTGTTATGGCTAGGCTTATATAGGCCGATAGCGTAGTACCAACCTATGAGCCTATAATCTAACCCCCTTGGATCTGAAGAAACAAAAAAATAACTGATGCGACTTCTTTGGATCAGATGCAGTCACCTCTGATCTGAATTTAGCCAGTCCAGCAATACCTGTCTCTACCTAGGACAAGGTATTCATCCTGTCTGGATCCGGTACCCTCTCAGGTACCCTTAACTTTTTTGGAAAAAAATGAAATTCCCTTCAGTCCCGTTGACTCATTCTTCTAGAAGACTTAATGAAGAATAAGTGGAAAGAGTGGTAAGAAAAATTCTCTTGGCATAAGGACAGATGGGTGTCACTTTGGCTCATACCCCCCTGGGTCAAGAGGTCCGTTCTAGTTCTACACTCCCACTGCAGTTTCCTTTTCTGACTCCCTCAGTGGATTTGGAGTCCTTGGATCCTAACCATTCAAACCTGTCTACTCAGATCCAAGGATCTCTGTACCCTCAGATCTGAAGCTTACTCTGAGCACTTTGTCCTTCTCAGATCAGGAGAGGTGTCTGAGTTGAAGCCTCCATGTTGGCTCGGAGGCATTGTGGTCAACTCTGAGAGTTTTGGAGCCATCCCTGCACCTCGGGCCATCAGCATTGGGTAGTTCGACTCCGGCTTCCACCTCGAGGTTGTTGTTCTCGGAGTGGGGGGGGCGAGATCCAGAAGCTTGCCTTCTCGGATCCAGGGCCTTCTCCTTCTCTGGAGTGATGTGACTTAGAGGCTGCAAAGATAGTTTTCTCTGATTCAACAGATCAGTCAGATTAACCCCCCCCCCCCCGATCCTAGATCACTAAACCTGATTGTTTCAGCGTTCAGAGACTAAGCAGGTCTTTCCACTTGGACAGTCAGTAGCAAGACCCCAGGCTTTCCCACAGGGAATTTTGATTTCTTCTTCTGATACCTCTCCAGAGCATCCCACTGAAGAGGTCTCTAAGAAGAAGACCTGCAAGAGAAAGCATTTAGACTCCCCAGAGGAGTCCCATCACTGAAAACACAGATTTCGATGAGGGCAAAGGGTATCCATGTTCACCTCCTAAAGATGTGTCCGTTGGAGGCACCCTAGAAATCCTTAAACAGAGAGGTGGCTGGACACCCAGCAACCTGATGTTTGAGGAAGCTGTTCTCCTGGAGCCCTTTGGTACTGGGCCCTCTATCTCAATCAATTATTTATTTCCTTCTCTGACTCCAGATTAGGTCTACCAGTTTCCAAAGTGACCCTCTCTAATTGGATCACCAGCTGTATAACTTACATTTATACTTCTGATGGTAAGCCTTTACCTTTCAAAATTATGGCTCATTCTACGAGATCTCAGTCTACCTCTGCAGCCTTTCAAGCCAGGGTTCCAATCGATAATATCTGTTCAGCAGCAACTTGGGCTACCACTCACACATTTATTACTCATTACAGATTGGATTTGACCTCCAGGGGTAGAGCATCCTTTGGTTCCACGGTACACAGGAATATTTTTCCTTGAGCCACCCAAGAATAAGGTGCTAGTGTGTAAGAGTGAAGGCGAGATAGGATTACAGAACATAAAGAAGTTATGTACTCACCATAATGTTCCATGTTTGTAGTCCATCTCGCCCTTCATTCTTATGGACCCACCCTCCTACCCCCATCTTGGAAGGATCTGGAGACAGAAAAATCTTGTTATTATTATTGACTGGAGACCTTTTATTATTGGGGTCTTTCTGTATGGTTTGTTATTATTTCCCTTATTTAGCAGCAAACAAGATCTGGGGATTGTACTGGTGCACCATGGGGTACATACCTAGCCACGAGTCAACTAGAAGACTTTGAGCTTGTAAAAAGGCTGAGTCAGAGCCGAGGATCAGCTCCGAACCCATGTGTAAGAATGAAGGGCGAGCTGGACTACAAACATGGAATGTTATGGTGAGTACATAACTTCTTTTTTAATCTCTTCCCACATATTGTTAGCTGTTACAGCAGAATCCTTTTTAACCCATACTCCTAAATTCTTAATTTTATCATGTTGCCATAAGTATGGTTATTGTTGAAACAGTTCATGTTTGGATATATAGTTTACAGCTATAGACTTTGTTTTACCTTTTTTTTATTTTATTTCATTTCCTGAAAAGAGTGTTCCACAACACTGCTATGTCCTTTTTACATTTATCACTTACAAAATAATATCATCTACAGATAATGCCAACTTTTCTTGATTATCATACCAATTATATGCCTAAATTTCTGGGACTCTTATTTTCTTTGCCAGTGCCTCTAAATTTAACACAAATAACACAGGGAAAAGAGGACACCCCTGCCTGGTTGCTGTCTCGCACCAAACCTTTTTGAGCCATTTTCCGAGTAAGTTGTTCAGTCCCTTGGTACCAAAGCCCACCTTTGTGACATTGGAGCAAGGATAAACTCCTCTTTCGACTTCAGTAACCAGTCATTTGGTACTTTTGACTTTGGCTGCAGGTACATTTGTGTAGTTATCTGCCTCAAAGGTACCACACCCGGGCATTTACTGTGTCATTTCCACACTTGCACACTACGGAAGCTCAGTCTTGCTGCTTTTCATCGGTCTTTCCTCTGCAGGACAGAAGATCTTTTACACTATCCAGAATTCCCAGGTCTGGGATTCCTTCTGTTGGAGAGAGTTCCGATGAGTCCTCCTCACTCCCCACCCTAGGAAAAGGACATGCAAAAGGAAACATTTAGCCTCCCCTTTAGAGTCCCCCTCATAAGACATGGATCTTGATGAGGGAGAGGATTCCCCACATTACCCTCCTGAGGAGAATCATTTTGGTGAGATCTTGGAGGTGAGACAGAAGAGATCTTAGCCAGCTGACACCCCCCCCCCCAATCCCAAAAAAGAGGTTCTACAAGAGGCTTACAGGTCCTCATCCCCAGCAGCTTTTGTTATACCACCACCTGACAAGTTAATAGATATGGTCAGTTGTAAATCCTGGAGATTGCCAGGCATCAGGGAACCTAGACAAAGTAATCTAGATGCTTAAGGACAGGCCCAAATGGAGTAAAGGGCCTCTTGTGGATTTTACTGTAGTATTAGCAGCGACCAAGAAGGAGGTCCCAGGGAACGCTTAAGCCATTGATCCTCTTTACAAAGAGTCACGGATGATGGATAGCCTGGGGGAAATGTGTAAATGCATGTAGTACATTTACAATTATGGCATGGTTACTTGGTGCATATGATGAGATTTCAGAATGACCTGACAGGATGACCATGGAGACTCTGAAGCAGTTGCCTACTGAGGAGCTTTGCAAACAGTTGGAGACCCACATGACCAGCATCTGCTCCATCACTTTGCATTCTGTGAGGTTTGTCACAGGGCAGAAGATGGAGCAGCTAGAGTGTCAGGTTCAGGCATTGCAGTGCGTTATTGCATTATCACGCTTGCTTTGCCTCACTGGATTTGCAGAACATTTTAAGGTGGCATTCATCTGTTCCCTGTTTGATGGAGCATCCTTATTTTGTCAGAAATAAAAAGATATCTGCAGCAATGTAAGCAGAAGGGCAGAATGCTCACAGCTCTTGGGGTAAGGCTCTTGGTCCCAAAATAAATTAAAAATGTGCCAAGAACTTCGTGAATCCCAACAACCATAGGGAGAAAAGCTGTTCTACAGTGATCTCTATGGCTGTGGAAACTTCTGTGGTAATTGCTGCTGTAGAAGCAGATGTGTTCTGCACTTGCAAGGGTTTTGCATGTCTTCTTTTTGACACAGAAAGTATCAACCCTGAACCACTGATTGACTGTAATACTCTGGTGGCAGTCAGGTTACATCTATCCAGACAACGTGCTGTGTGGGTTTCCGTCATGCAAGACAGTTCACTTGGGGAAATCATATTCATAGTTTACTCAATACCATTTTTAGCAATGGCCAACTACCCGACTATCCGCCCTTCTGTCCATCTACAGTATTACCCTTTCAGAAGCGTGAGGTGGAACAAGAGATGGAAATCCTTCAAAAAAAACAAACATGTGGGAGGTCCCATCAGACAAGAGAGAGTCTGAATTTTGCTTCACGTTCTTATTGGTACCTAAAAATGACTCAAGACCTTAGACCCATCTTAGAAATCAGCTAGTTAAACCAATACATGGATCTCCATGAAGCTTTCCTGTATATCAAGATAGAGGGACTGTCCAGAAGTTTTCTCTGCTGCCAGGTGGGAGCCAGTGATTACTAATTCAGAGCTTTGCCATTTGGTCTCACCACTGCCACATATTTTGTAGCATTGTCCATTTCAAGGCTTTAGCCTCCTTCTCATTTGGCAAGAAAGTTCTGAAGGGCTTGGCACCCAAACCACTGTTTTTAGTCAGTTCAGCTCATACTGATTAATGGTTTGAGTGCATAGAAGGGGAAACTGGATGGATGTTATATCTTTAACAGTTTATAATCTATATGGCTAAGGCTGCAACAAGAGTGATCATTCAAATATCTATTGTTGTGGTACATTTACTTACATAACTGTACTTTATTTTTGCAACATTCTAAGTGCAGACAGGTTCGTAAACTAAGAGGTTAAAAGGGGTTGAGGGATTTTGCAGTGGTCTGACTGTGGCAAGGTGAAATATGATTTTGTGCCATTATTTCTGCATTTATTTGATTGCAAGCAGATATCCTATGTGCATACAACTGTACAAGTGGCTATAATCTGTTTGCATGCACACTTGTGAGTGTGCTTGTGCAAAGAGCATTGCTGTCAACTGTCTCTGATCTTCCCTCATGATTTGGTGCGCTCCTCTGAAGATTTGTGGTTTTCTGGAAAATTATAGTGCATTGTAGTTGTAATGACAGATATGTAAGTTTCATGCTTTGTATACTTCAGAAAATGCAAAACATTTTCTAGCAACTTTCTGTGTGTGTATCTGTGTGACAGCAACAACTACAAATGTACAGTTGTGGCCATTTGTTCTTTTACTTCAAATGTAACACCACAGGAATGCATGGGAAGTGGCTATTATTTTTTTGGGAGTTGAGGGAGAGCCATCTCAGTTTATTGGGAAATAATATTTTTGTCAGCTTTGAACATTAAAGATCAGCTACAACTTATTTCTCCCTTGAAAGAAAAATAACTGAATTTCTTTCTTTAGCTAAACTTTTTAAGGCCATTATTGAATCAAAAGCTTGGAAAAAAGCTCTAATGTGCACCTCAGAGCATCTAAAAACTAGTGTCCCCAAACCTCTAGCATAATTCAATTATTTCAGTACAGGCTTGGACAGCCTTACTCTTTAACTTAAGGTGTGGAAACACAGTAAGCCCCTTAAGGTGGTGTGGGTTTGTGGTTCTTGGGTTGTACATTATATATATTTAAGTGACAGAGTCTACTTCTTACAGTTGTTTTACAGAAGTACTGGTCTATGTCAGAGTGGAAATAAAAACAAGTCCTTCCACTTGGACATGGATAGTTTAAGCACTGCTTTAGTAGTGCACTCTGGGAAGTTTTTGTTTTCAGAGTGTAGGACTTTGAGGGCATATCCTGCTTTGGAGGTATAGGTGTCCCATTTTATTGAAGGGTAGTTACATTTATCCAAAGTAATGGAGTTATTGAATGACTCAGTTAGTCATCTTTTGTTCATATTGTGGCATCATCCTTGGTGAAGGTAGAATGTTGCTCATTGTTAGGGACATACCCGTCTGAGAGCTCCACAATGTTCATAGGTGTATACCAGGCTAGCAACTACTAGGGCCTGAAAAAGCCTAGCCTTGCAACCAAAATGTGACCCACAAATTTGATTTATAGTGGGTGATTTACTGACTACCTGTGTCCATCAGACACAAGAGCCAGACAAGGAGTACATTTCAAGTTGCTCATCCATAGGTCCAAGTTGCAGTTAAATATGGACAGGGAGGAACTCTTCTTCACATAGATGGGGAGCCTGTTCCAGAGAATGGGAATTCTCTGAGAAACATGCTGTTCCCCCAACATGTCCTGTTTATGTTGCAAGCAAAATTTAGCTATTTTAATCTAGTAGTTCTGATGCTGTTTGTTTTGTGGATGTGCAAAAGAGACATCAAAACAGGGTCCAGGAATGCCTTGTATGCCAGCCAAAGATCACCTCTGAGAAGTCTGTAATATACCGAGTAAAGAGACAGGGCTTTGAGGTGATCAGCATAGGACATTGTCTTTACTCCTTGTATTCATTTTGTAAGTAACCTTAGTGGACATTCCATTTGCTGCATGTGTCTGATCAGGTACATACTGAAGGGGGCATTATATTTTATGATAGGTCGGATAAGGGTATGGTGACATGTCTGGACCGAGGTGTCGTGTCCTTGCTTATAAGTTGAGCAACATAGAACATAGAAGATTTTCTTACTAACTTGGACACATGTTGGTTGAAGGTTAGGATACTACCTTCATGAGAGCCCAGATCTCTGACTAGTGAATTAACTTTTAAGGGTGTTTTATTGATGAGGTAGTTGCCAGAAAGGCAGACCTCCAAAAAGGTACTATAATGTATTTCTTGGTATTGAGTTTTAAGCCATAGCTTTGGCATTGAGCGTTTGTCTGCATTAGACATTCCTGAGGGTGTTCTCATCTTGGGAGAATTCAGTGACTGCTCCCAGTTTGCAATTATCTGTAAACTTGGTTATCCAGAAGCCATTGACGTTGGCTTTTGACATCCAAGAAGTAAATGCCAAAGAGGAGTGAGCCCAACACAGAGCCCTGGGGGGACTGCACTGGTGACTGTCCTCTCTGTGGAGGTTGCCGCACTGATTCTAACCTCCTGAGTCCTATTAGTGAGCCAGCTATCTATTTAGAGTATTATAAAGAAGTTTATACCTGTATGAAATGCCTTAGCCAGATCTAGGTAAGCAATATGTGCAATTTTCCCTTCATCCATTGCTTTAGTGACTTTTCAAAGATGTCCAGCAGATTTAGTAAGCATGGCTTCCTTTGACAACGATAAACTGCTGAATGCCTGGAGGTCTGCTATGTCTATGTTAATAATTTCCATGATAATTGTTTCCATGGCTTTGCAAATAAGACTAGTCAGACTATGTATGTGCAGTTTGCAGGATTTGTTGAAGGGGGATAACCATTGCAGTCCTCCATTCATGTGACACAGAGCCTATTTTAAGGCTATGGTTAAATAATGACTCCAGAGGTCCTGATAAGTGGTAATCTGATGTTGTCAATCTTTATTTAATCCTTGACAAATGGGTTCAGTTCTGATATCGGAACCAGCTGAGCCGTTACTGCAGCCCGCAAGAACCAAAAACTGTCAAGCTTAAGTCCTACCCAGAATGCTTCTTTGCCAATTACCTCAGAACTCATTTGCCACTTCCAGTGACAGATGCGTTGCCAAGTGATTCTCTTCTATTATATTTGTACTTAATGGTTTTTGTTTACATAGAATTTTTCCTCCTATTAATACTTATTAATTATACTTAGTCTACCCGTTTTTCTGATAGCCCCTTACCTTTTTTAACATGTTGGTGTTTTCCTTCACTACCATTGTTGATAGTTTTATTTCCGTACCTTAGGCTATGCTCTTCTACCATCATTAGCAGCCTTTTTTTCTTGTGTACATCCAGGTATTCTCCACTATCATAGTTGGAAGCCTATCTTTGTTTTCCTTTGTTTTCCTTCTTAATCTTCAAAAATTAGCAAGTCCAGGAAAAGGAGTCGATTGGTACCAGCTTTCCCCTCGGCCTCAGTGACTAAGAGATTCAAACCATTTGTTCCCTGTGTTAGTCTGGAACCCGTACAGACTTTACAAGATACTTCCTCGGCACTGATAGTTCTCCCTCACCGGTGCTAATGTTGTTGGCCCAGACCATAGAGCCAATACTTTCAGTGCCATCTGCTTCTCTGGTACTAACGTCTTTGGCACCAGCAGAAAGTGCTGAGTTTTCTTTCTTGGATTGTCCTAGGACTAGATACTCCCATCCATTGACCTTTTGCAGGTCAGTTACCTAGTCCCTTTTTGGAACAGCCAAGATCCCTGTCTACCCAGTCTATTCATTCCACCAAGTGCTTGACATAATGGGATGTTTTTAGGCTGGTAGATCAGCTCCTTGCGATGAGGGGAATTTCAGCCATGTCCTCGGTTCCAACCCCTTCCAGGGTTGGAACCTTTTCTTCTTGGACTCCAACTAGTCTTCCTCCTCCGACCTCCATTGAGGACTTGGAGATATCAGCTCCAAATATTCTCTGTGCCGACTGTTTCAGTCCCGGCTAGGTCTCTATCTCTGGTACCAGTTTCTACCTGAGCTCTTCGGACCTTTAGGATCTGGAGACCTCTTGGGGCCATAGCTACTCTGTCGGTTCCAAGTGGCAGGAGTCATCTCCAGTTTTGTTTGAGCCGTCCCTGCAACTTGGGACCTCAGCACGTTTTAGCTCGACGCTGGCTTCAACCTTGGGAGACGTTTCTTCGGAGGAAGGGGAACCATGGTTCAGAGGCAGTCTTTCTCAGTTCTGGGCTCCCTTCCCTCTTTCGGGGGACCAGCTTACCAGGCCATGGAGAGGGTTCTGTCCACTGCAGGCATTCAGTCAGCTCTCCACCCCATTTGGAGCAGTTGCCGGTCCTTCCCCTAATACAAAGAATCAACAATTCCAACATCTGGACAGTGAGCACCAAAACTGCAGGAGTCACCTATACAGGTTTTGTCCTCTTCTGACACCTCCCCAGATCATCCCACTGACCGGGTTCCTCAGAAGAGGAAGTGGAAGAGGAAACACTTAAACTCCTCAGAGGAATCCATAACAGAGGACACTGATTACGATGAAGGGCAGGGTTCCCCACGGTCACCCCTAGAATACGTCTACTTTGGAGACATCCTTGAGATCCTTAAGCAGATCCCAAAAGCCCTCTTCAGAGGAATCAGTATATCTGCAGGCCTTCAGTGCTGGACCATCTATCTTTGGGTTGCTCCGCCCACTGACAAGCTCATTAAGTTCATCTTGCAATGGGTGTGGAAGGCTCTTGATGCCATTGGACCCATCTCCAAGAGACCAGACGAAGGATTGGCGGTAGATGCCATGGTGGTAGTGGCGGCCATAAAAAAGGAAACAGGCAGAGGAAAGTTCCACTATCCATCCTCCCAACAGAGAGTCCCGGGTGATGGATAGGTTTGGTAAGTGGGTTTTTGCTTCATTCACCTTTGCGTTATGGTCTTTGAACTTTATGGCACACTTCACCAGACTCCATAGTTATCTGATTAAGGAGTTATGAGATACCCTGGTAGGAGTCTTATCTGACAAAGTCCAAGATAAGGTGGCTTCTCAGCTGGCTACCCTAGAGTCCATTTTGAATTTGTCCATGAGGCTCATAGCACATGCAGCCAAAGGGACAACTAAAGCAGCAGGTTTAGGCATAGCCATAAGGAGACATGTGTGGATGATCTTATGCAAATTTGCGGAGCCACTCAAGTCTTCAGTCATCAATGCCTCCTTTGACGTATCATCCCTTTTTGCCCTAAAGTTAGAGAAACGTTGTCCAGGTGTGAAAAGGACGGAAAGACCCTTTCTGCAGTGGATGCATGTTTTTCTCCTCCTCAACGGTCCTTTTCAAGGAACCAGAGAAGTGGGAAAATGTGGTTCAAAAAGTCCCAAGGGCCTTTCCAGGACACATGTGGCAGTGGCTCCCCCAGGGGCAGAGGGAGAACTGTAATGAAAGATGCCGTCGATGTGGCAGAGGTGGCCTGCAAAATCAGGGTTCCAGGGATACATTTCCTAGTAAACCCTGTCAACATTCCTGAAAAGAGGTCCAATTGTCTTCCTGTGGAGGCAGTTGGGGGGGGGGGCATTTATTCCTGCACCAACACGCCTGGCTTCAGATAACTTTGGATATTTCAGTGCAGAAGATTATAACAACAGGCTACACCATACCCTTCTTCTACCTCCACACAATTGCAAGAAAATCTCCGATGTTCCACCCAGTCAGCGGGAACCAGCAGTATTAGAAATACAAATACTGCTAGAAAAAAAGAGTCATCCAAGCAGTCCCACCAGACCAGATAGAGTCTGGAGTTTACTCAAGATTCTTTTTAGTGCCAAAAAAGACAGGGGACTGGAGACCAATTTTGGATCTAAGTGTTTTGAACATATCTGTTTGACAGACAAAATTCCGGATAGTTATGGTTCAGTCTATTCTCCCATTCCTGGGGAAAGATGATTGGATGTGCTTGCTAGAACTCCAGGATGTGTATTACCACATAAAAATGGACAAGCACTCCAGGAGATTTCTCCACTTTTGGCTGGGAGCCAGTCATTATCAATTCATAGCGCTGCCCTTTTCTTTCACCACAGTCGCAAAGGTGTTCACCAAATGCATGGCAGTAGTAGTAGCTCACTTGAGACGGTTAGGATTCTGGGTGTTCCCGTACATAGACGACTGCCTCATTACCGCTCCCACCAGGCATCTTGTGGAACAAGCAAGAGACTACATTCTCCAGACCTGCGCGAACCTGGGGATTACTGTAAATTACAAGAAATCGCAATTGACTCCAACTAAAAAGTTCATAGGAGCGGTTCTAAATACCATTACTTGCATAACCCCCATACCTTATCTAAGACTGCAAAAGATCAAGGCCCAAGTGCAAAATATTGTCAGAAACAAGAGAGTAGCCGCATGACTAGTCTTAGAAGTTTTAGGTTCAATGGTGGCGACCATATCATTAGTTCCCTTAGTGAGATTTCACATGAGAATCCTACAGTGGCTTCTGGCATTGCAGTGATCTACAATGTATTTACTAATGTCAGATCGTGTTTTGATTGCTAACTGTTGCAAGAAAGACCTAGCTTTGTGGATTCATTCAGAGGAAATTCTCTTGGGCCACCCCTTTGTCCTGTGTCAACCCCAAGCTATAGTGACCACAGAAGCCTCCCAGATGGAGCGGGGGGGGGTCATTATCTGGATTGTCCAAGGCACTTGGTCCCCCATGGAGGCCAACTTGCATATCGGTGTTGTAGAGCTGAGGGCAGTGCTTTTAGCATTGCAAGCCTTTCAAATTACTCTCTGTTTGGAATGATTGCTGTTCAAACAGACAATATGTCGGTGGTTTGGTACCTCAGCAAACAGGGATGAACCAACTCTTACCCCCTTTTTTGAGAAACTCTCAGAGTTTGGCAGTGGGCAATCTCTTCCCACCAATTTCTAATAGCAATGCAAATTCTGGGGAGTTTTAATGTGATAGCAGACAAACTGAGCAGATGCATTCTACTGCCTCACGAGTGGTCTCTCAATCCAAAAGTGGCAGAAAATATTTTTCTTTACTAGGGCCAGCCTTGCCGCCACCTGTTTACATCTCCCCTGAACAAGTGCAGCAGCTACTTCGCTCTAGTCCACCCCTCCTGGGAGTCCCCAAGAGACGCACTCCTGCACAGTTGGTCCTCCGGAATCTTATACGCCTTTCCCCCGATCCCTTTAATTCCTCAATTTCTAAAGAAAGCAATCAGGTTGAAGAGCAAGGTAATCCTCATTGCTCCCTTCTGACCTTGACAGATTTGGTTCCCCTTTCTTTGGCCTTATCTGATTCAATGACCATGGACTCTGGAACCAGATCCAGATCTCCTGTCTCATCTAGAGGGATTACTTTACCCAAACCTTCAAACCTTCAAGCTCACAGCGTGGCTTCTGCAGTTTCATTGATTGCCAGCATACCTCTCAACCGTGCCAAATTCTTAATTTTTTACCATTTTTGAGGTCCATATAATAGAGTGCCACGATTCCTGAGCAGCAGCCCTTAATTTCTAAGTTTCCCAGCTTTCTTTTTTTTAAGTTTTTGACCTGACATCATCACGTGCACGATGACGTCAGCGCCGTGAACAGCCTGCCAGCCTGTCGGAATTGAGCTCCAGAGATGTGCGAGCATTTCCAGTCAGGACAAGCAATTCTATTTCTTCTGCGCGGGATTTATGAATAAGCTTCTGCAGAATGGCTCTAGGAACATCTTCTGTTTGCGAGGGATTTATAATTAAGCTGCTGCAGGCAATAGGAGTGTCCGTTAAGGCTTTCCCCAAGTATGTGAGGTCCAGGAACGTTCGTGTCAAGGTTTGTACAGGCTACTTAAGCTGCAGGGAAAGAGAGAGGTGTGTGTGCTTGCACGTGTGTGTGATTGTTATGATTAAGCTGTTGCAGGAACATTCCGTTAAGGTTATGATTAAACTGCTGGAGGCAGCAGGACCATCTGTTAAGGCTTTCCGCAAGTATGCGAGGTCCGGAAACGTTCGTTTCAAGGTTTGTACAGGTTCCTTAAGCTGCAGGGAAATAGAGAGGTTTGAGTGTGATTGTTATGATTAAGCTGCTGCAGACAACAAGTATGTTCATGTCAAGGTTTGTACAGGCTGCTTAAGCTGCAGGGAAAGAGAGGGGTGTGTGTGTGTGCGTGCGTGTGCATGTGTGTATGTGTGTGTTTGTACATGTTTGTGTGTGCATGCATTGTAAGCATATTTTTATGTGTGTGTATGTGCGTGCTTGTGTGTGCGCGCGAGTGTGTGTGTGCGCGCGCGTGTGTGCGTTTGTGTGTGCGCATGCGTGTTTGTGTGTGTGTGTGTGTGTGCATGCGTGTGTGTGCGCGCACACATGTGTGTGTGTGTTTGTGTGCATGTGTGTGCATGTGTGTGTTTGTACATGTTTGTGTGTGCATGCATTGTAAGCATATTTTTATGTGTGTGTATGTGCGTGCTTGTGTGTGTGCGAGTGTGTGTGCGTGTGTTTGTGTGTGTGCGTGTTTGCGTGCGTGTGTGTGTGTGTCTGTGCATGTGTGTGTTTGTACATGTTTGTGTGTGCATGCATTGTAAGCATATTTTTATGTGTGTGTGTATGTGCGTGCTTGTGTGTGTGTGCATGTGTGTGTGTGCGCGAGTGTGTGTGTGTGTGCGCGTGTGCATGCTTGTGTGTGTGCGCGTTTGTGTGTGTGTTTGTGTGTGTGTGTGTGTGTGTGTGCGCGCGTATGTGATTGTTACGTGCACTTTTGTTGAATTCTGGACTGTGCCCCTTTAAAAAGTTGTAATATCGTGTCTGCATTGTAATGCCTGAAACTGCTGCATGTTGATTTCAGTGGTTTCTCTGAGGCTGGGCTACTTACAGTAAAAGGAAAAGGAGAAAAAAGAAAAAAGCTTTTATTTTTAAAGTTTTTTTGTAATACTTTTTGCACTTTTCTCTAAGTGTGGATTATCCTGGAGGTAGTATATGTAGACATTAGGATGCAAAGGCATAGGAAGTATTTTAGATTTCTAGACTGCTGGATTTGTCAACCCTTTCAGTTTACTGCATTTTACATTTTAGTTTTATTTTATGTTATGTTGATTATAGTACTGATGTTACGGGCATGATTTTCTGTTATGAATCCTATTAAAGTTTTCTTTCTTCAATATTATAATTTAGAGAAGATTGGAAAAGTTCAACAAACCTTAAAAGATAATATACAACACGGTCACTGCTAAGAATGATAATATCTGAAACTATGAAAGAGTAAATAAATTAAAAATTTCCATGACCACTGCTGCTTTCCCAAATCTATCTCCCCGTAAATTGATAACACACAAATAAATGTGTTTAAAATATCATGGTGGGAGACTCAGATGAGTATGTGGGAAAATGGAAGGTCTGATTCTTCATTATTGGCAAAGTTCAGTTCAGTTCAAAAAAGCAATAATTTCCTCCTTTAATTGTATTCATTTCCAACTGTCTCTTGATAATGTCTGTATAAAATCCTGAAAACATTTGTTTATTTAGTTCCCACTACTACATTCAACAAATAGAACATGATGACATAGTTTAGTAAAGAGCATTTGTTTACGGTTTATTCTCACAGGTTCTCCTTCACAGGTTCTCCTTTCTGAAATAATAGCACTGCCTACGCTGGGGAACACACTCGAAGTCATGAGTGCTGTAAAGTGCATGTTTTTTACTATTTACCAAGACTTATGTGCTCACACTGAAGGAGTCATGAGTGCTGTAAAGTGCATGTTTTTTACTATTTACCAAGACTTACGTGCTCACACTGAAGGAGTCATGCGTGCTGTAAAGTGCATGTTTTTTACTATTTACCAAGACTTACGTGCTCACACTGAAGGAGTCATGCGTGCTGTAAAGTGCATGTTTTTTACTATTTACCAAGACTTACGTGCTCACACTGAAGGAGTCATGAGTGCTGTAAAGTGCATGTTTTTTACTATTTACCAAGACTTGCGTGCTCACACTGAAGGAGTCATGAGTGCTGTAAAGTGCATGTTTTTACTATTTACCAAGACTTACGTGCTCACACTGAAGGGAAAGACAATCTGCAAATTTCAAATTTATATCACTGATATTTTCAAATAAACACAAAGGTTTATAGGTCAAGAATGTTGTAAAGGGGAATTCATATATAATATATACATGATTGCTTCAAACTACAACACATAGAGCACAGTTTGTTTCCCATTTAATTTGCAGAACTACCACTTCATGATTTCTGACCTGAATATACAGAATAAACATAATGCATAGTGCATAATGCATAATGGTAACTGTGCAAATGCTACCACAATTCCATTGGAGTGGGTGGGGTTACATAATTATATACGCAAATGTTATGTTAATCAGCGTACAGATTTGTACCTATGTTTCATGGGCTTTGTCCAGATTTCTGATGTTTCCAGGTTGAGAGGTATGATTGCCAGGCATAATCATCTGTCTTCCCCAGTTCGTAGGATTCTTTTGGCCTCCCATAAGCCTTCCACCAGAAAACTCAACAACAGTAAATGGAAGAGATTTTCCTTCTGGGCTCAAGAAAATAACATTGACCCCTTCTCCACTGCTATCGACAAAGTCTTAGAATTTTTAGCTTTTCCATTTGAAATAGGAACCTGTTTCTCTACTGTCAGGGTTCATCTAGCAGTTATTTCAAAATTTCATAATGGGTTTAAAAAATATTAATTATTTTTTTATAAACTTTGCAAAGCTTTCTTAAAAGGAACCTTGATGTTAAAACCGCTGTATAAGGATCTGTCTGCGCCTTGTGACCTACGCTTAGTGTTACAAAGAAAAGTGCATCCCCCATTTGAGCCTGCTGCCAACTGCGACCTGAAGTTTGTATCTTGGAAAACCATTTTTCTGGTAACGATTATCTCTGCCAGAAGAATCTCAGAAATTATAGGATCATATGATCATAGGAGGTTGCTAGGCTAATGGCCCTGGGGCCTTTACAAGCCTAGCCAAGAGTTAATCCCCAAAAAAGAAACATCAGTCAGCACCTGTCACCCCTGTCAATGAGGGACAAAGGTGGAACCCCTGGGAAAAATTTGTGCTTTCCCAACCACTCATGAAGGTTTATCAATTCAAGCGTAATCTTCCAAACCACCATATTTGATATTTCACAAAGACAGGGTTTTCTTGAGAATGAACCCTTCCTTTCTACTAAAAGTGGTGTCAGAAACCAATTTCAATCAGACAATCAGTTTACCAGTATTCTTTCCGAATTTTTCAAAGAAAGGTGAATACTGTTTGCATTTATTAGACGTTCGTAGACAATTGCGCTTCTGTCTCTCACCCAGTTTCCAAAATTACCTTATCTAGATGGCTAAAAGATTGTATATCCATCATATACAACGAGAGGAAAGTCGAATTACCTGAGCCTGTTAGGGCACATTCTACTAGAGCCATAGCTACTTCAGCAGTCTTTCATTCCAAGGCTTCCATGGACTATTTTTGTGCAGCAGCGACATGGGTTACCCCACATACCTTTATTACTCATTACAAAATGGATTTGGTCTTTAGGGGAAGAGTGTCATTTGGTTCTGTGGTGGTCAGGAATAGCTATCTATGAGTCCTCCAAAGGTGGCTAGGGCCTCTGTCCCATTTGTGAAGTATTAAATGAAGATTGACAACATCAGATAAAGAAGTTATTTACTTACATAACATTCCATCTGTGTTGTCCGTCTTCATTTATCCTTTACTCCCCACCCTCCACATTCCCTTTTGTTCAGGCCTCTTGGTAGAATGAATTATGGTCCTAGTTATGCATTTTTTTCATATATGACACCAGATATGGCCTTTATAAAAGTGTTATTGGGATTATACTTTCTGACCTTTTCTCTCTGCAAACTTGATCTGAGGTAATTTGGAGAGGAGTATTCTGGGTAGGACTTAAGCTCAAGAGTGTTTGGTTCTTGCGGGCTGTAGTAACAGCCGATTTGGTTCTGATATCGGAACCGAACCAGTTTGTCAAGGATAAACGAAGATGGCCAACACAGATGGACTGTTATGGTAAGTACATAACTTTTTTTTTTTTTAGACTGTTGAGTAGGCTGCCTCCATGTAGTCCAGGGAGGTATTTACACCTACATTGACTGTAACTGAGCCATACTGGTCCTTATGGTCTAATGACCCAAGTGTGTGAGTGATTTGGATGATCCTGGTCACACTGAGCCTTACTGGTGCTTATGGTCTAATGACTCGAGTGTATGAGTGATTTGGGTGAGCCTGGTCACACTGAGCCATACTGGTGCTAATGGTCTAATGACCCAAGTGTGTGAGTGATTTGGGTGAGCCTGGTCACTGATCATGATTTTTCTCCTTATTCAGCCTAGGGAGCAGGACATCTGTATGCCTGGTGAGCAGGACATCTGTATGTATCCCAATGGAGTCTCCTTTGATGAAAATAGTGGGTAGTGTGTTGGCTTGTGTTATCGGCTTTGTAGTTGAGACCCCAAATGGGTGTGACTGTACATGTTGTGTTGTGCTGGGTGTTGGTTTTGTGTAACGTTTTTGGGGTTGCTGAGAATTTGTTTTGTAGGATGAATGTCTGGAATGTCTTTGGGATGTAGGGAGGCTGTTTTAAGTGCCTCAGCACATGTTGATCCATGTGTTTGTTCAGTGCTGTGTGTGTGTGGTGGGTGTAATGTTTGTTATTGACAACCTAATAGTTATTTTGAGTGCTTTTGAGTGAGAGTCTTGCCTCCAGTAATGCTCTGTAGTTACATCCGTCACATACTGTATCCATTTCTGTAAGGATTAGCTGGTTGTCAGTGAACAAGACAATTCACACACTGTCTCAGGGTGCTCATATCTACCAAGCTGACTGCAGAGATATTGGAAAAATACCCATCCATGGTGTCAGCACTTTTTTAGGTGAACTGCAAAGGGCTGGCACAGCAGGCTGTGAGGGTAGAAAGTACAGTTAGGATACGTATGACTGAAGTCTTGCAGTAGTGCTCTGAGGGTACAAACTACAGCTGGGATACGTACAATGGAATAATTGCAATAGTGCTCTGAGGGTACAAACTACAGCTGGGATACATACAATGGAATTCTTGCAGTAGTGCTCTGAGGGTACAAACTACAGCTAGGATACGTACAATGGAATTCTTGCAGTAGTGCTCTGAGGGTACAAACTACAGCTGGGATACGTACAATGGAATTCTTGCAGTAGTGCTCTGAGGGTACAAACTACAGCTAGGATACGTACAATGGAATTCTTACAGTAGTGCTGTGAGGGTACAAACTACAGCTAGGATACGTACAGTGGAATTCTTACAGTAGTGCTGTGAGGGTACAAACTACAGCTAGGATACGTACAATGGAATTCTTACAGTAGTGCTGTGAGGGTACAAACTACAGCTAGGATACGTACAATGGAATCCTTGCAGTAGTGCTCTGAGGGTACAAACTACAGCTAGGATACGTACAATGGAATTCTTGCAGTAGTGCTCTGAGGGTACAAACTACAGCTGGGATACGTACAATGGAATCCTTGCAGTAGTGCTCTGAGGGTACAAACTACAGCTGGGATACGTACAATGGAATCCTTGCAGTAGTGCTCTGAGGGTACAAACTACAGCTGGAATACGTACAATGGAATCCTTGCAGTAGTGCTCTGAGGGTACAAACTACAGCTAGGATACGTACAATGGAATCCTTGCAGTAGTGCTCTGAGGGTACAAACTACAGCTAGGATACGTACAATGGAATCCTTGCAGTAGTGCTCTGAGGGTACAAACTACAGCTGGGATGCGTACAATGGAATCCTTGCAGTAGTGCTCTGAGGGTACAAACTACAGCTAGGATACGTACAATGGAATCCTTGCAGTAGTGCTCTGAGGGTACAAACTACAGCTAGGATACGTACAATGGAATTCTTGCAGTAGTGCTTCTCAGTGAGCAAACAAGCTGTTCTTTGCACGGCTGAGTACCAGGTAAAGTTGCAGGGGCAGTTTTATAGGGCATATGTACATTCCTCCTCGCTAAAGCTGCTTCTTGATCCTTCTGTGTGATTTGACAGCCAGCCTGTTCTGTGCCTAAACAAGCAAGCAACACTTGGTCATAGCCCCTTTATAAAGAGATAATGCACATTTGGCAGTGCACGTGGTCATAGCCCCTTTGCGGAGAGATGATGCACATTTGGCAGCTGCACGTGGTCATAGCCCATTTGCGGAGAGATGATGCGTATTTGGCAGCAGCATATGGTCATAGCCGCTTTGTGGAGAGATGAGTCACATTTGGCAGCGGTACATGGTCATTGCCCCTTTGCAGAGAGATGATACACATTTGGCATTGCAACCTTGGTAGCTGCATCACTCTCACCACTCTCCCAGCTGTATTCATCCTAGGTGAAGTAAACATGCTGGTAGACCTTTAGAGCTGCTTCTGTGGCACTGTGCTGGAGTCATACATTCATGAGGTGTATCTAGATTGAATGTTCTGAAAGTGGGGCACTGAAGACTTTGACCTAGTTACATCTTGGGAGAAAGCATTCTGCTTGGAGCAGCAGGGAAAGAGAAAGTTTGATGTGGATTTGTTCTCTGTCATATTGTAAGGGAGATTCCTTCCCACCCTTGTATTTATTCAACATTTGTTTACGGGGAAAATCCAATTTGGAATGAAGCCAATTTTCAGAGGAGGCCTGGGGAGAAATGCTCCAGATGCATTTCTTTGAAACATGGGAGAAAACCAGAGCACCTGGAGGAAACCCACACAAACACAGGGAGGACATGCAGACTCCACACAGAAAGCACTCCTGCCGAGAATTGAACTGGAGAATCTGTTGCTGTGAGGTGACAGCGCTACTGCTGCACCACTATACCATTCTCTCTGAATATTTGTTGTAAAGTTCAGGGAGGAAAGTTCAGAGTTGCTTCTTAGTACCCCGTGATATGGTTGTTGGGCAGTTGTTATTTGTAGCAGTCAAGGGGGTACTTATTAAATGTGTGAAGTATTAGTACTAAGATTTGCCTAACTTGGCTCCCCTTCTCCACAAATGGTACAACCATGTATGATGTGTACTTTACGTGGGGATGGGGGGCATCCTACCACAAAACCATAGACAGACTTAGCAAGATTCTTTGGGCAATTTGGGATTTAGAAGCCATTCATAAAAGGGGAGAAAGTAGACGAGTTACAGTACAAGTATCCAACAGCAGTTTTAGATTCATCATCATCAACCCCCTTCTTTTTTTCCTACATCAGATCAGGGTGTCATGTTAACTGTTGCTATCTCTTTTGATTCAGTGCCACACTCCTGCCTTCTTTGACGCTCATGCCTGACTGTCACAGATCTGCTGTCACACAATTCATGCACCTCTTTGCTGGATGCCTTCATTTTCTCTTATCTTCTTCCTGTCTGTCCCACTGTGCAGTGTCACTTCATACCAAACCACTCTGTCAGTTTTCAGGTTATCCTGACCTGACTCAAGCATCTGTATAACACGTGCCTGAGTTATGCAGTAGTCATGGTGCATGTGTGATTTATCTATGAGCTGACTCAGGCATCTGTATAACACGTGCCTGAGTTATGCAGTAGTCATGGCGTATGTGTGACTTATCTATGAGCTGACTCAGGCATCTGTATAACATGTGCCTGACTTATGCAGTAGTCATGGTGCATGTGTGACTTATCTATGACCTGACTCAGGCATCCGTATAACACGTACCTGAGTTATGCCTGTACGATACAGAGTGCAGTGACAGGGCTTTCAATCTGTCCACTTGATTCATGCTTTGGAGTCTCTGTGGTCTCTCCAGCTGCTGCAGGTGTCTGATGAGGTACATGCAGAAGGGAGCATTGTACTCCATTAATGGTCTGAGTACAGTGGAGTTATATCATCTTTAGACCTGGATGTGATGCTCTTACTTATGAGATGCAGAACGTAAAAGGCCTTCCTTACTGTAGATCAGTGTGTGTATATACCTTTAAGAAGCTAGCCAAGGGCTTGCACAAGTGTATAAATACTGAGCACGTGCAAGTCTGACTACCATTTTGTAGTTAGCTGTTGAGATGTACGCATGTATGTATGTATGTATGTAAGCTCTGTTTGTTAGTTCATTCGTATGTAATGATGCTGCTGTCCATCCTGACGTGTTTGCATGTATTAAAGCATCAGAACGAACCCCCAGCCTTCGTGTTGTGTGTATTAGAGGTGAACGAGCGACATGGTGTCACAAAGGGATCCAGATGCAAGACCGAGAGAAGCGCAGCTAATATAAAGGACTGAATCATCCCCAAAATGTGCATACTTCGCAAAGCAGGTCAGGAACGAATTTCAGCTATTAAAACTTGCTCAGCACTATTTCTCTTTGCATAATATGAAACGGGACATACAGAATGTCCTAAATAATTTTTGCATAAACAGATAAGTACGATATTGATAGAAATATTCAAATTACTACGTAAAATGTTTGAAATAAAGGCCGACATGCATAAAACTAAAAATAAAGGGAAACGACCGCATTTTCGCAAAGCATATGTATTTTTGTATTAAAGATTTCGGAGTTGTCAGAAGTGTATAAAGTGTTTGCATGTTTGTGCAGTGTTACAGTAAAGCTGTTTCGCAAAGGGCAGCCATTGCAGGGCAATATTTCACAAAGTACAGCCATTAAGTACAGCCATTACAGGGCATATTTCACAGAATGCAGGCATTACAGAGCATATTTCACATAGTAAAGTATTTTGAAGAGTTTATTGCACATTTGAATGTTGTTACAAGCTCAGAGAACAGTTTGTTCGTACATAATTACAAGGACCATATTTTCAGTATGTTTGTGTTTACTTTGTGGACATGGCAGATGGATTTTGAAAACAGTGCACTTGTGTTTGACAGTAATATTGCTGAGAACTGGAGAGTGTTTGAGCAAGAGTATGACTTTTTCATACAGGCTGCATTTTCTTATAAAGATGACAGTACACAGACATTTATTCTACTTAATTTAGCTGGGTTAGAAGCCATAGGAAGGGAGCGTTCATTGTGTATGCACCTGCTATCTATACAAGAGAGGGGGGGGGGCATCATATTGTTGTACCGGCTGAGTCAAAGGAAGATCCTGAGTGCTTAAAACATAAATTTAGAGAGATGTTTAACTCCCAAACAAATGTTACAGTGTAAAGGCACTTATTTTACACAAGGGATCAAAAGCCTGGCGAAACTTGCAGCATATATAACTGACCTGAGAAATAAAGCTAAAATATGCAGATTTGGTGACTTAAGGGATGAGCTGATAAAAGTCAGACTTGTGTGTGGCATAAAAGATGATGCTGTGAGAAAGATATTGCTTCGTGACAGCGACTTAACTTTGAATGAGGCTGAGATTTGTCAGATATATTAGCTCACAGAAAAGGGCACAAATGAGGGCAACTCTAGAAGGCACAGTGACAAAGCTTGTGTTGATAGTATGCAGCACGTAGTTAAAAGAAACAGGCCCAAGCACACAGGAGTGGCCTTAGGTCAACTGGTGCCCTAGGCAAAAGGGCTCCATGGCGCCCCCCCACCACACCACCCAGTGCCCCCATCGTGGTCTACCTACACCAAATAAACACTGAAAAAGCGCCCCTGCTAGACCGCCGTCCTAGGCGGCCTGCTAGTTGGCCTATGCCTAAGGCTGGCTATGCAAGCGCATGCCAGCTGTAGCCCCTGCAGCACTCACTGGTAAACCCCAGAACTTACTAGCCCATTCCAGACTCCACACAGTCTCAATGAAGCATAAATGTGAGTCAGCAAACTCAAACCATGGGCCCCAACACAGTTTCATTGTCAACTTTCTTAACTGCGTTGATAATCATGAATCCAAAAGGGAAAAGTCTTTAGCTTTCCATCAACAATGCCACAAATGTAATAAATGGAATCACTCCAAAAAATGTTGTAAATCAAAATGCCCACATTCTTGTATTAAAAGGAAACATTTTAAGAAACTAGTTGATCAGTTAGACTGTGACAAGCCTACTGTTTATGTGGATGGTGTGTCAGTACTTCATGAAACAGTTAATGCAGTAGATTTAAGGGCAAACATGAAGTATATTGTAATGTCTGGATAAATGGCAAACTCATAGAGCTGAAAGTTGACACAGGTTCCAAGTGCAGTGTTATGTCAGCAGAAACATTTGCTAGTGTGTGTCATGGTGAAAGTCTTGATTTGGCAAGGTGTGCGAAACTTGTTGCTTATGAAGGTAAAGAAATTCAAACCGCAGGCTCAGTAGTGCTTCCTTGTTACTCTGCTGGATGAAGCTGAGACTTATTTTATGTGGTCAAGAGGCACATCCAATTATTAGGGCTCAGAGACAGTTTGAAAATGGGACTGCTTTCATGTAATATGGAAGTCCACTGTGTTAGCTTAAAAGACCACTACTCTAATTTTGCCTAGCACATTTTTTCTACCTATGCTGATCTTTTCCAAGATAAACTAGACAAACTTCCAGTTGTGTACTCCATGAAGTTAGACCCAGAGGTCAGTCCAGTTATTAGGCCAGTATGCAAAGTTCCAGTAGCCATGCAGGACAGAGTCAAAGCTGAGTTAGATAAAATGGTGTGACAAGGTGTGATTTGTCCAGCTGAAACTCCAACTGAATGGGTATCTTCCATGGTTGTAGCTCATAAGAAAAGCTCGGACAACATCAGAATATGTATGACCCATGAGATTTGAACAAAGCACTAAAAAGACCTGATCGTCCAATGCGAACAGTCAAAAGAAGTTGCAGCCTTGATGCTAAATGTCGCTGTTTTGTCTGTCTTAGATGCAGAGAGTTCATTTTGGCAAATTCAGCTTGACAAAAAATCTTCATTGCTCACTACTTTTAGTACTCCATTTGGCAAGTACAGATTTTTGAGAATGCGATTTGGAATAAACTCTGCAAGTGACATCTTTCAATGTGCAATGGAGCAAATTTTTTCAGAGTATCCTTGTGCTGTTGCAGTAGATGACATACTAGTAGGAGGGTGTGATAAAGCAGAACATGACAAAAACCTCAGAAGGGCTCTAGAAAGGGCACGTCAAGTGAATCTTAAGCTCAGTCCACACAAATGCAAATTCAGGCTACAAGACGTTCCTTATGTTGGTCATTTATTTACCAGTACAGGCCTACGACCAAACCCTTCAAAGCAAACGGACATTCTTGAGATGCCAGCTCCAGACAATATTCAAGCTGTGCAGCATTTTCTTGGCATGGTCAACTACCTAGGCAAGTTCATTCCAGACTTGAGCCAACTTTCAGCACCACTCAAAGAGCTGACACATAAAGATGTATCCTGGTCTTGGTTACAGCAACACCAAAGAGCATTTGATGTCCTGAAACAGAAAATTGCAGATCCACCAACTCTCAGCAACTTTGATATTCACAAACAGGTTACACTTTCCTGTGATGCTTCGAAATTTGGTCTTGGTGCAGTCATTCTACAAGAGGATCAACCTGTTGCCTATGTATCGAGAACTCTTATCCAAACTGAGATGCAGTGTGCCCAGATAGAGAGAGCTTTTGACAGTTGTGTTTGCATGTTCGATGTTCCATGATTATGTTTATGGTAGACCTATCCAGATCGAAACAGACCACCAACCATTAGTCACTATCTTGAGAAAGCCTATGCATTCAGCTCCAGCCGAATGCAACGTATGATACTGAGATTGCAAAAATGTCTACAGGAAAGGCAAACTTCTTTATCTTACTGGTACCGTATCCAGATCACCCAGAAATACCACTGAACAAAATGATAATCAAGGTTTACATTCGATTGATGATTTTGAAGTCATGGAAGTGAGAAATTTTTCTTCCACGCATATTGATGACCTGAGAGATCAGACAGCCACAGATCCAGTTTTACAAAGGTTCAATCACTTCATCAATCAAGGATGGCCGTCAAAGTAGTCTAGTTTACCTCAAGAAGTGCAACCTTATTTTCCATACAGAGATGAGATTTTGTCTGACAATGGTATCATTATGAAAAGTCCAAAAGTAATTGTTCCAAAGTCCTTGCAACAAGAGTACATTACTATCTTGCATCGTGGTCACCCCAGAACCGAATCTCCCAAAAGAAGGGCGAGAGAGCTAGTATGGTGGCCTTCTATGTCACAAGTCATTGAGAGAGCACTTTCTTCTTGTTCCGTGTGTAGTAGTACAAAGCCACATCAACAGAAAGAACCACTTCAGCTTAACCAGATTCCCGGACTACTGTGTACGAGTCTGCACAGAGTTGTTTCTGACAATGGTATGCAGTTCACAAGCCAACAATTCAAAGGACTTGCCAAAGAATGGGACTTTACTCATGTCACAAGTAGTCCAGAGTACCTGCAGTCAAATTGTTTGGCAGAATGCACAGTGCAAAGCGCAAAACAGTTACTTGAGAAGTCAAAATGAGATAATAGTGATGTTTTCACGACTCTCTTGAATCTCAGAAATATTTCTCATGATAAACATCTTGGTTCACCTGCTCAGAGACTTCTGCCGAAACAAACCAAAACCACATTCAGGAAATTCACCCCGGGGATCACGTCAGTCGCCCTGCTAGACAGGGGTCCAGGGAAGTAAACAGTGTGGGAAGAAATAGCCAGGGAATTGTTATGGCTAGGCTTGTATAGGCCCTAGGGCTGATAGCCTAGTACCAACCTATGAACCTATGAACATTACCAATCAGTAGTCAGTTGTTGGTTCCATGTTTCAAGAACAACAAATCAGTGAAAGCCAATCTGTTGAAGAAGTGCCTATCCCAGAAGTCCTATTACGATAAGACCAGCAAACTCCTCAATCCATTACGAGAGGGAGAAGTAGTAGGGATGCAAATTTCCAAAGGTTATGATCGGATTGGTGTCATGAAGAATACTGGTCTGGAGCTGAGATCGTACATTGTGGAATCAGAAGGAGCAACGTTTAGGCAGAATCGGAAACATTTGAGACCAGTGTCTGAGCCTATAACACTGCGGTGGTGCAGCGGTTAGCATTGCCGCCTCCCAGCAACAGGTTCTCTAGTTAGATCTTTGGCTGGGGTGCCTTCTGTGCGGAGTCTGAATACCCTCCCTGTAGTCACGTGGGTTTCCTACAGGTGCTCCGGTTTCCTCCCACATCCCAAAGACATGCTGTAGGTGGATTGGACACACTAAATTGCCCCTAGACATGTGTGCGTATGTGTGCCTTCTGTGGAAAGTTGGGCGCCGGGCTGGCAACTCGACACTGTAAAACTCCACTGCCAATCATGAGCGGACAGGTGATCCGCTGTGGCGACCCCTAACCGGGAAAAGTCGAAAGAAGAAGAAGTCCAAGTCTGTACCACAGCAGATGTGAAAAAGACTCTGTATCTTAGAGTGAGTTATCCAGTGTTCCAATTCCAGAGGAAGTTCCTGTGATGAATCCAGAAGTTCCTCATACGAGTTGTGCAACGCAGACTGTCCCTGTTGCTAAATTTAGTCCCAACTGTTATGTTACGAGATATGGTCGAATCTCTAAACCCTGTACCAAATATGAAGCATCTTGGACATGAACAAGTATATAGTAATGCATGTCTAGCTCTAACATTGTTTTTCATAAAGGGCAATCTTTGTAAGAGGGAGGGTGTAGATCAATGTGTGTGTATATACCTTTAAGAAGCTATCCAAGGGCTTGCACTAGAGTACAAGTACTGAGCACATGCAAGTCTGACTGCCATTTTGTAGTTAGCTGTTGAGATGTACGCATGTATGTATGTATGTAAGCTCTGTTTGTTAGTTCATTCGTATGTAATGATGCTGCTGTCCATCCTGACGTGTTTGCATGTATTAAAGCATCAGAATGAACTCCCAGCCTTCTTGTTGTATGTATTAGAAACAAATGAGCGATGCTTACCACTGTGGAACCTTGCTGGTCGAAGTTCATATTGCTGTCTACCTAAGTTCCCAGATCTTGCACCACTGTATTTGAACCTAGGGAGGTGCTGTCAATATTGTAATTATCAGGGAATTCCACTTTGCCAGAACGGATAATAATACATTTTTTTGCATTTAGTTTTAGACTCTGGCTTTGGAGAACTCAATGATTACACCCAATTTGCAGTCATCAGCGAACTTGGCAAGCCAAAGGCCATCTACTTTAGCCTAAACTTCTGAGAAATAGATTCCAAACAGTAAAGGGCCCAGCACAGATCCTTGTGGTTTGCCACTAGTGATGGGTCTACTTGTAGAAATGGAGTCAACAACTTTGACAGTATGTGTTCTGTCGGTGAGGCAATTGGCTACTCATCTAGTGACATAAGGGTTACACCCCAGCTGGGAGAGTTTCTCAGTGATACCTGAGTTGGGGATTGTGTCAAAAGCTTTGGCTAGGTCAAGGTAGGCAGTATGCACTGTCTTACCTTCATCCAGGGCTGTGGTCACTTTCTTGAAGGAGTTTACTAGGTTTAATAATCATGATCTACCCTTAAAGAAGCCATACTGGGTTGGGTCTAGAGTTTGAAGGTTGCTAAGGTCCATGATGATTCTTTGCATGGCCTTGCATATGAGGCTGGTTAGACTTATGGGTCTATAGTTCCCAGGGTTAGTTGATGGCCTCCCTTTATGCAAGGGGATTACTGTTGCTGTTCTCAGGTTATGGTTAAGAAGAACGTTAAGTGGGTCTGCTAGATCCTATTTTAGATTGCTTAATAAGCAACCTGGGATGTTATCTGGTCCCATTGAGGCTATGAGTTTGGCCTTGGAGAGTGCAGATATTACTTGATGTCTAGAGATACTAGGCAGAGGACTGGTGTCAGGTATGCTTTGGGATATGACCGGTGGGGCCAGGGGGGTAAAGTTTGGGCCAAATCTGTCTAGCAGGTTAGAAGTTTCCTTCGGTATAGTATGAGTGGTACCATCTACTACCATTTCGGCACATAGCTGGCATTCCCTTTTAGATTTTGGATGTAGTTAAAGAATGCCTTATGGTTATTGTTAGCTAGGGATGCTATTTTAGCTTTGTAATTCACTTTAGAGGACTTAACAAGATTTCTTATTTGCTTGTTAAAGCTGTGGAGGGAATTCTTCCTCTGCTGAGTCAGTTCCCTCTTGTTTTTAGACATCAGTTTCATCCTTTTGTTATATAACCTGTTTATGGTTGAAATCCACCAGGGTGGCTTTTTTGGGAGGATCTGGTTTTAATCTGGTCAGGTACAGCCGAGTCTATACATCTGTATTTGGCAAGTGCATCCCTGAGTGTGGGAGTGTCTATAAACAAATTCCAGCTGCTGACTGGGGGAGAGAATGAATCCAGTTGTTGACCTTGGTAAGAAGGTTCTTTTTTAGATTAACTGATCCATTATTAAGTGTGAATATTATTTTTAGCTTGTTTTATACTGTGACCATGCTCCTTCTGATAAGGTACATCTCCTTTATGAAGACGTCATATAAATTGTGTACAAATAAAAGATATGATGACTGTTTCTTTGTGGGACATGTTTCTACTTTTTCTTAAAATTCACCTCATCACATATGGCCTAAGCTACCCACTTTTTGATGAGATATCCCCTCGTGTTTGATTGTGTCAGGTAAAAGAAATGCTATCTGTTCAAGCTCCATGTTTGAGAAGGATTAAGTCCTGTGTTCAAGATGATCCAGTGAATCAGCACAGGACAAGCTGTTGTGGAATAGGAAGGATTACTCATCCTGGAGAAAGGTTGGAGTATGGTCTCTCTGCTTCATGATCCCTGTTGGAGGACAGAAGCAACAGCAGCCTTCTCTCAGGACTGCATCAGCCCTACCAAATAGGGTGTTGTTCTGCAGAGAGGGTCTGAGCGTGTGGGCACCTGTACTCAGCTCCACTACTGCAGGTTCTGCTCTAGCAATGTGTGTGATCTGTGTGGGACATCACTGTCATGTTTTGGTTCTTATCTATGTCTGACTTTTTTTGTTTATATAAATGCACATACACAGATATAAATATATTTCTTTTTACACGCACACACACACACACACACACACACACACACACACACACACACACACACACACACACACACATACATGTAAAGAATGTATGTCATTGTATGTATACTCATATAGACATGCATTTATACACATACACATGTGTACGTGTATGTATATAAAATATAAAACTGCAGGTATACGTAGTTAGATATATTTTTTGTATTATCTTTACATATAGTAAAAAGTTTACCTTCTTGTCTGATTGCTGTTTTTCTGTTTTTGCTTTTGTTTTCCGCTGTGTCTGGATAAAATCTTCTGAGTCAGCAGTTTGACTTGGTCAGAATTTTAAGACAGCTGTGGTAGAGTAGAGGGATAAAGACCTGACTTTGGTCTAGGTGACTTGGGTTTGATTAGTAGCTGTGATTCCTGATGGAGCTGGTAGACAGAACATTACCAGCCACATACTGCCACAGGTCCTTAGAGGTTGGGCAAAGATATAAATGCAGCAACTGGAGGTGGTTCTTAGGCTCATCAAGCCACCTCCAGTGAAGCCTTTCAAATGGAGAAGGCAGTATGGGCTCTATGGTGGTGCAGATCACATGTCTCACAGGAATATGGGCTCTATGGTGGTGCAGATCACATATCTCATGGCAGTATGGGCTTCATGTTGGTGCAGATCACGTCTCACGGCAGTATGGGTTCTGTGGTGGTGCAGATCACAATGTTCAAAGCAGTATGGGCTTTGTGGTGGAACAGATCACATGTCTCACAGCAGTATGGGCTCTATGGTGGTGCAGATTACATGTGTCATGGGAGTATGGGCTCTATGGTGGTGCAGATCACATGTTTCATGGCAGTACAGCTCTGTGGTGTTGCAGATCACATCTCACAGCAATATGGGCTCTATGATGGTGTATATCACATGTCTCACAACAGTATGGGCTCTGTGGTGGTGCAAATCACATGTCTCACGGCAGTATGGGCTCTGTGGTGGTTCAAATCACAATGTCTCATGGCAGTATGGGCTCTGTGGTGGTGCGGATCACAATGTCTCATGGCATTATGGACTCTGTGGTGGTGCAGATCACATTTCTTATGGCAGTATAGGCTCTGTGGTAGTACAGATCACATTTCTTGTGGCAGTATGGGCTCTGTGGTAGTGCAGATTGGCTTTGTGGTGGTGCAGATCACATGTCTCCCGGCAGTATGGGCTCTTTGGTGGTGCAGATCTCGTCTTACTGCAGTATGGGCTCTGTAGTGGTGCAGATCACATGTCTCATGGCAGTATGGGCTCTGTGGTTTTGCAGATCACATGTCTCATAGCAGTATGGGCTCTGGTGGTGCAGATCACAATGCTCACAGCAGTATGGGCACTGTGGTTGTGCAGCTCACATGTCTCACAGCAGTATGGGCTCTGTGGTGGTGCAGATCACATATCTCACTGCAGCATGGACTCTGTAGTGGTGCAGATCACATGTCTCACTGCAGTATGGGCTCTAGTGGTGTAGATCACATGTCTCACATTAGTATGGGCTCTGCGGTTTTTCAGATCACGTCTCACAGCAGTATGGGCTCTGTAGTAGTGCAGATCACTATGCTCACAGCAGTATGGTCTGTGTGGTGGTGCATGTCACATGTCTCACGCAGTATAGCTCTGTGGTGGTGCAGATCACATGCATCAGCAGTACAGGTTCTGTGGTGGTGCAGATCACAGTGCTCATGGCAGTATCGGCTCTGGTGGTGCAGATCACGTCTCACAGCAGTATGGGATCTGGTGGTACAGATCACAATGGTCACAGCAGTATGCGCTCTGTGGTGATGCAGATCACATGTCTTACGGCAGTATGGGCTCTGTAGTGCTGCAGATCACAATGCTCATGGCAGTGTGGGCTCTGTGGTGGTGCAGATCACATGTCTCAGGGTAGTCTGGGCTCTGTAGTGGTGCAGATCACAATGCTTATGGTGGTATAGGGTCTGTGGTGGTGCAGATCACATGTCTCACAGCAGTATGAGCTCTGTAGTGGTGCAGATCACATGTCTAATGACAGTATGGGCTCTAGTGGTGCAGATCACGTCTAACAGCAATATGGGCTCTATGGTTGTGCAGATCACATGTCTCATGGCAGTATGGGCTCAGTGGTGGTGTAGATCACATGTCTCATGGCAGTATGGGTTCTGTGGTGGTGCAGATCACAATGCTTAGTGCAGTATGGGCTTTGTGGTGGAGCAGATCACATATCTCACAGCAGTGTGGGCTCTGTGGTGGTGCAGATTGCATGTGTCACGAGAGTATGGGCTCTATGCTGGTGCAGATCACATGTTTCACGGCAGTACGGCTCTGTGGTGGTGCAGATCACATGTCTCACAGCAGTATGGGCCCCATGATGGTGTATATCACATGTATCTTGGCAGTATGGGCTATGTGGTGGTGCAGATCACATGTCTCACTGTAGTATGGACTCTGTGGTGGTGCAAATCACATATCTCATGGCAGTATGGGCTCTGTGGTAGTGCAAATCACAATGTCTCATTTCAGTATGGGCTCTGTAGTGGTGCAGATCACAATGTATCATGGCATTATGGGCTCTGTCGTGGTCTAGATCACATTTCTTATGGCATTATGGGCTCTGTGGTGGTGCAGATCACGTCTTATGGCAGTATGGGCTTTGTGGTGGTGCAGATCACATGTCTTATGGTAGTATGGACTCTGGTGGTGCAGATCAAGTCTTCTGGCAGTATGGGCTCTGTTGTGGTGCAGATCATGTCTCACTGCAGTATGGCCCCTGTAGTGGTGCAGATCACGTCTCACGGCAGTATTGGCTGTGTGGGGGTGCAGATCACATGTCTCACAGCAGCATGGGCTCTGTGGTGGTGCAGATCACAATACTCACGGCAGTATGTGCTCTGTGGTGGTGCAGATCACATGTCTCACAGCAGTATGGGCTCTGTGGTAGTGCAGATCACAATGCTCACGGCAGTATGGGTTCTGTGGTGGTGCATGTCACATGTCTCATGGCAGTATAGCTCTGTGATGGTGCAGATCACATGCCTCGCAGCAGTGTGGGTTCTGTGGTGGTGCAGATCACAATGGTTACAGCAGTATGGGCTCTGTGGTGGTGCAGATCACGTGTCTTACGGCAGTATGGGCTCAGTGGTGGTGTAGATCACATGTCTCATGGCAGTATGGGTTCTGTGGTGGTGCAGATCACAATGCTTAGTGCAGTATGGGCTTTGTGGTGGAGCAGATCACATATCTCACAGCAGTGTGGGCTCTGTGGTGGTGCAGATTGCATGTGTCACGAGAGTATGGGCTCTATGCTGGTGCAGATCACATGTTTCACGGCAGTACGGCTCTGTGGTGGTGCAGATCACATGTCTCACAGCAGTATGGGCCCCATGATGGTGTATATCACATGTATCTTGGCAGTATGGGCTATGTGGTGGTGCAGATCACATGTCTCACTGTAGTATGGACTCTGTGGTGGTGCAAATCACATATCTCATGGCAGTATGGGCTCTGTGGTAGTGCAAATCACAATGTCTCATTTCAGTATGGGCTCTGTAGTGGTGCAGATCACAATGTATCATGGCATTATGGGCTCTGTCGTGGTCTAGATCACATTTCTTATGGCATTATGGGCTCTGTGGTGGTGCAGATCACGTCTTATGGCAGTATGGGCTTTGTGGTGGTGCAGATCACATGTCTTATGGTAGTATGGACTCTGGTGGTGCAGATCAAGTCTTCTGGCAGTATGGGCTCTGTTGTGGTGCAGATCATGTCTCACTGCAGTATGGCCCTGTAGTGGTGCAGATCACGTCTCACGGCAGTATTGGCTGTGTGGGGGTGCAGATCACATGTCTCACAGCAGCATGGGCTCTGTGGTGGTGCAGATCACAATACTCACGGCAGTATGTGCTCTGTGGTGGTGCAGATCACATGTCTCACAGCAGTATGGGCTCTGTGGTAGTGCAGATCACAATGCTCACGGCAGTATGGGTTCTGTGGTGGTGCATGTCACATGTCTCATGGCAGTATAGCTCTGTGATGGTGCAGATCACATGCCTCGCAGCAGTGTGGGTTCTGTGGTGGTGCAGATCACAATGGTTACAGCAGTATGGGCTCTGTGGTGGTGCAGATCACGTGTCTTACGGCAGTATGGGCTCTGTAGTGGTACAGATCACAATGCTCATGGCAGTATGGGCTCTGTGGTGGAGGAGATCACATGTCTCAGGGCAGTATGGGCTCTGTAGTGGTACAGATCACAAGATCACAATGCTTATGGCAGTATAGCTCTCACCCACAATTACCTCCATACCATCATGCACCCACTTCAAAACTTTACTAAAAGCGCACCTAAAAACATGCTGGCTATGACCTTGCAACTCCCATTCTAATATCACCCACCCCATCCAACCACTACCTTTCTTTCCACTCCACAAACTACCTTGATTATAGCAAGCTCAGATGCTCATAAGCGTAGTACTTATTATACAGCAGGAACTTCTTATTTTAACATTTGTTAATGTCTGTTATGTACTTCACAGATAAAGATTCTAGTTGTCTACTGATGTACTATGTTCTTCAGCTGTAAATATGTTGTAAGTAATTGCTATGTAAACTGTTAATCGCTATGTAATCCAATGTAACTACTGTCTGTTTATTTTAACTGTGGAGCTTTTCTCCTCGGACCTCCACTGAAAATAGACCTACATCCAGTCGGACACTCCCGGTCAACAAATATAAATAAAATAAAATAAATAATAAAATAAGTATAGGCTCTGTGGTGGTGCAGATCACATGTCTCACAGCGGTATGAGCTCTGTGGTGGTGCAGATCACATGTCTAATGGCAGTATAGGCTCTATGGTGGTGCAGATCACATGTCTCACAGCAGTATGGGATCTGTGGTGATGCAGATCACGTCTCACAGTTTTTTATTAATTTCTCCAAGTCTTTTGGGTTTCTAATACCATGATGGGAATGGACCCCATTCCTAAGTCAAAGTGCGATTAAAGTTCATGAAATTAGTATTGTTTCACTCTGATGTCAGCCAGTAGTGCTCTTCGCAGCACCCACAATCTGCCCAGTAATAACTCCTTTTGCAATTCATACAGTTACATGTATTGGTAGTATATCTAAATATGATTGTAGACTCTTCTTTATAAGACCTGTTGCTCCTATTACTATTGGAACTGTCTAGGTATCTTTCTTCCACATTGCTCTCATTTCTGCTTGCAGATCAAGGTATTTTATGACTTTGTGTCTCTCTGTACGCAGGACACTGTAGTCACTGGGTGTGGTGATTTCAGTGATCAATGCTATCTTTATCTTCTTTTCCTGGACCACTAAATCCAGTTTTCTAGCATATATCTTTTGAACTGTTGGTAATGGATGATCCCATGTGATGTAACTTCTTCATTTTCTAGGATGCTTTGTGGCTCATGTTTCCAGTGTTTTTTAGCCATTTCATTACCATAGTGTTTGCATAATCCCCAGTGCAACAGTCTTGCCACATTGTTATGCCTTTCAGTATACAGTCCTTCTGCCATTAGTATGTCACAACCAGCAACGAGGTGTGCGATGGTTTCCAATACGGTTTTACAAAACCTACATTTGTCTGTTTCTCCCACATGTTCAATGGACTTTGTAAACCAACGTGTATGCAGCCCACTATGTTGGGCCCGCCAATATTAACCTTTCATCTCTTGGTTTGAATTTGCCTCTCCTTAACCATTCCTGCATTCATTCCTGATCAACACAAGGTTCTTCCAGACGTTTTCTATACTTACAACTATATTTATGCATTTTCCACATTTCTTGCCTTCTCATCTGATCCTTACCTTATATTCTTTCTTTTGTTTTTTTTTTTTTGGCACATTCAGTTTCTGCTTGATTTTTATCTACTTCTGGTTTGATTTCCATTCCTGCATGATGCCAATATGCTTCTGATAGATTAAGCAGAAACGTCACCTTAGATTTATTCTCCTCATGTTTCAAAACTTTCACTATGTTTGGGTCTTGTGAGGTCAGCAGATATGTGTGGAGTCCCACAATTGCAGATCTATACATATAATCAATTTCAGGGAGGCCAATTCCCCCTTCGGAGTGGGGAATATATAATCTTGGTATGCACTGATTTTTATAAATCATTTGGTAAGCATGAAGCATCGTTCTTGTTTTCCTATCTTATCTATCCAACATGTTTTGGGGCCAGTCAATCACTCCAAAACTGTAAGGACAGGAAGAGCAAATTGGTTTATAGCTTGGATTTCATTCCTAGCTTCAGTACTGTTTTCAGGATTAATTTAAGTCTTCTGAAGTATTTCTTACTAAGTTTTATTTGCATTTGTTCGTGTTTTATTGTTGATCCTTCATCAATTCCCAAATATTTATACATGCCTTCTTGCTCAAATTCTTTTATATCACATTTTTGTCCCAAACTGATGTTTTTCTGGTGTTGTAGTTTTCTTGCTTTAAAGGTTGCTTTTACACATTTATCAAGACCAGACGTGTCCTACCTGCGGCCCGTTGGCCGCATGCAGCCCTTAGAGCTCTTCCATGCAGCCCCTGACCTTTAACTGCAACATCGATATACGCATGCCCCAAAACACTTTTTTTGTTTTGTATTTGTCATGCCGTGACCTATAACTCTGTAGGTGTGCGCATGCCCCAAAGCACCATTCTAGCCGTGACCTATAACTCTGTCGGTGTGCGCATGCACCAAAACCCTTTTTTGTTTTGTTTTTGTCACGCCATGACCTATAACTCTGTCAGTGTGCGCATGCACTAAAACCCGTTTTTTGTTTTGTGTTTGTAACACCGTGACCTATAACTCTATCGGTGTGCACATGCCCCAAAGCACCATTCTAGCCATGACCTATAACTCTGTTGGTGTGCGCATGCACCAAAGCACTTTTTTTGTTTTGTGCTTGTCACGCCGTGACCTATAACTCTGTCGGTGTGCGCATGCCCCTAAGCACCATTGTAGCCATGACCTATAACTCTGTCGGTGTGCGCATCCACCAAAACACTTTTTTGTTTTGCGTTTTTCACGCCATGACCTATAACTCTGTCGGTGTGCACATGCACCAAAGCACTTTTTTTGTTTTGTGTTTGTCACGCCGTGACCTATAACTCTGTCTGTGTGCATGCCCTAAAACACTTTTTTTTTTGTGTTTGACACTCCGTGACCTATAACTCTGTTGGTGTGCACATGTACCAAAGCACCATTCTAGTTTTGATTTTTTTTGCTTCAAAGAAGGATCTGTGTGTTTCCACCGTTATTTCGTGCCAAATAATCAGTGTGTGCATGTGTTCTCGCTGAAGAGTGACTCATGTATGGATTTGCCGTCATTGTCTTTGAAAGGGACACCACTTACCTGTGTTAATAGGTAAGTACGGAGTGAGTGAATGAGTGAGTACATGCATGAAAGCAGAATGTTTGTGTATGTGAAAGTAGAAGAAAACTCTGTGTGTGTATATGTGTGCATGACAGAGAGACAGAGAGAGACACATGCTACAAAGAGGCTAGTGATGATCAGTCTACCTACTGAACACAAATAAGTTAACTCACAAATATATTGTACATTAAAAGTGCACTTTCATTAAATTGTGGCCTTCCTGACAGAGTGTTATATTGAATATGAAATCATATCCCTCAACTGTATGGATTTTCACTTCATCTTCCAATTTGTGTCTTTTGCTTAGGAAATAAAATTAGTCACCCCAGGTAATGCAGTTCCAGGGAGTAAGAATGAGACAGCAGCCTAGGGTTAATGGGTCAGTAGTGGTTTGACTTTGTTAGACTGTAGCATATAAAGTTGAATTGTTTTTTCTGACAAACAAAAAGGTACCCAGTACTGTTTTGTCATTGATGGGTTCTAAGCAGTGGCAGATTGGACAACAATAAGTATAGCTTTGGTGGATCATCAATACTGGCAAATCAGGTGGGCACAATGTCATTTTTTAAATGTTGTGGGTTTTAGTGTGCATGTGTGTATTTATGTTGGGAAGGCTGCAACAGTAGATGATTATTAAAGACAGAGACTTACAACTGTGGAGAATATGTTTCTTTGTTTCAAAACCTGATACTTGGGTACTAGGCATGCCAAAAGTAGACTTTTTTTAAGACATAGCTTCTTGCCATCTGCAGTGGATGGATATTTATATTTAGTGGACAATGCTAGCAGAATTAGTGTGGTCCTGCAGGGATCTGAAGGATGCCAAGTCTACCATTGCCAGTGTCTTGTAAAGTGACCTGGAAATGGATATTGGGATGTTACTGAAAAAATACAGTAAGTGGGCTTAGAAATGTAGTTTAATTAAACAAAGTGCACTTGCAATTTGCAGGCCATAATTTAATTTATTTCAGGTAGTCCAGATCCTGGTAGATTGTATCCCATTAGACTTAGTTAGGGAGAGCTGTCATTCCTGGGAAATAAGCAGCTTTAGTTTCAGTGAAAGCTCTGTGGTTGTTTGCTGGTAGGACGTTGCAGGATGCAGATGCAGTGTGTGTTATTTATTATTTTTAATGCATTTGTCATTTCAAGAATGGTTTTCTTTGTTACAAAAAAGGCAGGATTGAATGAGCCATTTAATGCTTAACTGACAATGATGGGATAGAAAGATTGCCGTGGTACAGCGGTAGTGTTGTTGCCTCACAGCAAGAGGTTCTCCCATTCGATTCTTGGCTGGAGTGCGGGGAGTGCCTTCTGTGTGGAGTCTGCATGCCCTCCCCGCTGTTGGGTGGGCGTTCGAAAGACGTGTAAATGGGTGTGCCTTCGTTGAAGGTTGAACATCGAGCTGGCACCTCGGTGTTCGTCAAAATCTACTGCTAATCATTAGCGGACTGGAGTTCCGCTGTGGCGACCCCTAACCGGGAAAAGCCGAAAGACAACAACAACAACAACAACATAATGTTTGCAGCTACAGTTGTTTCAATGGTGTCTGTGATGCATAACTATTTTTGGGCCTGTGTCCCACTTTTATTTTTCACTTTCTCCAGATTTCTTGCTCTAAGTTTGATAGGTATGGTTCCATACTAAATCAGAAGGTTGTATTTACCTTGGAAGACTTTTCAGCATAAATACGAGAAACAGAGCCGTTTTAATATCTTTGCTTATTTCCAATATAAACTGTCATGTAACCTTGCAAATAACCTTCTTATTAAGCTACTTTAATTCTTTTGGAATTGAAAGGTATGCTTCACTGGTTCGGGCGTAAGCATAGAGTGCTAATGTGACAGCTCAATAAACTGTCAGTCTGCGAATAACTTCTGCACAAATTAAAATGTCTGAATGTCAAATGGCTTTAGATTGGAGGGAAGTTATATGTTTACTCCAGTATGTATATAGTATGATCTTAGAGAGTCTATAGATTTCTTACCGATTTACTTTTTGCTGAGCAGTTGTCTGCTAATTTATTCATGGTCCTTTTGGTGGTGGAAAATTGGATGGATGAGTCCATCTCTAGTATGATTTTTTTTCGGATAATTGTACTTTCAGACAATTTCATTCAGTGACTGTATGTCATGTGATTACTGAGGTTGCCTATTTTAGAAGTAGGAGCTCCTTTTGTGAGTGTGTGAAAGAGAGAGATATTTAATATGTATACTGAATATATTTTTGCAAATGGAATTCTTAGTTAAATAGGCCCCTCTTCTTGGGCAAGTAGACTTGAGTAACCAATATTAGATCTTACCCATCCAGCTAGGAAAGGTTAGTATGTGGATTTTCCATCTGGTTTGATGAAGGCGATGCTACTTACTCAAGGAGTACATTTATGGTTATCCATCCAGTTGTCGTGTTGCTGAACTACATTGTTTGATAATGAGAGGAGCTTTTTACAGAAGTTGAAGTTTTTGTATCAAGAACCTGTCCATACAAAGTGGCTTGTTTATGTTGCAGTGAAGGTTGTGGTCTTTGTATTGAGCATTTTAAGTATAACCAGTATTTCTGGGGTAGAGGAAGTCTCTTAAGGCAGGATCTTTCTTAGCCTGTAAAGCAAGCCAGTGATGAAATGTATAGGGCCAGTGAGAAGAAGCCAGTGATGAGATGTATAGGGGCCAGTGAGAGGAAGCCAGTGGTGAGATGTATAGGGGCCAGTGAGAGGAAAGCAAGAAGCTCTGTAGTCTGTTTGGGTAACTAAGTGAACTCAGTCCTTTGACCTTTTTTGTCAGAAATGGTTGTAGTCTTTCTTTTGGCAGGGTGTTTTGCTGAGGCACATGCCAAAAGGGGCTTTGCACTCAGTAATGGCTCTTATAAAGGAAGAATACATGGATGTTATGACCACCTTGTCCCTGGATGAGATACCCTTACTAATGAGGTGGGCCATGTAAAATGCTTTCCATACAACGGAGACAACATGGTGGTCAAAAGTCAGGTTTCTATCAACCCGGGTGCCCAAGCTCCTCACGACTGATTGCTGGTTACAACATTGTTATTAATGTGATAATTTGTGGGAACATCATTCTCCCCAAAGGGGATGATGATGCATTTTTGGCATTTAGCTTGAGGCTATGTTTCTGGCACCAGTCATTTGTTTGGGTGAGACCCTCTTGCAGCTTATTCAGAATTGTTTTATTAAGTCATTAATGTGAATTCTTTACTTTATTGTAAATTTGTTTGCTTATTTTTGTGGATTATAGTATTGTAGGACTGCTGATGTTGACATTTTACATAGTTGGACTGCTGGAGTGGTTTTCCCAGTGAGAAATGCTAGTGCTGTAGTGAATATTTGTTTATTTGTGAAAAGAATATATATATATATATATATATATATATATATATATATATATATATATATATATATATATATATATATATATATATATAAACTCATCAGACCCATTATTCAGTACAATGCACCAATTGGAATGTACCTGACTAGACATCTCCAGCAGCTGGAGAGACCACAGAGGTACCTAACCAAGAGGATTACTGGCCTCAAACAGTTGCCCTATGCAGCACGATTGAAAAAGCTAAGACTGTTCTCTGTTGCATACCGCTTTCTCAGAGGCGATCTCTGTCTAACGTACAGAGCCATGTCCAACCCAGAACTGTTGAACATGCTTCATCTTAGCAAAACCAAATCTACTCGAGCTACACGCTCTAGGGATATAAACCTCAACACAACAATGAATAGAACATGCTGGAGGGATAGATTCCCTTCGCAGAGACTTCCCTTACTATGGAATAGGGTCCCGATCTACATAAGACAGAGCCCCTCACTATCACTCTTCAAGAGGAACCTTGATGAGTTGATGGGTAACAGAAAGTTCACACCGGGGATCACACCAACAGCACTACTAGATAGGGGCCAAAGGTACTAGCTGCTAGTACAAGGGCCTAGGGAACTACTAAAGGGGCGGTGATGGGCTAATATATGCCTTCGGGCAGATAGCCCAGTACCAACCTATGAACTAAGATGTTAGGGTTAACTGTTAGAGAATTTGAATTAGAATTTTAAGACAAATATTTGCAATTTATTACATTCATTCATTGTTGGAATGCACCTACAGTACAGCCAGGAGATCGACTTTGGTCACCCGCGGCAGCGAAAGAGTTAACTATATGATATATTTTATATGCAGTCCCCAAGACAATTTCTGTTCACTCAATGCGGCCCCAGTAAGCTGAAAGGTTGGACACCCCTGATCAAGACTAAATGACGTTCTTATATAATCTGAAAAAGTTTTGACAACTTGCAGTTGTGCTTTAGTTCCTCATCTGATGAGCTATACAGTTTTAAATCATCAACAAAGAGAAGATGAGAAGGCTTTACACGTTGTTGTTTTCTAGGAGCCAGATTATAGCCATGGCCTAAGCTGTTAAGTAAACAGCTTAAGTGGTTAAGGGCAAGGCAGAACAGCAGCGGTGACAAAGAGTTACCCTGGAATATCCCCCTTTGAATTTTTATCCCTGGGATAATAATTTGTCCTTTATCATGGCTTAATTGCAAAGTGATCTGCCACTGTTTCATGGTCACTGTAATGTAGTCGATTAGTGTAGGGTGTATCTTATACATTTTTAAGCACTCTTTTTATCCATGAATGTGGGATACTATCAAATGCTTTTTTGTAGTCAATCCATGCCATACTTAGAGTTTTCCCCTTTTTACAGTTCTCCACTATACTAACTGCGGTGGTGGTGCTACGGTAGCGTTGTCGCCTCACAGTTAGACGTTGCCCGTTCGATTCTCAGTTAGAGCGTCTTCTGTGTGGCGACATGCGTGAATGGGCGTTCCTTCGTTGAAGGTTGTGCATTAGGCCCGGCAAGCCAGTACGTAAAAATCTACTGCCAGTCATTAGCAGACCGGAGTTCCGCTGTGGTGACCCCTAACCGGGAAAAGCCGAAAGACACAAACAAACAAACAGTTCTCTACTATGACTTTGTTTAACAAAAAATGATCCTTTGTTCCGTATGTCTTTCTTTTATTGCCCTTTTGTTCTACTGCCATAATTGAGTTTTCTTCTAAATGACTATAAACTCTGTCAGCATCAGTTCCCATGTACAGTTTATACGTTGTTGGAATGCAGGTTATCGGTCTATAATTTTTAGGGTAGCTTGCAAGTTCACTCTTAAGTAGGAACATTGTTTTTCCTGTTGTTAACCAGGTTGGTGTCTGTTCGGGGTACGCATATAAATAGTTCTTACTCATGGCTAAATCTTCGTGCAAAGATGTTAATACTTTTAGCCAAAAGTTAGGTACTGCATCTGGGCTTGTGGTTTTCCAATTAAGAAGCTTTTTTTTAACTTTGTTTCAATCTCTCTAGCTGTTACTTCATCCCATTCATACCCTGTACATTTAAACTTCTTATTCTTTCTTTAACTTCTTCTGTCCGTTTAGCATCTTTGTTATGTTCCACAGGATCGTCATAGATACTTCTCCAAAATGTATCTATTTTTTCTTTTTTTTTGTGTGGTCTTTCAATTCCTTTTACCTTGATTTCCAATTCTGTATAAAACTTTTTTGGGTCATCAATAAATTGCTCATTTTGTACTTTTTTCCTTTATATTTATCTTCGTATCTTTTAAGCCAAAAGTTAGGTACTGTATCTGGGCCTGTGGCTTTCCAATTAAGTGGCTTTTCTTAACTTTGTTTCAATCTCTCTGACTGTTACTTCATCCCATTCATATCCTGTACATTTAAACTCTTATTCTTTCTTTAACTTCTTCTGTCCATTTAACATCTTTGTTATGTTCCACAGGATCGTCATAGATACTATTACATATACATATCTATTTCTTCTTTTTTTGTGGTCTTTCAATTCCTTTTACCTTGATTTCCAATTGTCTATAATAAAACTTTTTTGGGTCATCAATAAATTGCTTATTTTGTACTTTTCCTTTATATTTATCTTCGTATCTTCTAAGTTTTTCTGCCTGTGCTGAAATGTTTAGTTTATTTGCGATAGTGCATCAATCACCCTCTCCAGAACTTTTATGCATTGTGGTAGGAGTTTGATGTCTCTGTACGTCCCACAGTTGTGGGTGTCCCCTTTATTCTTGTACACTGGCATGACTATGCTTATTCTTCAGTCATCTGGGATACGCCTTTCTCTCCACACTGCTATTAGTACTCCCAGCACTCCCAGCAGCCATATCTGAAGTAGTTAACTTCATTTAATCAGCAACCTGTGGGTATCGGATCCGACCTCGGATCCGAGCCGGCAGCTTTCCAAGCTAAAGATCCGAGCTCTCAGCTCCTCCTCCTTACCCACAACACCCTGCTACCTCCCTCCAGTCCTCAGATCTCGTTTGCCGCGGCATCTGAAGCATTAGAGATAAGCTCTTAGCATTTTAGGTGAGAGGATTTTAGGAGTATTTTTCTTAGAAAAATTGTTTTTTCGGTGTGTGTGTGTGTGTGTGTGTGTGTGTGTGTGTGTGTGTGTGTGTGTGTGTGTGTATAGTAATCCCATAGCTTAGTTAAACCATGTTTTAGTTATATTTAGTAGTAAATTAGTGTTTTTTTCCCCTTCCCCTTACTGTGTGTCAGGGCGTGTGCTTGTGTGTGATGGCCGAGGGCCCTAAGGCCATTTTTTCAAAATGTGCTGAGTGTGGTCATAAGCTGTCCCCAGCGGATGTCCACACTCATTGCGTTCTTTGCCTGGGGGTAGCCCACTTAACATCGGGCTGCCAGATTTGTGCAGCCTTCAACCCCCGGGCTCTGAGGGACAGGAGAAACAAGCTAATCCTGGCGGGACTCTTGCCGCCGGATTCTTCTTCCTCCTCTCCCTCAGTGGCGCCAGTCGCGGCTGCAACTGTCCAGCCTCCAGCCCCCCCCCCCTCAGCTGGGACTCAACCTCCCGCTGCTTTCCAGGGAGAGGGGGACTCTTCCAGTAAAGAGAAGAGATATAGAGAGAAGGAGAGGGATAGGCACAAGAGCCATAAGCGGCAGGCCAAATCAGTTCCTTCGGCTCTGCCAGCTAAGTTGACTTGTTCCCTGGTGAGGGTTTCCAGGTCTTCCCCCTCTCGGCTCTGTTCTCCACGCTTCTCTCCGGAGCCAGTGGAGGAGTCCCGGTCACCGTCGTGGTCGTTTAGACGGCCTTCGCGGCCTGCCTCGACGACTTCTTCCAGGTCTACCAGGAGTCTGTCCGATGCAGATATGGACCGGATGATGCGTCGATTCCTGCAGGCCCAGATGCAGATGGGAGTGCTCCTGCCTCCCCCCCTCCGGAGGGAGCTCGGCCCCTTTCTTTGCACCCATCGCTCCTTCTCCGATCCACTATCGGGTTTCATAGTCATCAGATCCGAGTCGTCTCGGAGCCGGGGAGTCGGCGCCAGTAGTAGTTGCTACTTTGACGCTGACCTTACCTCGAGTTTATTGGGTCATCTTTCGGATCCGAGCTCTCGGGGCCGAGAGCCGAGCTTCGGATCCGCAGGGGTGAGTGGGTCTTTGGCTCCGTTGCTGTCGGAGCACACTTCCCTTTCGGGTCCGATCGCATCGGCTCCGACACCGGTCCTCACGTCGAAACCGAGGGGACTACTCTTGGAGCCAGGGGAGAGTGGTTCACCTTCGGCCTTTGACGTGGTGGAGAGGGTGCTGTCGAGGAGTGCAAAGTTTCCGGTCCGTGCTATGGATCTACCCTTCACTCCCTCGCATATGGGCCTGTCTTCCATCGTCTGGCCCCAGGGACAGCCTGCGTCTGTGCCCCAGTTAGTTCCCGTAGAGGAATAGGACCCCGTTGGTGAGCCCTCCTCAGACAGTCCCGCCGAGGAGGTCCCTCACAAACGAAAGTGTAAGAGGAGGCACTTGGACTCCCCTGAGTCCTTCACGGAGGACACGGACTTAGAGGAAGGGGAAGGTTCCCCCAGGTCACCCCCAGAGGACGTCTCCTTTGGAGACATTATGGAGATGCTGCGCATAAGAGGGGGGTGATCAGCCCAGAAACCTTCCTCGGATGAGTCTGTGTTTCTGGAGGCGTTCAACGCAGGCCCGTCTACCTCTTGGGTGTCCCCCCCAGCTGACCCCCTTGTAGACTTGATTACTACCAGGGCTTGGAAGGAGCCGGACACTGTGGAGCCAATCCCTAGGAGCCCGGATAAAATTCTTAGTCCCCCTTCTGACAAGCCGGCGTGGAATAAAGGTTCCCCGGTAGATGCCATGGTGGTGGCGGCTCCCACCAAGAAGGAACTGGCACAAGAAAGTTCCTCGCTCCATGATAAGGAGTCTCAGACGATGGACCGTATTGGAAAGTGGATGTTTGCTTCAGCCACCTTTTCTGTAAGGGCGCTAAATTATCTGGCACATGTAATTAAACTTCAGCGGGATCTGATAAAGGAGTACGCTGGGTCTCCCCCGGAGTCCATGGCGGCCGAGGACAAACGGACCTTCTCGGCTCGCATGGCCACTCTAAAGTCATTATCAAACACTTCTATGTGGCTTCTCTCCCATGCCACGGTGGGGGCGGCTAGAGCCAGCGGAGCAGGGGTCGTCTTGCAGCGCCACGCCTGTTTCCGCCTTTGCGACTTTGTGGAACCCTTCAAGGCGTCCTTCGCAAATGCTCCCTTTGACGGTTCTATGCTATTCAGCAAAACCGTCCGCGACACACTACTCCAGAGCGAAAAAGACGGAAAGACACTGTCTGCCGTCGGAATCCGCTTCTCTGCTCCTCAAAGCTCCTTCTCAAGGAACCAGAGAGGACAAAAGAAGATGTGGTTCCGGAAGTCTCAGCAGTCCCGTCCCGCTCCGGACCCTTCGTCCTTCAGAGGCAGAGGAGGCCAAGGTGGACGCCGGCCGAGAGGCAGAGGGGGGACGAAGAATTTCAGGTCGAGAGAACCCTTTTCCGACCGACCCGCACAGCAGCCCTGAGGGGTTGCCCAACTGTCCCTCTCTGGAGGCAGTCGGGGGGCGTTTTTCAGAGCATTTAATAAGTTGGGAGTCCATTACTACAGATCACTGGGTGCTTCGAATAATATCCAGAGGTTACTCTATCCCCTTCCTGAATCTTCCCCCGCTAGCGAAGCTCCTCCCCGATGTTCCACCCAATCAGAGGGAGGCTGCGGATTCAGAAATACAGAAGTTACTAGAAAAAAGGGCCATCCAGCACGTCCCCCCAGAGCAGTCCGGGTTGGGCAATTACTTCAGGTTCTTTTTGGTGCCAAAAAAGATGGGGGACTTAAGGCCAGTTCTCGACCTGTCTACTTTGAACCTGTTTATTGCCAAAGAGAAATTCCGGATGGTCACTCTACAATCTATTCTCCCCCTCCTGCAGGAGAACGACTGGATGTGCTCCATAGACCTCAAGGATGCATACTACCACATTCTCATGGACAGACGATCCAGAAGGTTTCTCCGCTTTCGGCTAGGGGCCAGTCATTATCAGTTCAGGGTTCTTCTGTTCGGCCTCACCACAGCCCCCTGGGTGTTCACCAAGGTCATGGCAGTTGTGGCAGCCCACCTGAGACTTCAGGGGATTCAGGTCTTTCCGTACCTAGACGACTGGCTCCTCACCGCCCCCACCAGGCATCTACTCTGTTCTGCCAGGGATTATTCTTTACTCTTGGCCCATCATCTAGGCATTACCATAAATTTCAGGAAGTCATCTCTTCATCCTGTTCAAGTTCTGGATTTCATAGGGGCCAGGATAAACACGCTTCAGTCCAGGGCCTTTCTGACAGCGGACAGGTTACACACCTTGACACTCCATGTAATAGCACTTCTACAGTCCCCAGCCCCGCCCACAGAATTAGTCTTGAGAGCCCTAGGATCCATGGCGGCAGCCATCAGCCTTTCACCTCTTGCTCAGTTACACATGAGAGTCCTTCAATGGACCCTTCAGGTCCAGTGGTCCCTCCTCCTTCACCCATTGGATTCTCTGATTCCCCTAAGCAGGGTTTGCAAGAACTCCCTTCTTTGGTGGCTCCATTCCCGAGAGCTCCGAGAAGGGAGACCGTTCCTGATGCCTCAACCGCAAACCACGCTGACCACGGACGCTTCTCGCCTCAGGTGGGGGGACATTGCATGGGCAGAACCGTCCAAGACACGTGGACCCTTGTAGAGACCGTTCTGCATATCAGTGTTCTGGAGATGAGGGCGGTGCTTTTAGCAAGCCCTTCAAGACCTTCTTCCTCCGGGGACTATTACAGTTCAGACAGATAACATGGCTGTAATCTGGTACATCAACAAACAGGGAGGAACCAGGTCTTTGTCGAGAGGCTATGAGAGTGTGGGAATGGGCGATTGCCACCAACCGCTTTCTGATAGCAACGCACATTCCGGGTCGGTCCAACATCCTAGCAGACAAGCTGAGTCGTTCTATCCTCACACCTTACAAGTGGTCTCTAAACCCCTTAGTAGCAAAACAGATCTTCCTCCGATGGGGTCAGCCTTGCTGCGATCTCTTCGCGTCTCCTTCAAACACAAAATTTAGCACGTTTTTCGCTCTAATTCCCCCACTGGGGGAGAGTCCCAGAGACTCTCTGGTTCATGCTTGGCCACCCGGTCTTCTTTATGCTTATCCTCCTCTTCCGCTAATGATGAAATTTCTGCAGAAAGCTCATCGGTTGGGGAGCAAAATAATCCTCATAGCCCCATTCTGGCCTCGCCAGATCTGGTTCCCGTACCTGCGGTCTCACATCATAGCTTCTCCTTTGGTCTTAGAACCCATTCTGGATCCAGTATCTCATCCTTCGGGATTGCAAACTGTGAATCTGGACGACCTCAAGCTCACAGCTTGGTTGGTCCAGTTCCACTAATGGCTAGGACTCTCGGTATCTCATCTTCCGTAAAATCTATTCTGGTAGCGGTGCATAAACCTTCTACCAGGAAGATCTACAAGAGTAAATGGAAGCGTTTTTCCATCTGGGCCAAACATAGGGATTTGGACTCTTTTACGGCTCCCATTCCAACAGTTCTTGAATTTCTGTCCCACAGTTTTCACCAAGGGGTCAGTGCTTCTACTGTCAAGGTTCAGATGGCTGCTATTTCTCATTTTCACATCGGGGACAACCTTGGTCCCTTAGCTTCCGCTAAGATATGCAAGACCTTTTTGAAAGGCATCTTTCTGTTAAGACCTCCAGTGAAGAATGTGGTTCCCCCATGGGACTTAACCTTAGTTCTTCAGGCGCTAACTGGTCCACCCATTGAACCTGCAGTTTCCGTTGATTTAAAATTCTTATCTTGGAAAACTGCTTTCCTGATTGCAATTACTTCAGAAGAGTATCTGAACTTCAAGCCCTTTGTACAAAACTCCCGTACCTGGTCTTCCATAAGGACAGAGTTTCTCTCAGGACTAATCCTTCATTCTTGCCTAAGGTAGCCTCCGAGACCAATATCAATCAAACCATCAGTTTGCCTGTTTTCTTCCCCAACTTTCAGAACAAAGGGGAATACAGACTGCACTTGTTGGATGTGCATAGACAATTGCGATTTTACTTGCACAAGACAGCTGCTTCTCGCAAATCGGAGCAGCTTTTCGTGTCTTTCGCTAAGCCGTCCTTAGGCAAGCCTATTACGAAAGTTACCTTAGCTAGATGGATAGCCCACTGCATCTTACACGCGTATACAGCTTCTGGTCAGCCAGAAACCTTGAGGGTTCATGCTCACTCTACCCGTTCTATGGCTACCTCTGCAGCGTTTTGGTCAAGGGTTCCCTTAGATGACATCAGCTCAGCGGCTACTTGGGCCTCTTCTCATACCTTCATTTCTCATTACAAGCTGGATCTGATATCCAGAGGTAGGGCAGCCCTTGGCTCCGCAGTGCTCCAGAATATCCTTCCTTGAGGACCTCCCAGGTTTTTGGTAGCTGGGGACTCTGTCCCACAGGTTGCTGATCAAATGAAGTTAACTACTTTAGATAAAGAAGTTATGTACTCACCATAACGTTCCATCTGAGTAGGTAACTTAATTTGTCAGCAACCGACCCCCCCTCCTTCCCCCTAGCCTGTTTCGTGGTCGTATTCACGACGGAATGTTTTCCTACTGTCACGCATCAGGTTAGCGTTTCTCTTTCGAGTATGTTTGACTGTTGTTGGTAGATAATATGGCAAACTCGATCTGAGGACTGGAGGGAGGTAGCAGGGTATTATGGGTAAGGAGGAGGAGCTGAGAGCTCAGATCTTTAGCTTGGAAAGCTGCCGACTTGGATCCGATACCCACAGTCCTGCAGCTGCTGTCCGAATCCACTCCTCACTATCACAGCCCTGCTGCGGGGCATAGGCTGAGGTTATGAATACTGCCCTATCATTACAATGGAGTCTGATTGCCATGAGTCTGTCATTAATTCTGATGATATCCCTCACTGCCTTCTGAAGCCTCTCTCTCACCACAGTTCCTACACCTCATCTAGCCTGTCCCCAAACTGAGTAGTAGAGTCTGGATTCCCAAGCCAAGTGGCTTTGCTGCACTGCCCTTCCATCTCGTCTCTGGGATACATAGGATGTCCATCTCCTCTGTATCATCATGTCATCCACTTCCAAACGGTGTCCTGTCAGTGAACCTACATTAAGCATAGCAATTCTCAGTTCATGTTTGGCAGGTTGGTTGGTTTTACGTCCAGCTTTCGCTCAACAGATCTGTCCCAGGTAACCCAGACTGGGCAACTAGACACTGGCCAGCCAGTAGCTTATTGACCCAGGACTGCTGGGCTTTATGCCGGGCACACACTGGCCAATAGGAGCACATATACCCCTCCCACCATTAGCAAGGGCCCCTGGCGTGGGTCAGAGTAGGCCGGGTCCTCAACCCACTTATCATCAGTAACTACCCATTTTTGGCAACAGTCAACATGACCGAATCACTTAGAGCCATATTTTACACCGTTGAGTGGCTAGGGTGATTGATAAATGGATATGCAGAGTAGTAGAATGTAAGATGAGAGATGAGCAGTTCAGATTCAGATCAGGATGCAGCACAACTGACCCGATGTTTGCACTGAGACAGATACTTGAGAAGAAGCTAGAGATGAGGAGAGAGTCCAACTGGGCATTCTTAGACTTGGAGAAAGCATATGACAAGGTCCCAAGAAAGCTGATCTGGGCAGTATTGCAGTGGTTTGAAGTCACAGAAACATTGGTAGAATTAGTGCAAGCTATGTACAAGGACCCAGTGACTCAAGTACAAACAATGTTCGGCCTCACCGATGGATTCCCAGTGGGAGTGGGTGTACACCAGGGTTCAGCTCTGAGCCCACTGCTGTTCATACTGGTGATGGACTGCATTAGCAAACAGATTGGACAGGACAAAGCTGCTGTATGCAGACGATGTGGCAGTACAGGCAGACTCTGAGCTAGAACTTCAGCAAAGGATAGGAGAATGGAATGCAAATCTGAAGGCACATGGCATGAAGCAAAGTACAGATAAGATGGTGGTAATGGCAGCAAATTGGGGAAATCAGAAGAAGTTGAGAATAGAGATAGAAGGGAAGATAGTGGAACAGTAAACATCTTCAAGTATCTGGGAGGAGTGGTTGAGGAGAAGGGTAGTCTGAATGAAGAGGTCAAAGCTAGAATCAGAGGGGCTGCAGCCAACTGGCATAGAGTATCAGGCGTAGTCTATTACAGAAGAATGCCAAAGAAGCTGAAAATTAAGGTGTACAAGACAGTGGTGCGACCAGTACTGCTGTATGGTATAGAAACTTGAGCAGTAAAGGCAGAACAGTTGAAGAAGCTAGAGGTGATGGAAATGAAGTGCCTGAGAAAGGTGGTAGAATGCACACTGTGGGACAGATGAAGAAATAAGGACATAAGAGCAGATGCCAAAGTAGCTCCAGTTGCAGAAAAGATCAAAGAGAACAGATTACAGTGGTTTGGGCACATGTGTAGAAAAGCAGAAGACAATCTGGTGAGGAGGATTTGGGACAGACAGGAAGAAGGTAAGAGGAAGCGAGGATGTCCAGCAAAGAGGTGGATGGATTGTGTGAAAGAAGTTCTGCGACAGTCAGGCACGAGTTTCGAAGAAGGCAGGAGTGTGGCATTGATTTGAGAGAGTTGGCGACAGTTAACACAATACCCCGACCCCATGTAGAAAAAAATGAGATAAAGGGGGCTGATGATGATTTGCGATAGCGCATGATAGATCCTGGGCTCTTCTAATACTGCGCATTGCTTTTATCACGTGTATCCTTCTGAGTATTTTTGTTGATCTGTTCCATCTTCTATACTCTTCTAATAGTGACACCACTTGTCTTAATTGCTTTATATTTTTCTCTATTCGATAATTCCACGATGGTATTCGATTTCTCCCCTTCCTTTCCCTCCCTACCCTGTGTTCTTGTGGTAGAACTTTATCAGTTATTAATTTAGCTGCACAGTAATATATCCTGATTACTTCTGCTATATCACATGGATCTCTATGGACAGCTCTAATTACTGTGTTCATTTGTATTATCAGACTTCTGACTTTTTCGGATTTATTGACCTTCTGCAGTCTATTTCTTTCACTGATCTTAATATATCTATCTATTCTATTAAATCAAGCAACTCCTCTCTTAGCTCATTTTCTTACAAACTGAGGGCACATCCCTTGTTTTCCATTTCCTGCTGGCATTCTATAGAAAGTTCTATAATATCTTCCTGTGGCTCCTTCTCTTCAATTTCATCCTGTGTCATCTGTTGCTCTGCCATGTGGGAAGTCACTGGCCTATCACACCTCAACATTGACTGCATCAGTTTCCACAGTTTCCTGTTCCTTCCCTTGCTGTCTAGCTTGAAGTGAACGTCTGTACTGGTTTCCTGTGGAAGGCTCCAAATTATCTTCATATGGCACCTGACCAGTTGCTTCCTGTTCCACCGGTTTCCCCTTAATTTGTAATCCATTATTCTATCCTGTTGTGGTGCTTTCTGACTTAGATTTTCTACACTGAATCCTTCACTTTGCAGGTGCTCCATGACCTCAGTTTCTGTTTCTTTAACTTCTCCATTACTAATCTCCTTTTCTACTTTTCCTCTTTGTCTTATTTTTTGAATTGTGAAGTTTTCCATGTCCAGATTCCTTTCCCTGTATTTCTCTTCAAATATCTTTGGTGCTGCTCTTTTTTATTGCTTAGTTTTGTTTTCACCTTTGCATAAATATTACACCACATTAAATCTCTTTCTTTCTGTGTTTTTCACAAATCTGTTGTATTAATGAATACAGATGTTCAGTTGAAGCTTCTGACAGTTTTTCTTGCAGAAGTATTTTTCTTTCCTTTAATTTCTCTCTTAATCATTTTGTATATATTGTGTCTGGAAATTCTGGGCTTTTTGCATAATAGTAAAAATACCTAATTTCTTTCTTATCCTCAATAATCCACTTTATCGTCTTTATGGCTCTTCTTTGGCCTATCAGTTTTTGTGATTTTTGTGGTCTGCTACTTCCTTTTACAACGGGGGGGGGGGGCATCCTCCCCCTGGGCCATTGTAGGAATGTTTCTGTATTTTGAGGATTCTACACTGTCATCTTTTCCAGTCCTGGCACCAGTGCACATTTTTATCCAGGGTCTTGTGCACCCAGCTATCTTTTTTTAGTTTTTGACCTACTTCTGTCCATGATATTTGCTATATAAATACAGTCTATATATCAGTGTCTGCTTGGTGAGATTTTGTGAAAACAGGTTCCACCTCATGAAGGTACTTACCAAGACTTGAGGATTAATACAATTTCAGCACTGCTACTTTCCTTTGCTTGCTTACTTTTCATCTCTCCATTCAGACCCCTCACAGCAGTATGAGCTCTGTGGTGCAGTTCACATGTCTCCCGGCAGTATGACCTCTTTGGTGGTGTAGACCACATGTCTCCTGGCAGTATGGACTCTGTGGTGGTGCAGATCACATGTTTTCCATAAGTATGAGCTCTTTGGTGGTGCAGATCACATGTCTCATGGCAGTATGGGCTCTATGATGGTGCAGATCATGTCTCACGGCAGTATGGGCTCCGTGGTGGTACAGATCATATGTTTCACAGCAGTATGATCTCTGTGTGGTGTAGATCACATGTTTCACATCAGTATGAGCTCTGTGGTGATGTAGGTCACATGTTTCACATCAGTATGAGCTCTGTGGTGATGTAGATCACGTTTCACATCAGTATGAGCTCTGTGGTGGTGTAGATCACATGTTTCACATCAGTATGAGCTCTGTGGTGGTGTAGGTCACATATTTCACAGCAGTATGGGCTCTGTGGTGTTGCAGTGCAGATCACAATGCCCATGGCAGTATGGGCTCTGTGGTGGTGCAGATCACATCTCACGGCAGTATGGGCTCCATGATGGTAGAGGTCACATGTCTCACAGCAGTATGGGCTCTGTGGTGGTGGAGATCTCAATGATTACGGCAGTATGCACTCTGTGGTGGTGCAGATCTCATGTCTCACAGCGGTATGGGCTCTGTGGTGGTGTAGATCACATGTCTTATGGCAGTATGGGCCATCTGGTGGTGCAGATCACATGTTGGGTCATGTGGTGGTGCAGATTACATGTTGGGCCATGTGGTGGTGCAGATCACATGTTGGGCCATGTGGTGGTGCAGATCACATGTCTCATGGCAGTATGAGCTCTATGGTGGTGGAAATCACATGTCTCCCAGTTTTTAATTTCTCCAAATCTTTGGGGTTTCTAATACCATGACAGGAATAGACCCCATTCCTAAGTCAAAGTACGATTAAAGTTCATGAAATTAGTATTGTTTCAATCTTTGATGAAAGCCAAAATTGCTCTTCGCAGCACCTGCAGTCTGCCCAGTAATGACTCCTTCTGCAATTCGTAGGGGTTACATGTATCGGTAAAATATCTAAATACAATTGTAGATTCTTTTTTTATAAGACCTGTTGCTCTTAGTACAATTGGAACTGTCTTGGTAACTTTCTTCCACATTGTACTCATTTCTGCCTGCAGATCCTGGTATTTTATGACTTTGTGTCTCTCTGTATGCAAGACATTGTAGTCACTGGGTGTGACGATTTCAATGATCAATTCTACTTTTCTCTTCTTTTCTTGGACTACTATTTCTGGTTTTCTATCATCTGTCTTTTGAACTGTTGGTAATGGGTGATCCCATGTGATATAAACTTCATCATTTTCTATGATGCTTTGTGGCTCATGTTTCCAGTGTTTTTCAGCTACTTCAGTACCATAATTTTTGCACAATCCCAAATGCAACAGTCTCAACACATTGTCATACCTTTCAGTATACAGTCCTTCTGCCATTAGTGTGTTGCAATCAGCAACAAGGTGTGTGACTGTTTCCAGTTTGATTTTACAAAACCTACATTTGTTTGTTTCTCCCACATATTCAGTGGACTTTGTAAACCAGCGTATTTCCTAGCAGTATGGGCTCTATGGAGGTGTAGATCACATGTCTCATGGCAGTATGAGCTCATTGGTGGTGCAAATCACATGTCTCCCAGAAGTATGGGCTCCATGGTGGTGCAGATCACATGTCTCACAGCAGTATGGACTCTGTGGTGGTGCAGATCTCAGTGATGATGGCAGTGTGGGCTTTGTGGTGGTGCAGATCACATGTCGCTTGACAGTATGGGCTCTGGTGGTGCAGATCGCATGTCTCACAGCACTATGGGCTCTGTGATGGTGCAGATAATGTGTCTCATGGCAGTATGGGCCATGTGATGGTGCAGATCGCATGTCTCACGGCAGTATGGGCCATGTGGTGGTGCAGATCATATGTCTCGTGGTGGTATGGGCCATGTGGTGATGCAGATCACGTCTCACAGCAGTATGGGCCATGTAGTGGTGCAGATCACATGTCTCACAGCAATATGGGTTCTGGGGTGGTGCAAATCATGTCTCACTACCAAGAGATGGAGTTAGGTCAGTATAGACACCCTTATTGCTGGAATGCCAGGAGGGTATAACCCCCCCCCCCCTCATGGCTGCCAAAATAATGGCCTCCCCTCGGCACCTGTCACCCTTATCTCAGGTGAATTTCTTAGGTAAGGGAACACATGGTTAATGTCACATAGAGTGGAGTGGATTGGATGGTTGGCAGCTAACACTAAAACACATAAAAAAGGCTGATGCAATTTTTAGCTTCATGGAGTATTAGCTTTTCAGCCAACAGTGATCTTTGCAGTAGAGAAACTCTCATTTTCTTTTCTTATAGCTACTTGCTGACCTCTTGTTATGAATTCACTAAAGTGTCCAGCTTCTCATTCCCTTTATTGGCAGAAGGTCCTTGGTTATCACCAGTGTCTGCTCACTTTCGGTTACTTGTGCAGCAAGCCTTTGGTGATTTTTTTTGTGATGATCGATCAGCCCTACATATCAGAGATCCAGTAGACGAATAGCATTGCAGACTTCAGCTGTAAAAATGCAGAAGGAGTGGTATTTGACATGTTTTCTTAGTATGAGCTGCAGAGTATGCCCTCCTCCCATCTGTTTTTCACCCAGATATGCATTGAGAAAAATTAGTTTTAGGGTTTCAGTTGCAAGGAGGATATGGCAGCTGCTTCGTCTACTCACTTACCACATTGTGGAATTTCATCATTTGTCTCTGTATCTCACATTTAATCACTTCCCACTTTAATTTCTCTTAGCAACACTACCCACTGGAAATCGAAGTAATCAGTCAGACACTGGGAAGAAGAAGAGGGTGTTTAACCTCTTTGCAGACTTAAATTACTAGTAATTGTGATTAGTAGATTTTTGCAAGCCATTGCACACATGCAGCAAGAAGCATATTTGGGTGCAGTGCATAGTTCTCACCCTTCTGTCTCCTAAATGTGGAATAAATAGGCAAAATGTGGAACACATGCTTACAGCTTACTAACAGATTCAACTGGAAAGCTCCTAACGTGGTTAAAATGTCTCACTTTATACTTATAAAACATTATTTTGATGAATTAATTTGATTAAGTATAATTTACCATGGATATTGGTTAAAGTTTGTAGTGATGAGTGTGTGACAGACCAATATGATCTGGAATATGGACATTTTAAGACTGAATTTATCAGGGACAGTCCTAAGCATTGTGAGGATGGAGGTAGAGGGAGGAACAGTACTGGCAGATGCTGTGCTCTAGCATGCGCAAGTGTGTTTGTGGTTATAGGAAGTAGAAGGATTACAGAAAGTGATTTAGGAGCAATCCTCTCCTACAAACTTCAGGTAGTGAACACAGTGCTTCCTGTACTTATTGAAACATTTTGTATAAACTTCAGGTAGTGAGCACAGTGCTTCCTGTACTTAATGAAACCTTTTGTATAAACTTCAGGTAGTGAGCACAGTGCTTCCTGTACTTAATGAAACATTTTGTATAAAATTCAGGTAGTGAGCACACTGCTTCCTGTACTTATTGAAACATTTTGTATAAACTTCAGGTAGTGAGCACAGTGCTTCCTGTACTTAATGAAACATTTTGTATAAAATTCAGGTAGTGAGCACACTGCTTCCTGTACTTATTGAAACATTTTGTATAAACTTCAGGTAGTGAGCATAGTGCTTCCTGTACTTATTGAAACATTTTGTATAAACTTCAGGTAGTGAGCATAGTGCTTCCTGTACTTATCGAAACAGTTTGTATAAACTTCAGGTAGTGAACACAGTGCTTCCTGTACTTATTGAAACATTTTGTATAAACTTCAGGTAGTGAGCACAGTACTTCTTGTACTTATCGAAACATTTTGTATAAACTTCAGGTAGTGAGCACAGTACTTCTTGAAGCATTTTGTATAAATTTCAGGTAGTTAGCACAGTGCTTTCTGTACTTGTTGAAACATTTTGTATAAAACAACAAAATTCCCCCGCTGTATGAATAAATACTACAAATAAGTTGTGAGGGCATAAGTACTTGGGAGACAGTGAAAACTTGCAGCTTACAAAATGGACCAAAGTGCTGCATAAATATAAAGTAAAAAAAAAATTGTATTTCAGGTTTTCAGGCCTTTTTGTTTCTAATAGGCATTAACCTCAACTATTGCTTTGAAAACGCTACATTGATTTTTCATGTGGTTAGAACTGTTTTAAATTGGTCCTCGTTAGTAGAACTGCTGAAATGTAAGTCATTTGCAAGCATTATCTCTGACTACAAGTTTAGACAAATTGCATTTAGAGTGACTAATTTGTTAAAGCTCACACTGGCTAGAATGTGTAAAGGTGATACTTTGACTTGATAAGTTCTAGAGAATTATTTTGTAACTTAATGAAGTTTAGTATTTTGTTAGCTGCTTGAAAGTTTGTTGTTATTGAGAGTTGACTTTTACCAAGAGAAATTTTAGTGATGACTTTTCAGAGTTTTTATAAGGTAAATATTTTTTATAGAAATTTACTGTTCAGTTTTTTTTTATTTATTTTTAAGTTGTAGAAATGAAGTTTGTCTACAATGTTCAGTTTTAACCATACATTTAGGATAAATGTAAAGTGTTTGATTTGTAGGTAGAACCTGTCTGTGATAAGTGGGAAGAAGATGGGAACAGAATTTCTGCATCTGGTTTACCAGACTTGGACAATCCTAAAAGTTTGGTTGGTAGTATTACATCTTGCAATGAAGATGGTGGCTGCATTAATCAGACCGTATATTTTTCCATGGAAAATGTCTGTGAAGGTAAAACCCACTCCATTTTTTAAGATTGTCTGAAGCTTAGTTTTACCCTGTTTTATATCTTTCTAAATATAAATGAAAAGGACTGTGCTGCTTGGCCACCCCTGCCCCAGGACAAATGCATATGTTTATTAAAATTGAGCTCCACTTGTGCTGGGAAAGAGGGGTGCAGCACCTTTGTTTTCCAGAGCCCTGTAGTTTTTGTTATGACACACAGTAAGTGAATACTGACGACTATGTTTCTTTCAATAGGGTTTCAGCCTTACAGAGGTGACTGGGTGCAGGCTGACTATTATGTAAATCCAGCCAAGTGGACCAGCTTTGCCTGTTTTGTGAAGCCACTCAGATATAAACGATTTGATAAGGTACATCTAATGCTTATGTCTTTGTTTACACTTAACCCAGTTGTGAAGTTTGAGCAGATGAGAGGCTTGCATGTTTATATTGTAGTAAAATTGGATTCATTACAGATTCTTGCCGTTGCTAAAATGTTTATTACAAGTGAGGTTTGATTTTTAAATTGGATTCATTACAGATTCTTGCCGTTGCTAAAATGTTTATTACAAGTGAGGTTTGATTGTGTGTGTTTTTTTGTTTGTTTGGTGAAACTTCCTGTTCAGTAGTGGTTACTTGTAGTAACTAAGGGGATGCTGTGGGAAGCGGACTAGCTAGACTGAAGCACTACGATTAGGAGTCCTCTGATTTTGCTGCATTTCCCCACAAATGGTATCGCCAAAAGGATGGGTGTGATAGTTTGAGCATGCCCTCGTATCACCCATTCGAAAATAAGGAATCTAGTCAGGAAGACCAAGTACGCAAATTGTTTATTCAGGCCACTTGTGTCTTTCGGCTTTTCCCGATTGGAGGCGCCACAGTGGAACTCCGGTCCACTAATGATTTGTAGTTTATTTTTACGTGCCGAGTTACCAGCCCTGACGCACAACCTTCAACGAAGTTACGCACACTCACGCATGTCTCCATGCAGAAGATGCTCTAGCTGAGAATCGAACCGGACAGCATCTTACTGTGAGGCGACAACGCTACTGCAGCACCAACTCAGGCCACTACTGGTCACCATTTTCCCCAGTTCCATTGGCTGCCTGGGTGTGATCAGGTTGAGCACTGTCTACACGATTAAGAATTGCATTGTGTAGCAGAGTTTAATGCTATGTCTGTCACTCACTCCGCCCACTAAAAGCTTATGGGTTTTGTTTGCAAGTAATGCATCCCCAAATAACTAGATAATAAACAATGAGCAGATGTGTACTGACCAGATAAGGCACTAGGAAAACTGACTTGATAGCTGTGTATTTGAACCACTGTCCTTGGTGTAATTGCTAGAGCTTCTATACAATTTGTGCTGTATACTTCTGTAAAATTAGCATTACTCAAGCTCTGTTTGTAGAACTGTTATACTGCCTTTGTTTTAAGGTAATGCAGGGTTGAGTACATTCACACGTGTTTGCACAGTGGTGTTGTATTGGTTAGCATTGTTGGCTGAAACGACTTGCACTTATCTGGCATAAGTAGCCAGTGGGCCACCTCTCTGCTGTCATTGAGTAATTCTCAGAGGTGATTGTATTAAGCAAAGTAGGTGGAGGTGTTTGGGTGGGCAGAGTACCCAAGACACGAGGGTGTATACCCCCCCCCTCTTAAAAATGAAGCCTTGTGCTACTACTTGTGGCAAGTGCTGTTCAAATAAACCATCACTGTATACTCCACAGCTATACTGTCGCTGTACGTTACTTAGTTCTCCCGTTCCTGTCTTGGTTTTGGCTACCCTCTGTGAACCATCTGTATATTCTGTCTCTGCTGAGTGCTAAGGCTTCTTCGCACATGACCATAGATGTTCCGAAGGCATACTAGAAACAGAGTTAAATTAAATTACAATATACTATTTACAATTGACAATGTACAATTGACCAGACCGTGTCTCGCAAACAAAAAAAAAGTTGCATAGAACAAAGTACAAAAATATCAAAGACATCTGATTTAATTTTAAGAATGAGTGGTCAAATATGTACATTCTTAATAAAGTACAGGTTCATAGGTTGGTACTAGGCTATCAGCCCTAGGGCCTATACAAGCCTAGCCATAACAATTCCCTGGCTATTTCTTCCCACACTATTTACTTCCCTGGACCCCTGTCTAGCAGGGCTACAGTGTTTTTTTTATACATAAACTAAGATAGAACAAAATATCTAGAGAGGGCAGAGGCAAGCAAGAGGATGCTTTAGGAAGAAGAAAAAAAGCAGAATATTAGAGGCCTAGAATGTACACAGTGAGTTAGAAGCCCTATAAAAGACTGGCGGCCTAGAATATACACAGTGAGTTAGAAGACATATAAAAGGCAGGTGGCGAAGTGGTATATTATATGTTGTAGAGGAAGAAAATATTATCGCAAGAAGGAAGCAATGTTAAGCTGAGTGCATACATAGGCAGATGTATATTCACCAGATAAGGCACTATGCCTGTGTGATTGTGCCCTGCTGTGGACTGTTAGCTAGATTTCATTGAGAGCTGGGTAAGCCCTGCCTTCCAGCAGCCCTGAAATGTACTTGTAATATAAATCTGTAAATCCGACAATGAATGAAACATTTTCATCTGTTTTCAGTTTCATAAATGTGATAACATTTCTGGCTGTTCTGATGCGTCTTCGAAAGTTGGAATGTATTTAGAATTTTATATTGCAATGTCATTACCCTTAGTGTTGCATAATTTTCACTGGTATGAGAAGGTCAATTCTAACATTTTGCAGAAACTTTCATATGATTTCTGGCAGGTAGAGTGGTGTGGAAAGCTTGTTCTACAGTGTCTTATGGTATTACATGTTTTTAGTGATGAAAATAACACTAGCGGTATGGCAGTTACCTGTGGAAGGAACTGCACTTTTTTATATAGTATGAACGTTACGACAGCTACCTGTGGAAGGAACTACACTTTTTTTATATAGTATGAGCATTATGACAGCTACCTGTGGAAGGAACTGCACTTTTATTTTATATAGTTCTTTACAGGTACTGCTTCAGATATAAACGGAGTACATTTTAATCCCTGCTCCTTGGCAGTAGCTGTTTTGTAGTGGGCTTTTAATCAATATAAGAGTGTGATACAGATGCATTTTACCATGGTTTTCCATAACATTCCTTAATTTCAAAAGAAACCCAGTATTCTGAATCTGCAGTTACTTGGTCAGTTGCATTTCTGAAATGCCAGAAAATAGCAGGAGAGTCCAGTAAAATTTTAGGGCATGTTAAGTGGGTCACAGCTGTACCATTTTGAAAATATACCGATTAAGAAAATATAGGATTTTGTAGTGTTGAAAAACAAAACTCCTGCATGAGTAGGTTTATTTCTACATTTTTTATGTTTTTGAAAAATTTTGTGTATATGTATGCATGGTATGAAAACCTAAGGTGCATGCTAAAAGATTTGTGTGTGTTCTAACTGGCTCCTGATTTTCATTTGGATACATGGCAGTATCCTTCTTGACAAGTTGTTTTAGTTTTGGTAACAGCTGAGTCAGTTTAGCTGCGATTTCTTTCTGCCTGATGTGTAGCAAAGTACAGTAGGAGAGAGAGATTTTCTGCTGGGTGTAAAGGTTTCTTACACACAGGATTAGGTGTTGAGATAGCATGGTGAGGTTAGAACCAATATCTTGAGTTCTTACTTAGTTGTCTGCTAGGGTAACTTTTTCGTGGATATTTGGAAGTTTGTGTTGCACCCCCTCCCCTGACTCTGCTGTAAAAGTCCAAAGACATGCTGGCAGTTGGATTGGCCGAGAAGAGATGCCACTCCATCACATAAACGTCATTCATCTGGCAGGTCAGTGTTTTACCTCATTCTTTAGGAATAAGTTCTGGCTTTTTTGTACAGTAGCATTTGGAATAAATGCTAAGGTGAGGAACCTGTATACAGTAGCATGTGGTATAAATGCTAAGGTGAGGGACCTGTACACAGTAGCATGTGGTATCTTCCACTTCACATTCTGTTAGTCATACAGTTATGATAGAACTTCGTTGTAGCTGTCTTGCCAGATACACTTGAGGCATTCTGTTCTTGTCTGGCTTGTTGTGTCCACCTAGGATAATAGGATACCTGACGCGTGCAGGCATTCTGTTATGTAAATGAGTCTAGATTCCAGTGGTAATGATCCAATTTTGTCTAATAGAATCTGTACAGAAGATTTAAGGCTGTAACTTGCTAACCTGCTTAATTATGTAGCTCTGGTTTGAGCCCATCGGTAGTTATTTGCTTGTTGAACTAAGAATGAGTCTCAATCCATTTGGGCAACTTGATTAAGAAAAGTATATAATGGAGAAGGAAAACTTTAGTTATCAGGAGTGCTTCATTTTGGCCTTCTTGCCTTTTAGGTGTAGCCCAAGGTTTTTTGTTGCAGTACATTGCCATTTTACTGAATTTGTACTTAATACACACACTCCTTTTTCATGGTGTTTTGCACCTAGATGTGCAACCGTTGCCAACTACTGCTGACAGTTTATTTGTGGACTTGCATGGTATGTTGCTTTCTGAAATACTTGCATATGTATTTTCTTTGCAGACTTAATCCAGCGTTTCACAGAACCTGGTCTTTATTCATTTTAAGTATGTATTTTTGACTTTGCAGTTTGAGCAGAGTTCTTGCATTGTCTACCTAGAAATAGCCCCCCCCCCCCACTTGCCAAGCATGGTTAGTCTTTGGTACTGCTTTATGTCTGTTTTAATGCCTTTGCTGTTCATGGACTCCACTGATATTACCAGGTGGTGTTGACACACCTTTAGCTGATCCAATAATATTTTCCCGCCTAAGCATGTTAATGGTATGTATGGAAATGATCTAGGAAGACAAATATTCTTAATGTCCTTGTATCATTGTCTATAGTGAATCCCATGATATCCTTACATTCACCGCTGCAGTATACCTTACCAATGAGATTCCCTGTCATGAAGCCCTCAGTCTGGCCAGTTTACAGAAGATTCCGGTGCTTTAAGCTATGCTGACCATCACCTGCTTACTCCTTGCAATAAGGTAGGGCATAAAGGTGACGTTCAGGCATGCCATACTCAGAACTTTTCTGCCACCACTCTGAATGCTGTTTTAACTGCTGGTCTGTTGCATGCATCCTTTTTTCTGTTTATTGGCTTTTCTGTGCTTACTCCTTTTTGCTGGAGTCCTCACAGTTGCATTTTAAGTACCCAGTTGGGTTTTCTCTTTGTTTAGTGCTGTTTTGGGAGATGATGTCATCTAGGAAGGGTAAATGCCAGTGTGGGAGACTGATACCCCATAAAGACCGTAACGATAAGTGTTTGTTTTTGTTTTTTTTTTTTTTTTTTTTTTTTGCCTTGGTGCTGCTCACGACAACACATCTTGTTCAGTTTGTCAGGCGTTTGTCTCCAGACTCTTCATAGGAGTCTTTCTTCCCTTTCCTTGTACCATGAGAACCAGCGACTTAAAGCTTTTTGCTGCAGGTACTATGGATGGAACTTCTGCCCAGAGGGTCAGCCGTGTGGGAAGAAGGTGCATAAGGTAAGGCCAGAATCTTTCCCTGTCCAGCCTCTGCCGGGTGTTTCTCCTGAGGTTATTATGCACCTGGAGGCACACCCGGATGTTGTCAGATTCTTCTACTGTGTCTTGGTCGGAGGCCGGTTTGGATCTGGCAGGCAGCATGTCTGAGGCTTTGTAGATGCCCATTTTGGGTATTTTGAGGGAACCACGGTTGACTGTTTCCAAGGGGTCTAATGGAGTTCCGCAGTTTCTCTCTGGGAAACAGTTCATACTGCAGTTGTGGAATGCTGTCCTGAGTCTGGGCTTTCTCAGGTTTCCAGGATGGCTGTCCCTTTTGAAGAAGAAACAAACAACTACCCATGTCTCTTCTGCTGCTATGGATCCACAAAGTGAGTGTCAGACCTTTACTCGGGGGTTATTTGCTTCACCGTCGTAGAGGCCTCCTCAAGGGGCTTCAGTTCCTGCTCCTCCTTGGTCTGCCTCTTCCCTAAAATGCCCAGAGAATCCATTCTTCTGAGGTGGATTATGATTCCCTTGCTTATTCTGCCCACATTCCTTCTCCTTTAGACTACGGGTCTGAGGAGGAGGATTCTCATGATCTTGATGATCCCTCTGATGAAATTTCCTTTTGGGGACACCATCTCTAGAATGATTGACTTTTAAGTGGGATTGTGTCCAGATTTCAGATATCCATAAGATGTACGAGGAGTTACTGCAAATGGAGTCTCCTAAACTTGCAGCCATTCTTCCTGTCTTGCCTGCTTTATTGGATGTTTTTTCCACTGCCTCTAAAGCACCAGATTCTCTGCCCCCTGCTCCCAGGAAGTCTGATAGATTTTACAGGGTGCCTGAGGATTGTTCCCTTTTTGTTTAAATGTCCTGCTGCTGACCCCTCTGGTGTCTGTAACCCCTGATAAGCCATCTCACTTGCTTCCTTGGTCCAAGTTGCTGCCTTTTGACAGACAGTAGGACCATGGAACCTGGCTTTTGGGGCTATTAATTATCAGACCCATATTATATTTCTATGTATGTCTTGGCTTTTCTTTCTTAGGGCCTGTCTGGTTCTTTCTGATCTTCCAGACTCTGAGGTTAAATCTTCGTCTCTTTCCTTGCTTTAGACTTTAGACTTTTTTATTTGAAGTGGCTGCTGGTTTAAGTCTCTTCAGGACAAGGAGAAGGCTTTACAGGAGTTTAAGCATGTTTTTTTTTTTTTTCTTCTGTGCCTAAATTTCAACTGAACTACCCTTCTGAGCCAGCCTTTGGTCATAGGCAGTCTCTTTAACCTTCTAAAGGTTAAAAAGGGTAGTAAATGGACTCCTCCTGCTAAAACCACTGCAGGGTTTCTTAAGCCTTCCTTTCCTGACAAAGCATGTACTGTCTGACTATCCACCCATTCTCGGCCACATTCCTGTGTGTCTTCGCCTTTCTCTCTCTCTCTCTTCTTGTTTGGCTCCGGATCACCCAGGATTCTTAGGTTTTGTCAGTCATTCGTCAAGGGTACTTCGTGATCTGGATTTCCCATCATCCATTTATGGGCATTCCTCAGCCTCCTTGTGAGCAGCTTCTCCCCCCCCCCCCCCAGCGGTTCTTCGGGATTTATTGTTTCAGGGTACTATTCAAGAAGTGCCTATGTCCCAAAGGGGGAAAAGATTTTATTCAAGAATGTTTGTTTCTAGTGCCCAGAAAAGAAGGTCCTTGGAGACCTATTCTAGACCTTTCCCATCTGAACACCTTTCTGAAGGTGCATTCCTTTCGGATGTTGTCCCTTTTAACTCTCTTGTTCCCTCAGGCCTTTCTGGTGTCTCTGGACCTCAAGGATGCTTATTCCAATCCATCCTCTTTTCAGGAGATTTTTGCATTTCTGTTGCTTCCTGACATTCGCAGTTCTGTGCTTTGCCCTTTGGCCTTTCTACTGCCCCTAAGGTGTTCACCAAATGCCTCGCTCCTGTGATTGCATTTTGCAGGCTTCAAGATTCCAAATCTTTCCTTATTTGGACAACCTGCTGATTCAGACATCGTCTCCAGAGGTCCTTTTGCGAAATCTTAATTTTACCATTTCTCCTCTTCAGAGCCTGGTGTTCACAATAAACTTCAAGTCTTCTAGGTTGCAGGTTTCAGAGTGTCAATGCTGGCATCCCTCCCTCCTCCGAAGGCATTGACTCTCATTTATTTCTTTAAAACTCTTCTTCCCCTGGCCTCCATTTCAGCCAGGGAGTTTGAGGGCTCTGGGGTTCATGGCTTCCACAGTTCCGATACTTTCTCTGGCCAGACTCCACATGAGGAAGTTCCAGTGGTTTCTGAAGTTGGTGTGGCTTCAGCATACACATCCTGTTCCTCTTCTCCCGTGTCTCAAGGTTGAACTTTGTGTGGATTCAGCAGTTGTCCCCTGAATCCAGGGCTCCTGTTTCAGCCTCCGCTTCCCTCTTAGGATCTGTTCACAGACTCTTCAGATGTGGGATGTGGAGGAACTTTTTGCTCTCTAAAGGTTCAGGGAGTGTGGTCGCCTCATCCGTGGAAGGAGAACATCAATATCGGAGATGAGGGCTCTTCTGCTGGCTCTTCAGGCCTTTCATCTTCTCTTCTTTGCAGGGCCTCTCAAGGTATTCATGGATAATACCACAGTCATGTGGTATATCAGCAAACAGGGTGGTACTATATCCTACCGTTTTTGCCGACTGGCACTTCTGGTATGGGATTTGGCTATTCAGTATCGTGTGTCTCTTCAGGCAGTTTACATTCCTTCAGATCGGAACGTTGTGGCAGACAATCTGAGCAGGTTCTTCACTCAATCCCATGAATGGAAGCTTCACAGGGATGCGTTTCTGGATATTGTTCATCAGTGGGTACTTCTCAAGTAGATCCCTTTGAACAAACTACTTCCTCTTTTGTGCCAGAGTCTCCGGTCCTCTGGTCTGGAAGGTGGATGCTGTCTGATTTTCTTGGAAGGGGATGTTTCTTACGCATTCCCTCCCCTTCCTCTCATTCCGAGAGTCCTGTTCAAGATTCAATGGGATGCTCCCAAAGTCTTGGTGACTCACTTTGGCCGCGACAGCACTGGTTCCCTCTACTCTGCATCTCGCCAGGGGCAATCATCACAAGTTACCTCAAAGGTTGGACCTCCTTGCACAAGACGAGTGGTCTCGCATCCATCCCTACCTTTCCATGCTTCAACTGACACTGTGGGTGATAAGGTTTTGGTTCTTCATAAACAACTTTTTTCTGAGGATGTGCTGCAGGTCCTGCAGGAGGGCAGGTAACCTACTATTAGGAAATCTTAGTCTAAATGGAAGAGGTTTTCTATTTGGTGTCTTTCTTGTGACTTGGACCCACTTTCTGTGGATGTTCCTTTGGTTCTCATTTGTGTGGGCTGCTCAATGCTGGTTTGGCCTATTTCTCTATTGAGGCCTACTTATCAGCTCTTTCTGCTTGTCTGCCTTTAACTCCCCCATTAGCTTCTAGATTTGAGGCTAAGCAGTTTTCTTAAAGGCGTCCTTAATATTGGACCTCCCAGGAAACCTGTTCCTCCTGCCTAGGATCTTAATTTTTTTGGAACAATTGACTCTGGCTCCTTTTGAGCCTGCTGTTTTGGCTTCCTTGCTACATTGTTCTTGGAAGACTATTCTTTTGATAGCTCTTACTTCTGCCAGACAGGTGTCTTGAGTTAAAAGTCCACCTTTTTTGATATTTCATGAGGACCGGGTGTCCTTTCGTACTAATCCTTTTATGCCCAAGGTGGTTAATGAGTTGTCATTGAAAGTCTATTAGTAATTTGCCTACCTTTTTTCCCTTTCCACAATCTGACAATGAGAGGGTGCTGCATACCTTGGATGTGCATAGACAGCTCAGATTTTATTTGGATAAAACTAAAACTTCTCAGGTCTGACCAGTTATTTGTTTCCTTTTATCCTAGGTCTTTAGGATTGGCTGTTTCCAAGCAAACTCTTTCCACTTGGATTTCAAAGGCTATTTCCTTCCTTTTGTAACACTTTTCATGGCGAGAGCCTTTCCTTCTGTGAAAGCTCATTCCATTAGAACTGTGGCTTCTGATGCTTTTTCAAGAGGTTAGATGCTAATTCTATTCTTGAAGCTGCTACCTTGACTTCTGTGCATACCTTTACCAAACATTATCAGTTGGATGGTATCTCCAGAGCTAGAGCTGGTTTTGCTGCTCTTCATGGCTTCTTGGAGGGCTCTGCTGCTTCCTCCTCCCAGGTTTCTTCTTCAGCTTTTGCACTCTCCCATTAGTGAGTAATACTGCAGCGGTGAATGTAAGGACATAGTACAGTTGTGTAAACTTTTACCATAACAGATTTACTTGCCTTCACCGCTGCAGTATTCATTCCCTTCCTCCCATCCCCCTATTCCACCCCCCCTTCCTGCTGTGCAGATTCTACTTGGTGTTCCTTGGGCTGCTGTTCCTACTGGGGCAATCTGTTTTGAGGATGGTATGCCTGAACGTCACCTTTATGCCCTACCTTATGCAAGGAGTAAGCAGGTGACAGCGTACCTTAAAGCAACGGAAATCTTTTGTAAACTGGACAGACTGAGGGCTTCACAGCAGGGAATCCCATTAGTAAGGAATACTGCAGCGTTGAAGGCAAGGACATCTACTGTTATGGTACGATTTTACAGAATTGTACTTTCTACCCTAAAAATGGGTGGTGTGGTAGATTGTTCTTATCCTCCCCCCCCCCCCCCCCCCCGTGAACAACTCGGCTGTTGTGGCTTTGTCTTCACTGTTTGTGCACAGATACTGGTTTAATGGGGTGCCGTTCCCCCTCCCAACCTTCTATAGAGGAGAGATAGTTTGTACCAGTGCATATTTTGTAATGTACCCCAAGTTATTTATGCCTTAAGCTTTGATTTTGTGGCCCAAAGCAATCAAAATGACTTTCTACTGCCTTTGAGATATTTTAGCTAGTGTTTTAGTCTGAAAAGACCTGCTTCAGCTTATTTATATACCCATATGTGAGCAGGTATACCATCTTGCGCTTTTAAGTTACTGTGACCCTTCACCACTTAGGATAACCCCACCTGCCTGCATGCACACAACAAGACATCGGGCCATTGTCAGGTCTGTAAATCCTTCCTCTTGGTGATTTTAATCTTCTGGTTTGAACTTACTGGTCAGCTACTGGTTACTGCCAACATAGTCTAGATCAGAGCCTTGTAGAATAGACTGCAATCCTTGCTGTTTCTGCAGTGCATTTTTTCTTTCGGACTAATTTTTTGACACTTTGTTTTCAGTATTCTGTCATTGGTTAGAAATGCATGACTTATGTGAGCAGGTAACTACGTTTTACTCTCTGCTGTTGACCACTCCACTTAGAATGTAGTTATCGTTTGAATTTTCTTTCTATGGTGGCAAAATATGGCACTTGTTGCTTTTAATTGTAGATATGTAAGAATAGAAGAGAAAAGTTGAATTGCCTCTGATAACTGCACAGTTCAGCGTGCTTAAATGATCATTTTATGAAACACTAGGTGTAATATACCACTGCTGTAAACAAAACCCTGAGTTCAGTATTTGAATCCTCCTCCCTTAATCTACACCACAGGTAGTAATATCTGTGCTGTTAGCTTCATTGTAATAAACCTAGAAAGCTGCAGAATATACATTTGAATCCTCCTCCCTTAATCTACACCATAGGTAGTAATATCTGTGCTGTTAGCTTCATTGTAATAAACCTAGAAAGCTGCACAATATACATTTGAATCCTCCTCCCTTAATCTACACCATAGGTAGTAATATCTGTGCTGTTAGCTTCATTGTAATAAACCTAGAAAGCTGCACAATATACATTTGAATCCTCCTCCCTTAATCTACACCACAGGTAGTCATATCTGTGCTGTCAGCTTCATTGTAATAAACCTAGAAAGCTGCACAATATACATTTGAATCCTCCTCCCTTAATCTACACCATAGGTAGTAATATCTGTGCTGTTAGCTTCATTGTAATAAACCTAGAAAGCTGCACAATATACATTTGAATCCTCCTCCCTTAATCTACACCATAGGTAGTATCTGTGCTGTTAGCTTCATTGTAATAAACCTAGAAAGCTGCACAATATACATTTGAATCCTCCTCCCTTAATCTACACCATAGGTAGTCATATCTGTGCTGTCAGCTTCATTGTAATAAACCTAGAAAGCTGCACAATATACTCTTTGTGGGCTTTAAACTTGTGTTGTGTTTTTTGTACTGGACAGCTTCATTAGTTATGACCTTTTTGAGTGATAGCAGTTTGATATAAAAATGGGGAAGTGTTCAGGCTCTTGATTTTGTACCGCAGTTGCTTGTATGCCATCTGCTTCTTGACCACAATGGATACTCATTCCCACTTGGCCCACATGGTCTGGTGGGCATTGTGTGCAGGAATCCAGGTAAGTGCAACAGCTGTGTGGAGTAAGTAGGATGTTTATGTTATGGAGTGACTGGGTGTTTAGAGTTGGGGACTTCAGAGTTAGAGCTGTAGGTATGGTTGCAGTAGGACAGAGCTACTGGATTGTTGTGTATTTGTGTTACTGAGCATGTGAGCGCCTGTTGTAGTCTCTCTCTCTCTCTCTCTCTCTCTCTCTCTCTCTCTCTCTCTCTCTCTCTCTCTCTCTCTCTCTCTCTCTCTCTCTCTCTCTCTCTCTCTCTCTCTCTCTCTCTCTCTCTCTCTCTCTCTCTCTCTCTCTTTCTCTCTCTCTCTCTCTCTCTCTTTCTCTCTCTCTTTCTCTCTTTCTCTCTCTCTCTTTCTCTCTCTCTCTTTGTAAGAGACTGGGTTTGTCTCTGAATTGTCAGACCAGTATCTTTTGGGACCCACCTTTATGACCTTAAGTTAATCAAGGTAGTGAACTGCTCCAAACTTTTGACCATTTAATCCAGAAAAAAACAGCTCTTGGAGAGAGATTTCTAGAACATAAATCATTGCTAGAATCTCCTTGTGCCTGAGTGCTTTTCAAACAATCTGGAAACGGAGAGCTGACGAGGATATTTTTTCGCACTTTAACTGTTCAGTGATGTTCATTGTGTTTCCCTGTTGCAGTCATGACTGTAGGGTTCTCCCCTGCCGGCAGGCAGACCTCGGACGGCCAGAATCCCAAAATCTGGGTCTGGCGTCAGCTGTTCAGCCATGGTCCCTGACGTCAGAGCGCCAGGAGTACAAAGCTGACAGCCGACGCCATGTTCTCCAGTCTTTCTTGCCGTGCGGTGATAGTTCGCAAGTGCCAGTTGGCTGACTCCTGACAATTTTTTATAAACGTACTTCAGTCCGAAGACTTTCTTCTCCTACTCAAAGCTAAGTACCCCGTTGGGGAAACTTTTTTCTTGCTCCAGTCCGATGTCAGAAAAAGTTAATTGTATTTCATGTGGGAAGCAAATACCTCATAAGGATTTTCATTCTTACTGTATTCCTTGCGTAGGCCCTGACCACGACGTAGCTAGTTGTCGGTTTTGTGCTAGATTCAATCAACGTACGATTAAACAAAGGTATGATTTTGCATTTCATTACTTCGGTAGGCGTTTTAATTATAAAATGTCGTCTGATACGATTCCGGCTACTGGAGTTCACAAACGACGCAAGGATAAAGACAGGCATCCGAGGTCCAAATCAGACTATGTTGTACAAGCGGAGCCAGCTTCAGGTTCGGCCGTCGTCAATGAGGTGCTTTTGCAGCCCCTGTCGTCGGCCATTTCGGAACCGATGGCCGAAACGGACTCCCACGAGGAGCCAACTAGGCCTTTGAATATTTCTGTTGCAGGACCTTCGGACAATGCTCCTTCGGATGGGTCCGGAGCCGCTGTGCAGGTACTGGCTTCCGAAGGGGTTTTCAGGCCTACTCTGCTTCTAATAAAGGCAAAGTCAAAGACAAAGGCAAAGACTCCTTCCAAATCAAAGACTACAGCCCAGGCCTCTTCTGATCCAGCACCAAAGTCTCAGAAACAGTTACTTAAGATGGCGGAGGACTTGTTTACTGTGATTAGAGGTTCACATCCCCCTCCAGATAAAAGGCCAAGGCAGGAAGTTTATTATGACTCCTCTGATCAGGCTTCTGTTTCTTCCGTTTCTTCTTCTGACCAGGAATATTCTTTCCCTCCTTATGAGGATTCTGATGCTGAGGAATCCATTCCTTCAGCTTCTCCCCCTGAGGATTTCTCTTTTGGGGAAACTTTGCATGAAATGAGGGAACATTTTCACTGGGAAGGACATGAGTACTCAGAATCTAAGAAAAGACTAAGGGATTTTCTTCTTCTTCCCCAACATAGACCCCTGGCTATTCCTCCTATTTTGGATATTGTGGATGATGCTTTTTCGGAGTCTAACTTAACTCCTGACTCTCTTCCTCCAGCTCCTGTTAAGCCAGACAGATAATAGAGTTCCTGATTCCCACCAGTTTTTATACAAGAATCCTACTGCTGACCCTGAAACCATTTCTCAGGGTCCTAAGGGGGTTAAGGCCGCTTTTGCTAAAAACCCCATTCCCACTGAAAAGGATTCCAGATCTTTAGAAAGATGGGGCAAAAAAGTGTACACTTCTGCTACTTTATCTATTAGGGCTTTAAACTATCAGTTTCATATGCTGAAATACCAGCAATTTCTCCTGTCTGTTTTAAAACAAAAGCTAACTTCTATTTCTGCCTGTGCAGAGGATAAGGAATTACATGACTTAATGCATGCTACTGAACAAGTTGGAAAGCATGGTTTACACTGTGGATTTGATGCCTTAGAGGCTTCTTGTAGGGCTGCTGCGTCTGGCACAGTCATTAGAAGGCATGCATGGTTAAAGGAACAAAATTTGCCAGATCAAGTAAAGGCTAAATTATTGGATGCTCCTGTTCAGCATAATGTTTTGTTTGGATCTAAAGCTGAAGAGGTGATAAAGAAGATTGAGGACAAGGCAAAATCCATGCAAACAGTTAAAGATTTCTTACAAGTACAGCCACCCAGGAATTGGCCTACAAAAAAATGGTCCTTTCCCAATTCAGACAGGCCTCAGAGGGGTAGATACAGACGCTCCCGAGGAAGGCCTCAAACGCAAGCCTCTTATAGATCAAGACAGTGGACTGCTTCCACCCCTAGGGGAGGAGAGGACAGGTCGCAAGCTCATAGAAAACGGACTCGATGACTCCCTCTGTTGGGCTACAGGAACTTCTTGCCTGGAAGCCCCTCTTGGAGGAAAACTTTCTCTTTTTCACCTAAATTGGACTCGTATAACCCAAGACAAGTGGGTTCTGGATGTGGATTCAGGAGGTTACAAATTCCATTTTCATACCCTACCAAGACCAAGCGGCTGGCCAGATCTTCCAAAACATCAATGGTTAGAGGCCTTAAACCAGGTGGAGGCTCTCTTGGCTATGAAAGACATAGAACTCGTTCCACTTTCAGATAGGGGGCAAGGTTTTTACTCTAGGCTCTTTCTAGTCCCCAGGAAGCAAAATGCATGGAGAACCATTCTGGATCTGTCAGTCTTGAACACTTTCCTCGAGATACCAAAATTCAAGATGCTTACTCTACAGCAGCTACTTCCAATGCTGACCAAAATTGCATGGATGGTAACTTTGGATTTAAAGGAGGCATACTTACACATTCCCATCAGGCAGGAATGCAGAAAATACCTCAGGTTCAAGGCCGGATCGAGGCGCTAGCAATTTTCTGCGCTGCCCTTTGGATTGTCTTCTGCTCCCAGGGTCTTCACCAAATGCCTGGCTCCAGTAGTAGCTTATTGCAGACTCACGGGAATTCAAATTTACCCTTATGTGGATGACTTGTCTTATTCAGGCCGACAGCAAGGATGTCTTACTCCAGCATCTAGAGTTTGTTCAGAATCTTCTCAAGTTCCTGGGATTCACTGTAAACATAAAGAAGTCAAATTTGACACCCTCACAACAGATAATTTTTCTGGGCGCTTCTCTAAACACAACAACCCAGATGGCATTTCTGACATATGAAAAACAGCTATCTGCAAGGAGATTCCTGCAGGCTTTGGGTTACATGGCCTCCCGCATCCTTCTCGTACCATATGCAAGACTACATATGAGGAAAATACAGTGGTACCTAAAAAGTGTATGGTCTCAGCATTGCCACAGTTTAGACATACAGATCTCCGTCCTGCCTTGTCTCCAAAAGGAATTCCTTTGGTGGTCCAAGGCATGTACTCTTAAGGAAAGCCCTTCTGTCTGCCTCCTGCCACTCAGATACTGACCACGGACGCCTCAGATTATGCATGGGGAGCCCATTTTCAGGGCAACTGTCTGCAGGGCCTTTGGACAAAGGATCAGAAGCACCTGCATATCAATTTAAAGGAAATGTTAGCCGTTCAGATAGCTCTATTGGCCTTCAGGAATCTTCTACAACCAGGACAACTACTGATACGGACAGACAACACCACAGTTATGTGGTACATAAACAAGCAAGGGGGATCTCATTCCTATCCCCTTTGCAGACTAGCCATGAATCTATGGAACACAGCTCTAGCTTGCAAACTGGACCTTCAAGCTCAGTTTCTACCAGGGAAGCAAAACTTCTTGGCAGACAGACTATCGGACCCACACGAATGGATGCTGGACACCGAAATATTCAAGATGATTACAGCAGTCTGGGGATGTCCTCACATAGACCTCTTTGCATCCCACCTCGGTCATCAACTACAGATTTTTTGCACCATGACATTCCACGAACTAGCTTGGAAAGTGGATGCTCTATCATTCAGTTGGAGAAACCTCTCTGGGTATGCCTTTCCGCCTCCTTCCACGGTATTATTAAAGATCAAACAGGACAAGCCCAAGATGATAATCTTGCTGGCCCCAAATTGGCCTCGACAGTTTTGGTACCCAACACTGAAAAACCTTTGTCTGGAGCCTCCTTGGGTTTTACCACAAACTCCGAACCTTCTGTCCCAACACCAGGGTCAGGTTCTGCACTCCCATGTCAAAACTCTCAGCCTGGCGGCCTGGTTAATCCAGGGTCTTTGATTCATTCTCTCCTACCCAAGCAGGTTATGGATGTCATTTTAGAAGCCAGACGTCCTAGCACTAGAAAATCTTATGCAGGAAAATGGAAAAGATTTTGTTCCTGGATGCAGGCTCAGGATTCTGATCCTCTTATTCCTAACATTCCTCTGATTTTACTTTACCTTACAGACCTCTTACATGAGAGTCTCTTTCTCTTCAATAAAGATACATGCCTCTGCTATTTCTGCTCATTATAATACAGACCCTCCAATCTTTTCCCACCAGCTCAAGAGACAAGTTTCTCAGGGGAGCTAAGAACTTATGGCCCCCTAGATCTCCTCCCATTCCTGCTTGGGATCTCAACTATGTTTTGGAAAAACTCACCTTACCTCCTTTTTGAGCCTGCTGCCACAGCTGACATCAAGTTTTTATCTTGGAAGACAGCTATCCTGTTAGCTCTGACCTCTGCCAGGAGAGTCTCGGAGTTGCAAGCTCTCATAGCTGTGGAACCTTATATTTTTCATCAAGACAGGGTGTCTTTAAGGACTAATCCTACTTTTATGCCTAAGGTGATTTCCAAAGTGGCTTTAAATCAAACTATTCACTTGCCAACTTTTTTCTCCACTCCTCAAAATAAGGGGGAAAGGATCTTGCATTCCTTGGATGTACACAGACAACTATGTTTTTACCTGGACAGAACCAAGGACATCAGGAAATCAGACCAATTGTTTGTTTCTAATGCTTCAAGTTCCCATGGTAAAGCTATTTCAAAACAGACCATTTCCAAATGGATTGCTCATGGAATCAGATTTTGCTGTTCACACCATGGAAAGCAAATCCCAGGGAGTATAAGGACTCACTCTACCAGAGCTGCTGCCACTTCAGCTGCCTTCCTCAGGGGAGTTCCTACCAAAGACATTTTGGAAGCTGCAACTTGGAGTTCAGTGCATACTTTTTCCAAGCACTACAGTCTACCTCTTTACTCTAAGTCTAGGGCAGACTATGCTTCTGCTGTCTTGCAGGGCCTTTTAGCCGCCCCCTCCTCTTTATGACCACCTCCCTTTTTATTCTGCTTTGGGATTCAACCCTACAGTCATGACTGCAACAGTGAAACACGATTAACATAGTACAGTTGTGTACAGTACCATAAATGTAGATGTTCGAGTGTCTTCACTGTTGCAGTCTGGGTTTCCCTCCCTCCTGTCCCCTCTTATTTTTTCTTTTGTGTGGTTCCCTTCTTCACCCTTCTTTTGACGTGTATTTGCAAAGGGTATGGGATCTTTCTCATTTTGGAGCACCTGACATATGGGGCAAGAAAAACTGGAGAACATGGCGTCGGCTGTCAGCTTTGTACTGCTGGCGCTCTGACATCAGGGAGCATGGCTGAACAGCCGACGCCGGACCCAGACTTTGGGATTCTGGCCGACCGAGGACTGCTTGCCGGCAGGGGAGAACCCTACAGTCATGACTGCAACAGTGAAGACATTCGAACATCTACATTTATGGTAAGTGTACACAACTGTACTTTCTGCACTTTTATTTTTGCTTGACTGAATTATTTATATATTTGCTGACTGAATTTAGTTTTCTGATGTGTGCTGAAAATTGTCCACCCTCCCACCGAATTGTTCTTGTGTTCTTAAAGTTGGTGGCTTTTGCAGTTGCCTGCCCCTACTGTAAATCTGATCTGGGACACTCCTCCCAGTCCCATCTCATTGGCTCATTCTACCAAATACAGAGATCATTTTAAGAAGGCCAAACCCTTGCCTTATTCCCTTAACCTTGAATTATCTTCTGTTCCTGCTCTCCTCCCTTTCCAGTGTGTGTGTGTATGTGTTGTTGAGTCTTTCGGCTTTTCCCGGTTAGGGGTCGCCACAGCGGAACTCCGGTCCGCTAATGATGGGCAGTAGATTTTTACTTGGACGCACAACCTTCAATGAAGGAACGCCCATTCACGCATGTCGCCATACAGAAGACGCTCTAATATATATATAGTGTGTGTGTGTGTGTGTGTGTGTGTGTGTGTGTGTGTGTATACGTATATAAAAAAAATAAAATAAAACCAAGTTTATTCGGCTGCTTATATTTTTCTGTATTTTTTTCTTCCTACTACTGTTACTTCATTTTGCTTTTTCTGCTGCGTGTTGTCAAGTGTTCAACTGCATCTTTTCTGTTGCATTTATTACTGGTTGTTTGTAGGCTGTCTAAATTGTTATTCTAAGCTGTTAATTTTGGTTTAAGCCCTTGGGCTTTAGTCCCACCCCTTGGCTCTCCCTGACCTTTCTCCCTCAGATTCTGAGAAATATGGATGGACAATTTCCTACAGTTTTTCCTGCCAGTCTTGTTGATATGGGCATCCTGAGACAGTGTAGTAACTGCTTCATGGACAGCAATCTACTAGTACCACCTAGGAACACAATTTGCAAGAGATGCAGTTGTATTAGGAACCTAGAGTCCATACTCTGTCCCCCCTCAAGCCAGTATATCTGACACCAAAAAGGTCGTTGGCACAATTACTACACCTGAAACACCACCCACACCTACACAACACATACACACATGTGCAGAGGTCCTTCACATAAACATACCCAAACAGAGGAGACCTCCGAGGCAAAAATGCACGCGATTGCCTCAGCCCTCCACATCACATTACACGCATAGTCCACACACCCGTGTCTCACAGCCTCTAAGGCTTCACCATAAACCCAACATATTAGTCCTAGGAGACTCCACTGTCCGACACACAGATGTGCCTCTCAGCAGGCTGGATAAGGAGAAAAGTCATTGTTAGTTGTCTGTCAGTTGCCCGCTGGATAAGGAGAAAAGTCATTGTTAGTTGTCTGTCAGGTGCCAGAATCCACCATATCTCACACACAGACACAGACACTCCAGTCTTTTAACAACAGGTATTGTTATGGCTGTTGTCATAGTCCATGTTGGCTTGAATGACTTGAGATGTACCTCTCTGGATTATATGAAGAGAGACATGATTGAGCTCGCTGAATGTGTCCCAGGCAGATGTGTCCCTAGCCTTAAGCAGCATTCTTATCAGCCAGAATGATGCCTCAATACAAACAGAAAATGATTAATTTTAACAACTGATGTTAAGTTGTCAATCTCACCTTCATTCTTGCTGGATGGGTTCGGAGCCGAACCTCGGCTCCGACTCAGCCAATTACTAAAGCTCGAGAGCTAATTTTACCGGCTTGAGGTAACCCTATATCCCATGATGCTAGGCGATTAACTACCCAGATATCGTTTGCCGCTTTTGCTTGCGAGGTGCGTTTTTACCAGCTCTTGGTAAGTCTTGGAGTTTATATATTTGGTAGCTGAAACAACGTTGGGCAATATAGTCCTCCAACTGGAGAGAAGGAGGAAAAAGGATAACCCTGAAAGGAGCGCTATCTAAGCTGTAGTTACCCTAGGACAAGCTATTTGGCTGAAAGTGCAAGATCAGGACCCTTCAAAGAAGGGGAAATCTTCTCGGTCTGTCCAGGCTAGGGGGATGGTGGGCGGGACGCAAGAAAGAAGGCGAGAGAAGACAACTAACATAGAACGTTATGGTAGGTACATAACTTCTCAATGTTAAGTTGTCAATCTCACCTTCATTCTTGCTGGATGGGACCACGTCCCTAGCACCTTCATCCTGGTTGGCTTATTGGAACAGACTCTTGAGAACGGTGGAACCAAAATTTGCCCTGTTTCTGGAGGCCATGTCCAATTTGTAATGCGAAACAAAGGTATGAGGAGAAGCCCATGTGGCTGCTGCACAAATAGTGTCTATTGGTAGTCTAGCTTGAAAGGCTGTTGATGTGGCTAGCGCCCTGGTTGAATGGGCTCTTGGCCTAGAAGGCAATTCTTTACCTCTGAGTTGGTAAGTATACGTGATCAGAGAAGAGAGCCACCTAGACAGGGTTACCTTGGATACTGGAAGGCCTTTCATATTTTCTGCATAAGATAAAAAGAGTTTATCAGATTTCCTGATTTGTTTAGTTCTGTCCAAATAATATCGGAGCTGACGATGAACGTCCAGACAATGCAGTTTTTGCTCCGCCCTGTTCGAATAATTAGGGAAGAAAACTGGGAGGTCAATTGATTGATTTAAATTTGTCTGCGAAGCCACCTTGGGTATGAAAGAGGGGTTTGTTCTTAGAGAAACTCTGTCCTTGTGGAAGACTTAAGTAAGGAGGACTAATGCAGAGGGCATTTAGTTCAGATACTCTCCTAGCAGATGTAACAGAGACCAGGAAGAGTGTTTTCCAGAAAAGTAATTTCAATGAACAGGAAGCTGCAGGTTCAAAGGGAGGAAGAATCAAGGATGTTAAAACTAAGTTTAGATCCCACTGTGGTGGAGGATCTTTGATCGGGGGTCTTTGTAAAAAGACACCTCTAAGGAATGCTTTGCAAAGCTTATGGGACATGATGCTGCAGTCCAACAGGCCTATGTGAAAATTTGAAATGGCTGCCAACTGAACATTTACTGTGGAGGATGAAGATCCTGAATGAAAACTTTCAGCTAGGAAATCCAAGACCGAGTGAATTGGAGCAGTGAACGGATCTATATTTCTAGCCTTTGCCCAGAAGGAAAAACATTGCCATTTTACTAGTGTAGATCCTTCTGGTGGAAGATTTAAGGGAAGCTACTATGATATCCCGGATGGGATTTGAAATCATAGGAAGCCTGGCTAGGGACGGAAATGGAGCAACCAAGCAGTGAGGTTGAGAGAATGGAGGGATTGGTGCAGCTGCCCCGACTGATGGGCCAAAAGATCTGGCACTGGATCCAGATGTCAAGGCTGCTCCAAGAGAACTATGCAGGAACGGAAACCATATCTGTTGAGGCCAATAAGGGGCAATGAGAATCATCTTGGCTCTCAAGGCGGTTGCTTTCTGAATTACCTGTGATATTAACGGAAGGGGTGGAAAAGCGTAAAGAAGTCCCCGAGGCCAATCGTGGACTAGAGCATCTCTGGAGGGATGGCCTGGAAGGGGGAAGAGGGTGAAGAAGTCGGGGCTTTTGCTGTTTTGAGGTGTAGCAAAAAGATCGCAGCAAGGAAGGCCCCACTTCTGAAAAATCTCTTCCGTCACAGATTGAGAGACCACTCGTGTGGCATGAGAATAGCTCTGCTCAACATGTCCGCTATGATGTTGGACTTCCCGGGGATATGTGTTGCTATTAGAAACCGCTGAGAAGAGATCGCCCATTGCCAAAGTCTGAGTGCTTCTCGACATGGGATAGGACTTTGTTCCGCCCTGCTTGTTGATATACCACACTACGGGCATATTGTCCGTTCGGATTGCAGTAGTCCCCAGAGGAAGAGAGTCGTGGAGGGCTTGCAACATCAAAAGCATTGCTCTCATCTCCAGGACATTTATGTGCAGGTGGCATTCGAAAGGTTGCCATGGACCGTCCTGCCCTGAAAATGCCCCCCCCCCCCCCTGATCAGGGAGGCGTCTGATGTGACCGTGGCGACCGGGGAGGGAGGAATAAAGGGTCTGTCTTGATGGACTTGAGGGGACAACATCCACCAAGACAGATGATTTTTCCAAATTGGAGTCATCATGATCTTGTGGTGCATAGGGAGTTGTTGGAAAGACCATTGGATGAAAAGCATCCACTGTAGAAGACTCATGTAAAGGCGGGCAAGAGGAAGAAGTGTGATGGTGGCCGCCATGAGCCCCAATACTTTCAGGACATACCTGGCCTGAATTCTGTCGCTCTGAAGCAGAACATGGACATGGTTTTGAATATCTAAGATCCTTTGATCTGTTAACTTTGCTGAGAGCTGCACGGTGTCCAAGTTGGCGCCTATAAAGGTAATAGATTGACAAGGCAGACTTTTCGAAATTATAGAGATTCCCAGCCCTCTGCAAATGTGAATGGTGTAATCTCTGGCCTGAAGAAGTTGATGCCTGGTGGTGGTGGTGAGGAGCCAGTAGTCTAGATATGGAAACACCTGGAATCCTTGATGCCTCAGGTGAGCCGTAACCGCTGCCATACATTTGGTGAACACTCTGGGGGCTGTAGTGAGACCAAAGGGCAGGGCTCTGAACTGGTAGTGACTGGCCCCCAGCCAAAAGCTGAGAAACCTTCTGGAGCGCCTGTGAATTTTGATGTGATAGTATGCATCCTGAAGGTCCACGGAGCACATCCAATTGTCCTTGCCCAGAAAGGGTAGAATGGACTGTAGCGTGACCATCCGGAATCTTGTCCTTTTTACAAAACTTGTTTAGTTTGCTGAGATCTAATATTGGTCTCCAGTCCCCTGTTTTTTTTGGTACCAAAAAGAACTTTGAGTAGACTCCGGATCCTAGTTGGTCTGCTGGGACTGGCTGGATGGCTCTTTTTGCTAGTAGTTTTGATATTTCTAGCACTGCTTGTTCCCTTAGACTGGGTGGAACGTCTGGAAGGGTTCCCTTTTGAGTTTGGGTTTGGAAAAGGGAATTCTGTAACCCTCTGATATAACCGAATGTACCCATTTGTCTAAAGTGAGGGAGAGCCAGGCTTTTGGGTACAGCGACAATTTTCCCCCAACTGCCTCCGAAGGTGGACAGTCTGGCAACACCTCAGGGATGTTGGAAGGGTTTGTCAGAGAGAGACTCTCTGCTACCCTGATTCTGCGGACCCCCTCTGCCTCTTGGGCGGCGTCTGTTGTTGTTGTTACCCCCTCTGCCTCTAAGGGTAAACTGACCTCTTGCGTTTTGACCCTTAGGATATGGTCTGGAAGGGGTGGAGAAATGGACTCCTACGGCAGAAGGAGTCTTGCCATCTTGCTCACTTCTGGTCAAGGTGTCTTTCACTTGAGGCCCGAACAATGTCAAACCATCAAAAGGGGAGTTAGTGAAGGACGCCTTGAAGGGGTCTGCAAAATTACAAAGCCGCATCCAGGCGTGACGCCTTAAGGCCACACCTGTGCCTGCGGCCCTACTCGCTCCATCGGCTGCATAGGAAATGAGCCGCATGGAGGAGTTAACAATGGGGTTTAGGGTTCCTAGCTGTGAGTTAATTATCTTGGGACCCAGCAGCTGACGGATCCTGTAAAACTTCACCCAACTCTTTGAGAACATCTCTCTGAAGGCGGGTGAAGTGACACAAGTAATTCAGCGACCGCATGGCAAAGGTCGCTGAAGAAAACATCCGCTTACCGTACCTATCCATAGTCCTAGAATCCTTGTTAGGAGGATGGATAGGTTCTGAAGGATCGGCTAGTTCCTTCTTGGTGGCTGCAGCCACCACCATGGCATCAACCGAGACACCTTTTGTTAAAAAATGCCTATCGGCTGGAGCTGTAATAAATTTAGAAGGCCTCCGTGGGGTGGGTTCCACCGAATCCGGGGCCGTCCACGCCTTCCGTGCTACCACTTCCATAAGGGGGTCGAAAGGCGGAGACACCCAGGAGGTGGAGGGTCGAGAACCAAACGCCTCCAGGTAAACCGACTCGTCCTCAGAAGGATTAAGGGAAGACCAGTTCCCCCTCTGAGGATTTCAAGGATGTCTGAGAAAGAGACATCCTCAGAGGGGGACTTTGGGGATCCTTCCGACTCATCCAAGTCGGTATCGGATGTAATGGACTCGGGGGGGGGTCCACATGCTTCCTCTTACATGTCCTTTTGCGCGGAGGTTCACCTGACTGGTCAGGAGAAGCCTCTGAAGAGGAAGATATTCCCAGTGGGGAACCCTGAGGTGTTGGATCTCTGGGTCCGGGAGCAAGAGAGTGGGAAGAGACGTCGGCAGGCACTGTAGTGGGAGGAGCTGATGGAGCTGACTGTTGACCATGCCCTGGGGCTGGTACGCTTCTCATCACTTAGAAGGCTCCCCTATCAGACAGGCCAGAGGGCTCCCACTCCGAAGAAGTAGGAACCCCAGGCCGCACCGACAAGGACAGCTCCGAAGCCGATGTCAGGGCCGAGCTCATCAGCGCCGACACTCCGAGAGGGAGAACGGGGTCGGACAAGGGTCCGATGCCACTCGCCCCCTCGGAGCCGGTGAGAGAGACCAGGTGCCCGGATCCCTCCAATGAAGGCATCAAGGAGGAGATCGTAGCAGAGGACGACAGAGCCGAAGGGGGAGGTATCTGCTCCGAGCTCCTGCTCCGAACTCTGAGGGAGAGTCGAAGGAGGAATAGTAGGTGGAGTTGAAATAGCCACTGTCTGAGACAGGCTATGAAGCATTTGGGCCAGTGCCTGAGACTTTAACAGTCTACTGACCACTGTCTCAAGGTCATGGTCGGAAAGCCTGGATGACCAAGAAGAACGGCTCCGATGGCTCCACTCCGAGAGCAAGGGTGACCCCGGAGCAGAATGGATCGATTCCAAAGATGGCGATCTGGACCTTTTCCTGGAGATGGATGGAGCCAAAGATACATCGGCTCCAGCCGGAACAGACCGTGAGAGTAGAGGCTCAGTGGTATCGGCGCCGAGTGGAGCCGATGCTGGAAGCTGCGACACAGAAGTATCTGGTCCAGCCGGAGCCGATTTTGTCACAGATGGTGAGCCAGCAGCCGAAGGCTTAGGACTCTGAGCCGACGGTTTGGCTTGCTTCGAGGGCTTCCCCGGCACAGACTTTGACGGGGAGCCCTCGGGCTTTATTAAGCCCCTTAAGATCAGTTTGTTCCTGCGCTCCTGCAGGACTCTTGGGCTGAATGCATGGCACACAGAACAAGAGTCCTGCAGGTGCAGAGGTCCCAGGCAGTAAACACAAGAAGTGTGACAGTCTATCAGAGACCTCTTCTGACAGCACGAGTCACACTTTTTGAAGCCTGAGACCTTTGTGTCCTTCGACATAGTACTGTCGAAGTAAAAGGGCACAAATGTAAAAAAAAAAAAAAAACTCAAACACACACGCCCAAATCCACACAAACTAAGAAAAACAGAGATACAGGGGTACAAACACAGTACAGAATCTGTCAGGAATTAGGAAAGGGGCAGGCCTAACCTAAAGGGAGGGACATCTGGGTAGTTATCGCCTAGCATCATGTGATATAGGGTTGCCTCGAGCCAGTAAAATTAGCTCTCTGGCTTTAGTAAGTGGCCGAGTCAGAGCCGAGGTTCAGCTCCGAACCCATCCAGCAAGAAAGAAGGCGAGAGAAGACAACTAACATGGAATGTTATGGTAGGTACATAACTTCTCAGTTTAGTTTCTGGTGTCATTCCAAGAGGATCCAGTACCTGACAGTCTGGGAAGATATGATCAACACAGCACCTGGGCTTCAGGCTTCTGGCAAAGGCTCTTAACTCCCCCATAGTGCCAAACATTCAATCCCACACAGTTTGGCTTCGTCAAGAGGAGATCATGTCTGCTAAATTTGGGCAACTTCTTTGAGACAGTCACCAAAGTCATGGATGAGGGAAGACTGTGCACTCTGCCTACCTTGACCTGGCCAAAGCCTTTGACACTGTTCCCCACTCAGGTATAATAGATAAACTCTCTTAACTAGGCATAAATCCATATGTTACCAGATGTGTAGCAAACTGGCTCACTGATAGAACCCACCTTGTCAAAATAGGGGCTGTCACCTCAAGCAGTAGACCATAACAAGTGATGTACTCCAGGGTTCAGTGTTGGGGCCTCTGTTATTTGGGATATACCTTTTGTGAGGTGCAGACGAAAACCAGTGTGCTGTGGGCTGACCAGGTTTGCAGATGACTGCAAGCCGGTTGCTGTCAAATTCCCCTAGTGATGTAGACATCCTCCAAGAGGGTCTCGCTCAGACAAATGACTGGTGCCAGAAACATGGCCTCAAGCTGAATACCAAAAAATGCATAATCATCCCCTTTAGCAAGAGTGATGTCCCCACGGATTATCACATTAATAAGTGTCCTAAGCACACAGTCAGTCAGTCGTGAGGGATTTGGGCATCCAAGTTGATGGCAATCTGACTTTTGACCACCATGTTGCTTCCATTGTATGGAAAGCCTTCTACATGATCCACCACATAAATAAGGATATCTCATCTAGGGACAAGAAGGTCATGCAGTGGTGCAGTGGTTAACGTTGTCACTTCACAGCAAGAGGTTCTCCGGTTCGATTCTTGGCTGGGGTGCCTTCTGTGTGGAGTTTGCATGTTCTCCCTGTGTTTGTGTGTGTTTCCTCCGGGTACTCCGGTTTCCTTCCACATTCCAAAGACCTGCATCTGGAGCATTTCTTCCCGGGCTTCTGCTGAAAACAGGCTCTATGGAACCTAGTCGGACCTTCCCGGTCAACAAATGATTGAATAAATAAATAAAATAACATTCCTGTATTCTTCCCTTATAAGGCCCATTATTGAGTACAACGCCCCTTTCAGCATGTACCTCGCAAAGCACACGCAGCAGCTGGAGAGACCACAGAGCTTCCTCCCTAGGACAATCCAGGGCCTCAAACATCATAGGTTAAAAAGCCCTATTCCTCTACTCTGTTTCATATGGACTCCTCGGAGGTGACCTATGTCTGGCATACAAAGCGATCACAGACCCCACCTTGAAGGGACTATTCCATATCTGCAAGTCAAGCTCACTTGAGTAACTTGCACGTGTACCCTCAACCTGGTCTTTGTCATCAACAGGATTTTGTTGGTGGGACAGATTTGTGTCCCCAAGAGTACATCTATAAAATAGACTCCCTCTCTCTACATCAAGCAGAGTACCGCTTTACCCCTTAAGCGCAACCTGGATAACTGGATCGGAAATAGAAAATATACCCCTGGGATTCCACCATTGTCCCTGCTGGACAGGGGCATCAGGGGCTGACTTGTCTAAACATGGGCTAAACTCATGGCTAGGCTTATAAGAGCCTCAGGGCCAGTAGCCTAGTAACCTCCTATGATCCTATGGACCTAACTAATACCTCTCCAGGTATATGCATCTGCATATCGTTGTATGAAGTTTTGCAGTATTGTTATGGTAGGAGTGAGGCGGAGTGGAAAACAGAGTTCAGAGATTTGTTAAGGGTGGATTATTTCTTTAGTGTAGGATGAGGTATGATGGAAACAAGTCTTTGGAGCTTTTAGTAGTTGGTCTCTTTATTCATGTTCTCTCCTGAATTTCTGGAGGAAGGGAGTCTTGTGGCTTGGATTATAAGGTTGAAGAGGCATGGTCGGTGGTGGATAGTTCTGCCATGTACATAGCTTTTGGGTAGTTCTCTCTAGAAATGTTAATATTTTATGGGACTTTGTATGAGATGGCATGATGAATTTCTTTCCAGTCCTATTTTAGTCTTTTGTAGATGAAAGTATGGTAGTACAGTTCATTTATTGTGGATGAAAGCACAGTTCATTTATTGTGGATGAAAGTATGGTAGTACAGTTCATTTATTGTGGATGAAAGTATGGTAGTACAGATCATTTATTGTGGATGAAAGTATGGTAGTACAGTTCATTTATTGTGGATGAAAGCACAGTTCATTTATCGTGGATGAAAGTATGGTAGTACAGATCATTTATTGTGGATGAAAGCACAGTTCATTTATTGTGGATGAAAGTATGGTAGTACAGTTCATTTATTGTGGATGAAAGCACAGTTCATTTATTGTGGATGAAAGTATGGTAGTACAGTTCATTTATTGTGGATGAAAGTATGGTAGTACAGTTCATTTATTGTGGATGAAAGTATGGCAGTACAGTTCATTTATTGTGGATGAAAGTATGGTAGTACAGTTCATTTATTGTGGATGGAAGTATGGCAGTACAGTTCATTTATTGTGGATGAAAGTATGGTAGTACAGATCATTTATTGTGGATGAAAGCACAGTTCATTTATTGTGGATGAAAGTATGGCAGTACAGTTCATTTATTGTGGATGAAAGCACAGTTCATTTATTGTGGATGAAAGTATGGTAGTACAGATCATTTATTGTGGATGAAAGTATGGTAGTACAGTTCATTTATTGTGGATGAAAGTATGGTAGTACAGTTCATTTATTGTGGATGAAAGTATGGCAGTACAGTTCATTTATTGTGGATGAAAGTATGGTAGTACAGATCATTTATTGTGGATGAAAGTATGGCAGTACAGTTCATTTATTGTGGATGAAAGTATGGCAGTACAGTTCATTTATTGTGGATGAAAGTATGGCAGTACAGTTCATTTATTGTGGATGAAAGCACAGTTCATTTATTGTGGATGAAAGTATGGTAGTACAGTTCATTTATTGTGGATGAAAGCACAGTTCATTTATTGTGGATGAAAGTATGGTAGTACAGTTCATTTATTGTGGATGAAAGTATGGTAGTACAGTTCATTTATTGTGGATGAAAGTATGGCAGTACAGTTCATTTATTGTGGATGAAAGTATGGTAGTACAGTTCATTTATTGTGGATGAAAGCACAGTTCATTTATTGTGGATGAAAGTATGGCAGTACAGTTCATTTATTGTGGATGAAAGTATGGCAGTACAGTTAATTTATTATGGATGAAAGTATGGCAGTACAGTTCATTTCTTGTGGATGAAAGTATGGTAGTACAGTTCATTTATTGTGGATGAAAGCACAGTTCATTTATTGTGGATGAAAGTATGGTAGTACAGTTCATTTATTGTGGATGAAAGTATGGCAGTACAGTTCATTTATTGTGGATGAAAGTATGGCAGTACAGTTCATTTATTGTGGATGAAAGTATGGCAGTACAGTTCATTTATTGTGGATGAAAGTATGGCAGTACAGTTCATTTATTGTGGATGAAAGTATGGTAGTACAGATCATTTATTGTGGAGGAAAGTATGGTAGTACAGATCATTTATTGTGGATGAAAGCACAGTTCATTTATTGTGGATGAAAGTATGGTAGTACAGATCATTTATTGTGGATGAAAGTATGGTAGTACAGATCATTTATTGTGGATGAAAGTATGGTAGTACAGATCATTTATTGTGGATGAAAGTATGGTAGTACAGTTCATTTATTGTGGATGAAAGTATGGTAGTACAGTTCATTTATTGTGGATGAAAGTATGGCAGTACAGTTCATTTATTGTGGATGAAAGTATGGCAGTACAGTTCATTTATTGTGGATGAAAGTATGGTAGTACAGATCATTTATTGTGGATGAAAGTATGGTAGTACAGATCATTTATTGTGGATGAAAGCACAGTTCATTTATTGTGGATGAAAGTATGGTAGTACAGATCATTTATTGTGGATGAAAGTATGGTAGTACAGATCATTTATTGTGGATGAAAGTATGGTAGTACAGTTCATTTATTGTGGATGAAAGTATGGCAGTACAGTTCATTTATTGTGGATGAAAGTATGGTAGTACAGTTCATTTATTGTGGATGAAAGTATGGTAGTACAGTTCATTTATTGTGGATGAAAGTATGGTAGTACAGTTCATTTATTGTGGATGAAAGTATGGTAGTACAGTTCATTTATTGTGGATGAAAGTATGGTAGTACAGATCATTTATTGTGGATGAAAGCACAGTTCATTTATTGTGGATGAAAGTATGGTAGTACAGTTCATTTATTGTGGATGAAAGTATGGTAGTACAGTTCATTTATTGTGGATGAAAGTATGGTAGTACAGTTCATTTATTGTGGATGAAAGTATGGTAGTACAGTTCATTTATTGTGGATGAAAGTATGGTAGTACAGTTCATTTATTGTGGATGAAAGTATGGTAGTACAGTTCATTTATTGTGGATGAAAGTATGGTAGTACAGTTCATTTATTGTGGATGAAAGTATGGCAGTACAGTTCATTTATTGTGGATGAAAGTATGGCAGTACAGTTCATTTATTGTGGATGAAAGTATGGTAGTACAGTTCATTTATTGTGGATGAAAGTATGGCAGTACAGTTCATTTATTGTGGATGAAAGTATGGCAGTACAGTTCATTTATTGTGGATGAAAGTATGGCAGTACAGTTCATTTATTGTGGATGAAAGTATGGCAGTACAGTTCATTTATTGTGGATGAAAGTATGGCAGTACAGTTCATTTATTGTGGATGAAAGTATGGCAGTACAGTTCATTTATTGTGGATGAAAGTATGGCAGTACAGTTCATTTATTGTGGATGAAAGTATGGCAGTACAGTTCATTTATTGTGGATGAAAGTATGGCAGTACAGTTCATTTATTGTGGATGAAAGTATGGCAGTACAGTTCATTTATTGTGGATGAAAGTATGGTAGTACAGTTCATTTATTGTGGATGAAAGTATGGCAGTACAGTTCATTTATTGTGGATGAAAGTATGGTAGTACAGTTCATTTATTGTGGATGAAAGTATGGTAGTACAGTTCATTTATTGTGGATGAAAGTATGGCAGTACAGTTCATTTATTGTGGATGAAAGTATGGCAGTACAGTTCATTTATTGTGGATGAAAGTATGGTAGTACAGTTCATTTATTGTGGATGAAAGTATGGTAGTACAGTTCATTTATTGTGGATGAAAGTATGGTAGTACAGTTCATTTATTGTGGATGAAAGTATGGTAGTACAGTTCATTTATTGTGGATGAAAGTATGGCAGTACAGTTCATTTATTGTGGATGAAAGTATGGCAGTACAGTTCATTTATTGTGGATGAAAGTATGGTAGTACAGTTCATTTATTGTGGATGAAAGTATGGTAGTACAGTTCATTTATTGTGGATGAAAGTATGGTAGTACAGTTCATTTATTGTGGATGAAAGTATGGTAGTACAGTTCATTTATTGTGGATGAAAGTATGGTAGTACAGTTCATTTATTGTGGATGAAAGTATGGTAGTACAGTTCATTTATTGTGGATGAAAGTATGGTAGTACAGTTCATTTATTGTGGATGAAAGTATGGTAGTACAGTTCATTTATTGTGGATGAAAGTATGGTAGTACAGTTCATTTATTGTGGATGAAAGTATGGTAGTACAGTTCATTTATTGTGGATGAAAGTATGGTAGTACAGTTCATTTATTGTGGATGAAAGTATGGTACAGTTCATTTATTGTGGATGAAAGTATGGTAGTACAGTTCATTTATTGTGGATGAAAGTATGGTAGTACAGTTCATTTATTGTGGATGAAAGTATGGTAGTACAGTTCATTTATTGTGGATGAAAGTATGGTAGTACAGTTCATTTATTGTGGATGAAAGTATGGTAGTACAGTTCATTTATTGTGGATGAAAGTATGGTAGTACAGTTCATTTATTGTGGATGAAAGCACAGTTCATTTATTGTGGATGAAAGTATGGCAGTACAGTTCATTTATTGTGGATGAAAGTATGGTAGTACAGTTCATTTATTGTGGATGAAAGTATGGTAGTACAGTTCATTTATTGTGGATGAAAGTATGGTAGTACAGTTCATTTATTGTGGATGAAAGTATGGTAGTACAGTTCATTTATTGTGGATGAAAGTATGGTAGTACAGTTCATTTATTGTGGATGAAAGTATGGTAGTACAGTTCATTTATTGTGGATGAAAGTATGGTAGTACAGATCATTTATTGTGGATGAAAGTATGGTAGTACAGTTCATTTATTGTGGATGAAAGTATGGTAGTAGAGTTCATTTATTGTGGATGAAAGTATGGTAGTACAGTTCATTTATTGTGGCTGAAAGCACGGTAGTACAGTTCATTTATTGTGGATGAAAGTATGGTAGTACAGTTCATTTATTGTGGATGAAAGTATGGTAGTACAGTTCATTTATTGTGGATGAAAGTATGGTAGTACAGTTCATTTATTGTGGATGAAAGCACAGTTCATTTATTGTGGATGAAAGTATGGTAGTACAGTTCATTTATTGTGGATGAAAGTATGGCAGTACAGTTCATTTATTGTGGATGAAAGTATGGTAGTACAGTTCATTTATTGTGGATGAAAGTATGGTAGTACAGTTCATTTATTGTGGATGAAAGTATGGTAGTACAGTTCATTTATTGTGGATGAAAGTATGGTAGTACAGTTCATTTATTGTGGATGAAAGTATGGTAGTACAGTTCATTTATTGTGGATGAAAGTATGGTAGTACAGTTCATTTATTGTGGATGAAAGTATGGTAGTACAGTTCATTTATTGTGGATGAAAGTATGGTAGTACAGTTCATTTATTGTGGATGAAAGTATGGTAGTACAGTTCATTTATTGTGGATGAAAGTATGGCAGTACAGTTCATTTATTGTGGATGAAAGTATGGTAGTACAGTTCATTTATTGTGGATGAAAGTATGGCAGTACAGTTCATTTATTGTGGATGAAAGTATGGCAGTACAGTTCATTTATTGTGGATGAAAGTATGGCAGTACAGTTCATTTATTGTGGATGAAAGTATGGTAGTACAGTTCATTTATTGTGGATGAAAGTATGGCAGTACAGTTCATTTATTGTGGATGAAAGTATGGTAGTACAGTTCATTTATTGTGGATGAAAGTATGGCAGTACAGTTCATTTATTGTGGATGAAAGTATGGTAGTACAGTTCATTTATTGTGGATGAAAGTATGGTAGTACAGTTCATTTATTGTGGATGAAAGTATGGTAGTACAGTTCATTTATTGTGGATGAAAGTATGGCAGTACAGTTCATTTATTGTGGATGAAAGTATGGTAGTACAGTTCATTTATTGTGGATGAAAGTATGGTAGTACAGTTCATTTATTGTGGATGAAAGTATGGTAGTACAGTTCATTTATTGTGGATGAAAGTATGGCAGTACAGTTCATTTATTGTGGATGAAAGTATGGTAGTACAGTTCATTTATTGTGGATGAAAGTATGGTAGTACAGTTCATTTATTGTGGATGAAAGTATGGTAGTACAGTTCATTTATTGTGGATGAAAGTATGGTAGTACAGTTCATTTATTGTGGATGAAAGTATGGTAGTACAGTTCATTTATTGTGGATGAAAGTATGGTAGTACAGTTCATTTATTGTGGATGAAAGTATGGTAGTACAGTTCATTTATTGTGGATGAAAGTATGGTAGTACAGTTCATTTATTGTGGATGAAAGTATGGTAGTACAGTTCATTTATTGTGGATGAAAGTATGGTAGTACAGTTCATTTATTGTGGATGAAAGTATGGCAGTACAGTTCATTTATTGTGGATGAAAGTATGGTAGTACAGTTCATTTATTGTGGATGAAAGTATGGTAGTACAGTTCATTTATTGTGGATGAAAGTATGGTAGTACAGTTCATTTATCGTGGATGAAAGTATGGTAGTACAGTTCATTTATTGTGGATGAAAGTATGGTAGTACAGTTCATTTATTGTGGATGAAAGTATGGTAGTACAGTTCATTTATTGTGGATGAAAGTATGGTAGTACAGTTCATTTATTGTGGATGAAAGTATGGTAGTACAGTTCATTTATTGTGGATGAAAGTATGGTAGTACAGTTCATTTATTGTGGATGAAAGTATGGTAGTACAGTTCATTTATTGTGGATGAAAGTATGGTAGTACAGTTCATTTATTGTGGATGAAAGTATGGTAGTACAGATCATTTATTGTGGATGAAAGCACAGTTCATTTATTGTGGATGAAAGTATGGTAGTACAGTTCATTTATTGTGGATGAAAGTATGGTAGTACAGTTCATTTATTGTGGATGAAAGTATGGTAGTACAGTTCATTTATTGTGGATGAAAGTATGGTAGTACAGTTCATTTATTGTGGATGAAAGTATGGTAGTACAGTTCATTTATTGTGGATGAAAGTATGGTAGTACAGTTCATTTATTGTGGATGAAAGTATGGTAGTACAGTTCATTTATTGTGGATGAAAGTATGGTAGTACAGTTCATTTATTGTGGATGAAAGTATGGTAGTACAGTTCATTTATTGTGGATGAAAGTATGGTAGTACAGTTCATTTATTGTGGATGAAAGTATGGTAGTACAGTTCATTTATTGTGGATGAAAGTATGGTAGTACAGTTCATTTATTGTGGATGAAAGTATGGTAGTACAGTTCATTTATTGTGGATGAAAGTATGGTAGTACAGTTCATTTATTGTGGATGAAAGTATGGTAGTACAGTTCATTTATTGTGGATGAAAGTATGGTAGTACAGATCATTTATTGTGGATGAAAGCATAGTACAGTTCATTTATTGTGGATGAAAGTATGGTAGTACAGTTCATTTATTGTGGATGAAAGTATGGCAGTACAGTTCATTTATTGTGGATGAAAGTATGGTAGTACAGTTCATTTATTGTGGATGAAAGTATGGTAGTACAGTTCATTTATTGTGGATGAAAGTATGGCAGTACAGTTCATTTATTGTGGATGAAAGTATGGTAGTACAGTTCATTTATTGTGGATGAAAGTATGGTAGTACAGTTCATTTATTGTGGATGAAAGTATGGTAGTACAGTTCATTTATTGTGGATGAAAGTATGGTAGTACAGTTCATTTATTGTGGATGAAAGTATGGTAGTACAGTTCATTTATTGTGGATGAAAGTATGGTAGTACAGTTCATTTATTGTGGATGAAAGTATGGCAGTACAGTTCATTTATTGTGGATGAAAGTATGGTAGTACAGATCATTTATTGTGGATGAAAGTATGGTAGTACAGTTCATTTATTGTGGATGAAAGTATGGCAGTACAGTTCATTTATTGTGGATGAAAGTATGGTAGTACAGTTCATTTATATGGTAGTACAGTTCATTTATTGTGGCTGAAAGTATGGTAGTACAGTTCATTTATTGTGGATGAAAGTATGGTAGCACAGTTCATTTATTGTGGATGAAAGTATGGTGGTACAGTTCATTTATTGTGGATGAAAGTATGGTAGTACAGTTCATTTATTGTGGATGAAAGTATGGCAGTACAGTTCATTTATTGTGGATGAAAGTATGGTAGTACAGTTCATTTATTGTGGATGAAAGTATGGTAGTACAGTTCATTTATTGTGGATGAAAGTATGGTAGTACAGTTCATTTACTGTGGATGAAAGTATGGTAGTACAGTTCATTTATTGTGGATGAAAGTATGGTAGTACAGTTCATTTATTGTGGATGAAAGTATGGTAGTACAGTTCATTTACTGTGGATGAAAGTATGGTAGTACAGTTCATTTATTGTGGATGAAAGTATGGTAGTACAGATCATTTATTGTGGATGAAAGTATGGTAGTACAGTTCATTTATTGTGGATGAAAGTATGGTAGTACAGTTCATTTATTGTGGATGAAAGTATGGTAGTACAGTTCATTTATTGTGGATGAAAGTATGGTAGTACAGTTCATTTATTGTGGATGAAAGTATGGTAGTACAGTTCATTTATTGTGGATGAAAGTATGGTAGTACAGTTCATTTATTGTGGATGAAAGTATGGTAGTACAGTTCATTTATTGTGGATGAAAGTATGGCAGTACAGTTCATTTATTGTGGATGAAAGTATGGTAGTACAGTTCATTTATTGTGGATGAAAGTATGGTAGTACAGTTCATTTATTGTGGATGAAAGTATGGTAGTACAGTTCATTTATTGTGGATGAAAGTATGGTAGTACAGTTCATTTATTGTGGATGAAAGTATGGTAGTACAGTTCATTTATTGTGGATGAAAGTATGGTAGTACAGTTCATTTATTGTGGATGAAGGTATGGTAGTACAGTTCATTTATTGTGGATGAAAGTATGGTAGTACAGTTCATTTATTGTGGATGAAAGTATGGTAGTACAGTTCATTTATTGTGGATGAAAGTATGGTAGTACAGTTCATTTATTGTGGATGAAAGTATGGTAGTACAGTTCATTTATTGTGGATGAAAGTATGGTAGTACAGTTCATTTATTGTGGATGAAAGTATGGTAGTACAGTTCATTTATTGTGGATGAAAGTATGGTAGTACAGTTCATTTATTGTGGATGAAAGTATGGTAGTACAGTTCATTTATTGTGGATGAAAGTATGGTAGTACAGTTCATTTATTGTGGATGAAAGTATGGTAGTACAGTTCATTTATTGTGGATGAAAGTATGGTAGTACAGTTCATTTATTGTGGATGAAAGTATGGTAGTACAGTTCATTTATCTTGGATGAAAGTATGGTAGTACAGTTCATTTATTGTGGATGAAAGTATGGTAGTACAGTTCATTTATTGTGGATGAAAGTATGGTAGTACAGTTCATTTATTGTGGATGAAAGTATGGTAGTACAGTTCATTTATTGTGGATGAAAGTATGGTAGTACAGTTCATTTATTGTGGATGAAAGTATGGTAGTACAGTTCATTTATTGTGGATGAAAGTATGGTAGTACAGTTCATTTATTGTGGATGAAAGTATGGTAGTACAGTTCATTTATTGTGGATGAAAGTATGTTAGTACAGTTCATTTATTGTGGATGAAAGTATGGTAGTACAGTTCGTTTATTGTGGATGAAAGTATGGTAGTACAGTTCATTTATTGTGAATGAAAGTATGGTAGTACAGTTCATTTATTGTGGATGAAAGTATGGTAGTACAGTTCATTTATTGTGGATGAAAGTATGGTAGTACAGTTCATTTATTGTGGATGAAAGTATGGTAGTACAGTTCATTTATCGTGGATGAAAGTATGGTAGTACAGTTCATTTATTGTGGATGAAAGTATGGTAGTACAGTTCATTTATTGTGGATGAAAGTATGGTAGTACAGTTCAACAGTTCATTTATTGTGGATGAAAGTATGGTAGTACAGTTCATTTATTGTGGATGAAAGTATGGTAGTACAGTTCATTTATTGTGGATGAAAGTATGGTAGTACAGTTCATTTATTGTGGATGAAAGTATGGTAGTACAGTTCATTTCTTGTCTATGAAAGCATGGTAGTACAGTTCATTTATTGTGGATGAAAGTATGGTAGTACAGTTCATTTATTGTGGATGAAAGTATGGTAGTACAGTTCATTTATTGTGGATGAAAGTATGGTAGTACAGTTCATTTATTGTGGATGAAAGTATGGTAGTACAGTTCATTTATTGTGGATGAAAGTATGGTAGTACAGTTCATTTATTGTGGATGAAAGTATGGTAGTACAGTTCATTTATTGTGGATGAAAGTATGGTAGTACAGTTCATTTATTGTGGATGAAAGCATGGTAGTACAGTTCATTTATTGTGGATGAAAGTATGGTAGTACAGTTCATTTATTGTGGATGAAAGTATGGTAGTACAGTTCATTTATTGTGGATGAAAGTATGGTAGTACAGTTCATTTATTGTGGATGAAAGTATGGTAGTACAGTTCATTTATTGTGGATGAAAGTATGGTAGTACAGTTCATTTATTGTGGATGAAAGTATGGTAGTACAGTTCATTTATTGTGGATGAAAGTATGGTAGTACAGTTCATTTATTGTGGATGAAAGTATGGTAGTACAGTTCATTTATTGTGGATGAAAGTATGGTAGTACAGTTCATTTATTGTGGATGAAAGTATGGTAGTACAGTTCATTTATTGTGGATGAAAGTATGGTAGTACAGTTCATTTATTGTGGATGAAAGTATGGTAGTACAGTTCATTTATTGTGGATGAAAGTATGGTAGTACAGTTCATTTATTGTGGATGAAAGTATGGTAGTACAGTTCATTTATTGTGGATGAAAGTATGGTAGTACAGTTCGTTTATTGTGGATGAAAGTATGGTAGTACAGTTCATTTATTGTGGATGAAAGTATGGTAGTACAGTTCATTTATTGTGGATGAAAGTATGGTAGTACAGTTCATTTATTGTGGATGAAAGTATGGTAGTACAGTTCATTTATTGTGGATGAAAGTATGGTAGTACAGTTCATTTATTGTGGATGAAAGTATGGCAGTACAGTTCATTTATTGTGGATGAAAGTATGGTAGTACAGTTCATTTATTGTGGATGAAAGTATGGTAGTACAGTTCATTTATTGTGGATGAAAGTATGGTAGTACAGTTCATTTACTGTGGATGAAAGTATGGTAGTACAGTTCATTTATTGTGGATGAAAGTATGGTAGTACAGTTCATTTATTGTGGATGAAAGTATGGTAGTACAGTTCATTTATTGTGGATGAAAGTATGGTAGTACAGTTCATTTATTGTGGATGAAAGCACAGTTCATTTATTGTGGATGAAAGTATGGTAGTACAGTTCATTTATTGTGGATGAAAGTATGGTAGTACAGTTCATTTATTGTGGATGAAAGTATGGTAGTACAGTTCATTTGAGGATGAAAGCATGGTAGTACAGATCATTTATTGTGGATGAAAGTATGGTAGTACAGTTCATTTATTGTGGATGAAAGTATGGTAGTACAGTTCATTTATTGTGGATGAAAGTATGGTAGTACAGTTCATTTATTGTGGATGAAAGTATGGTAGTACAGTTCATTTATTGTGGATGAAAGTATGGTAGTACAGTTCATTTATTGTGGATGAAAGTATGGTAGTACAGTTCATTTATCGTGGATGAAAGTATGGTAGTACAGTTCATTTATCGTGGATGAAAGTATGGTAGTACAGTTCATTTATTGTGGATGAAAGTATGGTAGTACAGTTCATTTATCTTGGATGAAAGTATGGTAGTACAGTTCATTTATTGTGGATGAAAGTATGGTAGTACAGTTCATTTATTGTGGATGAAAGTATGGTAGTACAGTTCATTTATTGTGGATGAAAGTATGGTAGTACAGATCATTTACTGTGGATGAAAGTATGGTAGTACAGTTCATTTATTGTGGATGAAAGTATGGTAGTACAGTTCATTTATTGTGGATGAAAGTATGGTAGTACAGTTCATTTATTGTGGATGAAAGTATGGTAGTACAGTTCATTTATTGTGGATGAAAGTATGGTAGTACAGTTCATTTATTGTGGATGAAAGCACAGTTCATTTATTGTGGATGAAAGTATGGTAGTACAGTTCATTTATTGTGGATGAAAGTATGGTAGTACAGTTCATTTATTGTGGATGAAAGTATGGTAGTACAGTTCATTTATTGTGGATGAAAGTATGGTAGTACAGTTCATTTATTGTGGATGAAAGTATGGTAGTACAGTTCATTTATTGTGGATGAAAGCACAGTTCATTTATTGTGGATGAAAGTATGGTAGTACAGTTCATTTATTGTGGATGAAAGTATGGTAGTACAGTTCATTTATTGTGGATGAAAGTATGGCAGTACAGTTCATTTATTGTGGATGAAAGTATGGTAGTACAGTTCATTTATTGTGGATGAAAGTATGGTAGTACAGTTCATTTATTGTGGATGAAAGTATGGTAGTACAGTTCATTTATTGTGGATGAAAGTATGGTAGTACAGTTCATTTATTGTGGATGAAAGTATGGTAGTACAGTTCATTTATTGTGGATGAAAGTATGGTAGTACAGTTCATTTATTGTGGATGAAAGTATGGTAGTACAGTTCATTTATTGTGGATGAAAGTATGGTAGTACAGTTCATTTATTGTGGTTGAAAGTATGGTAGTACAGTTCATTTATCGTGGATGAAAGTATGGTAGTACAGTTCATTTATTGTGGATGAAAGTATGGTAGTACAGTTCATTTATTGTGGATGAAAGTATGGTAGTACAGTTCATTTATTGTGGATGAAAGTATGGTAGTACAGTTCATTTATTGTGGATGAAAGTATGGTAGTACAGTTCATTTATTGTGGATGAAAGCACAGTTCATTTATTGTGGATGAAAGTATGGTAGTACAGTTCATTTATTGTGGATGAAAGTATGGTAGTACAGTTCATTTATTGTGGATGAAAGTATGGTAGTACAGTTCATTTATTGTGGATGAAAGTATGGTAGTACAGTTCATTTATTGTGGATGAAAGTATGGTAGTACAGTTCATTTATTGTGGATGAAAGTATGGTAGTACAGTTCATTTATTGTGGATGAAAGTATGGTAGTACAGTTCATTTATTGTGGATGAAAGTATGGTAGTACAGTTCATTTATTGTGGATGAAAGTATGGTAGTACAGTTCATTTATTGTGAATGAAAGTATGGTAGTACAGTTCATTTATTGTGGATGAAAGTATGGTAGTACAGTTCATTTATTGTGGATGAAAGTATGGTAGTACAGTTCATTTATTGTGGATGAAAGTATGGTAGTACAGTTCATTTATTGTGGATGAAAGTATGGTAGTACAGTTCATTTATTGTGGATGAAAGTATGGTAGTACAGTTCATTTATTGTGGATGAAAGTATGGTAGTACAGTTCATTTATTGTGGATGAAAGTATGGTAGTACAGTTCATTTATTGTGGATGAAAGTATGGTAGTACAGTTCATTTATTGTGGATGAAAGTATGGTAGTACAGTTCATTTATCGTGGATGAAAGTATGGTAGTACAGTTCATTTATTGTGGATGAAAGTATGGTAGTACAGTTCATTTATTGTGGATGAAAGTATGGTAGTACAGTTCGTTTATTGTGGATGAAAGTATGGTAGTACAGTTCATTTATTGTGGATGAAAGTATGGTAGTACAGATCATTTATTGTGGATGAAAGTATGGTAGTACAGTTCATTTATTGTGGATGAAAGTATGGTAGTACAGTTCATTTATTGTGGATGAAAGTATGGTAGTACAGTTCATTTATTGTGGATGAAAGTATGGTAGTACAGTTCATTTATTGTGGATGAAAGTATGGTAGTACAGTTCATTTATTGTGGATGAAAGTATGGTAGTACAGTTCATTTATTGTGGATGAAAGTATGGTAGTACAGTTCATTTATTGTGGATGAAAGTATGGTTGTACAGTTCATTTATTGCAGCACAGTTCATTTATTGTGGATGAAAGTATGGTAGTACAGTTCATTTATTGTGGATGAAAGTATGGTAGTACAGTTCATTTATTGTGGATGAAAGTATGGTAGTACAGTTCATTTATTGTGGATGAAAGCATGGTAGTACAGATCATTTATTGTGGATGAAAGCACAGTTCATTTATTGTGGATGAAAGTATGGCAGTACAGTTCATTTATTGTGGATGAAAGTATGGTAGTACAGTTCATTTATTGTGGATGAAAGTATGGTAGTACAGTTCATTTATTGTGGATGAAAGTAGTTCAGTTCATTTATTGTGGATGAAAGTATGGTAGTACAGGTCATTTATTGTGGATGAAAGTATGGTAGTACAGTTCATTTACTGTGGATGAAAGTATGGTAGTACAGTTCATTTATTGTGGATGAAAGTATGGTAGTACAGTTCATTTATTGTGGATGAAAGTATGGTAGTACAGTTCATTTATTGTGGATGAAAGTATGGTAGTACAGTTCATTTATTGTGGATGAAAGTATGGTAGTACAGTTCATTTATTGTGGATGAAAGTATGGTAATACAGTTCATTTATTGTGGATGAAAGTATGGCAGTACAGATCATTTACTGTGGATGAAAGTATGGTAGTACAGTTCATTTATTGTGGATGAAAGTATGGTAATACAGTTCATTTATTGTGGATGAAAGTATGGCAGTACAGTTCATTTATTGTGGATGAAAGTATGGTAGTACAGTTCATTTATTGTGGATGAAAGTATGGTAGTACAGTTCATTTATTGTGGATGAAAGTATGGTAGTACAGTTCATTTATTGTGGATGAAAGTATGGTAGTACAGTTCATTTATTGTGGATGAAAGTATGGTAGTACAGTTCATTTATTGTGGATGAAAGTATGGTAGTACAGTTCATTTATTGTGGATGAAAGTATGGTAGTACAGTTCATTTATTGTGGATGAAAGTATGGTAGTACAGTTCATTTATTGTGGATGAAAGTATGGTAGTACAGTTCATTTATTGTGGATGAAAGTATGGTAGTACAGTTCATTTATTGTGGATGAAAGCACAGTTCATTTATTGTGGATGAAAGTATGGTAGTACAGTTCATTTATTGTGGATGAAAGTATGGTAGTACAGTTCATTTATTGTGGATGAAAGTATGGTAGTACAGTTCATTTATTGTGGATGAAAGTATGGTAGTACAGTTCATTTATTGTGGATGAAAGTATGGTACAGTTCATTTATTGTGGATGAAAGTATGGTAGTACAGGTCATTTATTGTGGATGAAAGTATGGTAGTACAGTTCATTTACTGTGGATGAAAGTATGGTAGTACAGTTCATTTATTGTGGATGAAAGTATGGTAGTACAGATCATTTATTGTGGATGAAAGTATGGTAGTACAGATCATTTATTGTGGATGAAAGTATGGTACAGTTCATCATTTATTGTGGATGAAAGTATGGTAGTACAGTTCATTTATCGTGGATGAAAGTATGGTAGTACAGTTCATTTATTGTGGATGAAAGTATGGTAGTACAGTTCATTTATTGTGGATGAAAGTATGGTAGTACAGTTCATTTATTGTGGATGAAAGTATGGTAGTACAGTTCATTTATTGTGGATGAAAGTATGGTAGTACAGTTCATTTATTGTGGATGAAAGTATGGTAGTACAGTTCATTTATTGTGGATGAAAGTATGGTAGTACAGTTCATTTATTGTGGATGAAAGTATGGTAGTACAGTTCATTTATTGTGGATGAAAGCATGGTAGTACAGTTCATTTATTGTGGATGAAAGTATGGTAGTACAGTTCATTTATCGTGGATGAAAGTATGGTAGTACAGTTCATTTATTGTGGATGAAAGTATGGTAGTACAGTTCATTTATTGTGGATGAAAGTATGGTAGTACAGTTCATTTATTGTGGATGAAAGTATGGTAGTACAGTTCATTTATTGTGGATGAAAGTATGGTAGTACAGTTCATTTATTGTGGATGAAAGTATGGTAGTACAGTTCATTTATTGTGGATGAAAGTATGGTAGTACAGTTCATTTATTGTGGATGAAAGTATGGTAGTACAGTTCATTTATTGTGGATGAAAGTATGGTAGTACAGTTCATTTATTGTGGATGAAAGTATGGTAGTACAGTTCATTTATTGTGGATGAAAGTATGGTAGTACAGTTCATTTATTGTGGATGAAAGCATGGTAGTACAGTTCATTTATCGTGGATGAAAGTATGGTAGTACAGTTCATTTATTGTGGATGAAAGTATGGTAGTACAGTTCATTTATTGTGGATGAAAGTATGGTAGTACAGTTCATTTATTGTGGATGAAAGTATGGTAGTACAGTTCATTTATTGTGGATGAAAGTATGGTAGTACAGTTCATTTATTGTGGATGAAAGTATAGTACAGTTCATTTATTGTGGATGAAAGTATGGTAGTACAGTTCATTTATTGTGGATGAAAGTATGGTAGTACAGTTCATTTATTGTGGATGAAAGTATGGTAGTACAGTTCATTTATTGTGGATGAAAGTATGGTAGTACAGTTCATTTATTGTGGATGAAAGTATGGTAGTACAGTTCATTTATTGTGGATGAAAGTATGGTAGTACAGTTCATTTATTGTGGATGAAAGTATGGTAGTACAGTTCGTTTATTGTGGATGAAAGTATGGTAGTACAGTTCATTTATTGTGGATGAAAGTATGGTAGTACAGTTCATTTATTGTGGATGAAAGTATGGTAGTACAGTTCATTTATTGTGGATGAAAGTATGGTAGTACTGTTCATTTATTGTGGATGAAAGTATGGTAGTACAGTTCATTTATTATGGATGAAAGTATGGTAGTACAGTTCATTTATTGTGGATGAAAGTATGCTACTACACTTCATTTATTGTGGATGAAAGTATGGTAGTACAGTTCATTTATTGTGGATGAAAGTATGGTAGTACAGTTCATTTATTGTGGATGAAAGTATGGTAGTACAGTTCATTTATTGTGGATGAAAGTATGCTAGTACAGTTCATTTATTGTGGATGAAAGTATGGTAGTACAGTTCATTTATTGTGGATGAAAGTATGGTAGTACAGTTCATTTATTGTGGATGAAAGTATGGTAGTACAGTTCATTTATTGTGGATGAAAGTATGGTAGTACAGTTCATTTATTGTGGATGAAAGTATGGTAGTACAGTTCATTTATTGTGGATGAAAGTATGGTAGTACAGTTCATTTATTGTGGATGAAAGTATGGTAGTACAGTTCATTTATTGTGGATGAAAGTATGGTAGTACAGTTCATTTATTGTGGATGAAAGTATGGTAGTACAGTTCATTTATTGTGGATGAAAGTATGGTAGTACAGTTCATTTATTGTGGATGAAAGTATGGTAGTACAGTTCATTTATTGTGGATGAAAGTATGGTAGTACAGTTCATTTATTGTGGATGAAAGTATGGTAGTACAGTTCATTTATTGTGGATGAAAGTATGGTAGTACAGTTCATTTATTGTGGATGAAAGTATGGTAGTACAGTTCATTTATTGTGGATGAAAGTATGGTAGTACAGTTCATTTATTGTGGATGAAAGTATGGTAGTACAGTTCATTTATTGTGGATGAAAGTATGGTAGTACAGTTCATTTATTGTGGATGAAAGTATGGTAGTACAGTTCATTTATTGTGGATGAAAGTATGGTAGTACAGTTCATTTATTGTGGATGAAAGTATGGTAGTACAGTTCATTTATTGTGGATGAAAGTATGGTAGTACAGTTCATTTATTGTGGATGAAAGCACAGTTCATTTATTGTGGATGAAAGTATGGTAGTACAGTTCATTTATTGTGGATGAAAGTATGGTAGTACAGTTCATTTATTGTGGATGAAAGTATGGCAGTACAGTTCATTTATTGTGGATGAAAGTATGGTAGTACAGTTCATTTATTGTGGATGAAAGTATGGTAGTACAGTTCATTTATTGTGGATGAAAGTATGGTAGTACAGTTCATTTATTGTGGATGAAAGTATGGTAGTACAGTTCATTTATTGTGGATGAAAGTATGGTAGTACAGTTCATTTATTGTGGATGAAAGCACAGTTCATTTATTGTGGATGAAAGTATGGTAGTACAGTTCATTTATTGTGGATGAAAGTATGGTAGTACAGTTCATTTATTGTGGATGAAAGTATGGTAGTACAGTTCATTTATTGTGGATGAAAGTATGGTAGTACAGTTCATTTATTGTGGATGAAAGTATGGTAGTACAGTTCATTTATTGTGGATGAAGGTATGGTAGTAAAGTATGGTAGTACAGTTCATTTATTGTGGATGAAAGTATGGTAGTACAGTTCATTTATTGTGGATGAAAGTATGGTAGTACAGTTCATTTATTGTGGATGAAAGCACAGTTCATTTATTGTGGATGAAAGTATGGTAGTACAGTTCATTTATTGTGGATGAAAGTATGGCAGTACAGTTCATTTATTGTGGATGAAAGTATGGTAGTACAGTTCATTTATTGTGGATGAAAGTATGGTAGTACAGTTCATTTATTGTGGATGAAAGTATGGTAGTACAGTTCATTTATTGTGGATGAAAGTATGGTAGTACAGTTCATTTATTGTGGATGAAAGTATGGTAGTACAGTTCGTTTATTGTGGATGAAAGTATGGTAGTACAGTTCATTTATTGTGGATGAAAGTATGGTAGTACAGTTCATTTATTGTGGATGAAAGTATGGCAGTACAGTTCATTTATTGTGGATGAAAGTATGGTAGTACAGTTCATTTATTGTGGATGAAAGTATGGTAGTACAGTTCATTTCATTTATTGTGGATGAAAGTATGGTAGTACAGTTCATTTATTGTGGATGAAAGTATGGTAGTACAGTTCATTTATTGTGGATGAAAGTATGGTAGTACAGTTCATTTATTGTGGATGAAAGTATGGTAGTACAGTTCATTTATTGTGGATGAAAGTATGGTAGTACAGTTCATTTATTGTGGATGAAAGTATGGTAGTACAGTTCATTTATTGTGGATGAAAGTATGGTAGTACAGTTCATTTATTGTGGATGAAAGTATGGTAGTACAGTTCATTTATTGTGGATGAAAGTATGGTAGTACAGTTCATTTATTGTGGATGAAAGTATGGTAGTACAGTTCATTTATTGTGGATGAAAGTATGGTAGTACAGTTCATTTATTGTGGATGAAAGTATGGTAGTACAGTTCATTTATTGTGGATGAAAGCAGTACAGTTCATTTATTGTGCATGAAAGTATGGTAGTACAGTTCGTTTATTGTGGATGAAAGTATGGTAGTACAGTTCATTTATTGTGGATGAAAGTATGCACAGTTCATTTATTGTGGATGAAAGTATGGTAGTACAGTTCATTTATTGTGGATGAAAGTATGGTAGTACAGTTCATTTATTGTGGATGAAAGCACAGTTCATTTATTGTGGATGAAAGTATGGTAGTACAGTTCATTTATTGTGGATGAAACTATGGTAGTACAGTTCATTTATTGTAGATCAAAGTATGCTAGTACAGTTCATTTATTGTGGATGAAAGTATGGTAGCACAGTTCATTTATTGTGGATGAAAGTATGGTAGTACAGTTCATTTATTGTGGATGAAAGTATGGTAGTACAGTTCATTTATTGTGGATGAAAGTATGGTAGTACAGTTCATTTATTGTGGATGAAAGTATGGTAGTACAGTTCATTTATTGTGGATGAAAGTATGGTAGTACAGTTCATTTATTGTGGATGAAAGTATGGTAGTACAGTTCATTTATTATGGATGAAAGTATGGTAGTACAGTTCATTTATTGTGGATGAAAGTATGGTAGTACAGTTCATTTATTGTGGATGAAAGTATGGTAGTACAGTTCATTTATTGTGGATGAAAGTATGGCAGTACAGTTCATTTATTGTGGATGAAAGTATGGTAGTACAGTTCATTTATTGTGGATGAAAGTATGGTAGTACAGTTCATTTATTGTGGATGAAACTATGGTAGTACAGTTCATTTGATGTAGATGAAACTATGGTAGTACAGTTCATTTATTGTGGATGAAAGTATGGTAGTACAGATCATTTATTGTGGATGAAAGCAGAGTTCATTTATTGTGGATGAAAGTATGGTAGTACAGTTCACTTCTTCTGGATGACAGTATGGTAGTTCAGTTCATTTATTGTGGATGAAAGTATGGTAGTACAGATCATTTATTGTGGATGAAAGTATGGTAGTACAGTTCATTTATCGTGGATTAAAGTATGGTAGTACAGTTCATTTATATGGTAGTACAGTTCATTTATTATGGTAGTACAGTTCATTTATTGTGGCTGAAAGTATGGTAGTACAGTTCATTTATTGTGGATGAAAGTATGGTAGCACAGTTCATTTATTGTGGATGAAAGTATGGCAGTACAGTTCATTTATTGTGGATGAAAGTATGGCAGTACAGTTCATTTATTGTGGATGAAAGTATGGTAGTACAGTTCATTTATTGTGGATGAAAGCACAGTGCATTTATTGTGGATGAAAGTATGGTAGTACAGTTCATTTATTGTGGATGAAAGTATGGTAGTACAGATCATTTATTGTGGATGAAAGTATGGTAGTACAGATCATTTATTGTGGATGAAAGTATGGTAGTACAGTTCATTTATTGTGGATGAAAGTATGGTAGTACAGTTCATTTATTGTGGATGAAAGTATGGTAGTACAGTTCATTTATTGTGGATGAAAGTATGGTAGTACAGTTCATTTATTGTGGATGAAAGTATGGTAGTACAGTTCATTTATTGTGGATGAAAGTATGGTAGTACAGTTCATTTATTGTGGATGAAAGCACAGTTCATTTATTGTGGATGAAAGTATGGTAGTACAGTTCATTTATTGTGGATGAAAGTATGGTAGTACAGTTCATTTATCGTGGATGAAAGTATGGTAGTACAGTTCATTTATTGTGGATGAAAGTATGGTAGTACAGTTCATTTATTGTGGATGAAAGTATGGTAGTACAGTTCATTTATCGTGGATGAAAGTATGGTAGTACAGTTCATTTATTGTGGATGAAAGCATGGTACAGTTCATTTATTGTGGATGAAAGTATGGTAGTACAGTTCATTTATTGTGGATGAAAGTATGGTAGTACAGTTCAACAGTTCATTTATTGTGGATGAAAGTATGGTAGTACAGTTCATTTATTGTGGATGAAAGTATGGTAGTACAGTTCATTTATTGTGGATGAAAGTATGGTAGTACAGTTCATTTATTGTGGATGAAAGTATGGTAGTACAGTTCATTTATTGTGGATGAAAGTATGGTAGTACAGTTCATTTATTGTGGATGAAAGTATGGTAGTACAGATCATTTATTGTGGATGAAAGTATGGTAGTACAGATCATTTACTGTGGATGAAAGCACAGTTCATTTATTGTGGATGAAAGTATGGTAGTACAGTTCATTTATTGTGGATGAAAGTATGGTAGTACAGTTCATTTATTGTGGATGAAAGTATGGTAGTACAGTTCATTTATTGTGGATGAAAGTATGGTAGTACAGTTCATTTATTGTGGATGAAAGTATGGTAGTACAGTTCATTTATTGTGGATGAAAGTATGCAGTACAGTTCATTTATTGTGGATGAAAGTATGGTAGTACAGTTCATTTATTGTGGATGAAAGTATGCAGTACAGTTCATTTATTGTGGATGAAAGTATGGTAGTACAGTTCATTTATTGTGGATGAAAGCGCAGTTCATTTATTGTGGATGAAAGTATGGCAGTACAGTTCATTTATTGTGGATGAAAGTATGGTAGTACAGTTCATTTATTGTGGATGAAAGTATGGTAGTACAGATCATTTATTGTGGATGAAAGCACAGTTCATTTATTGTGGATGAAAGTATGGCAGTACAGTTCATTTATTGTGGATGAAAGTATGGCAGTACAGTTCATTTATTGTGGATGAAAGTATGGCAGTACAGTTCATTTATTGTGGATGAAAGTATGGTAGTACAGTTCATTTATTGTGGATGAAAGTATGGCAGTACAGTTCATTTATTGTGGATGAAAGCACAGTTCATTTATTGTGGATGAAAGTATGGTAGTACAGATCATTTATTGTGGATGAAAGTATGGTAGTACAGATCATTTACTGTGGATGAAAGCACAGTTCATTTATTGTGGATGAAAGTATGGTAGTACAGTTCATTTATTGTGGATGAAAGTATGGTAGTACAGATCATTTATCGTGGATGAAAGTATGGTAGTACAGTTCATTTGTTGTGGATGAAAGTATGGTAGTACAGATCATTTATTGTGGATGAAAGTATGGCAGTACAGTTCATTTATTGTGGATGAAAGCACAGTTCATTTATTGTGGATGAAAGTATGGTAGTACAGTTCATTTATTGTGGATGAAAGCACAGTTCATTTATTGTGGATGAAAGTATGGTAGTACAGTTCATTTATTGTGGATGAAAGCACAGTTCATTTATTGTGGATGAAAGTATGGTAGTACAGATCATTTATTGTGGATGAAAGTATGGTAGTACAGTTCATTTATTGTGGATGAAAGTATGGTAGTACAGATCATTTATTGTGGATGAAAGCACAGTTCATTTATTGTGGATGAAAGTATGGTAGTACAGTTCGTTTATTGTGGATGAAAGTATGGTAGTACAGTTCATTTATTGTGGATGAAAGTATGGTAGTACAGTTCATTTATTGTGGATGAAAGTATGGTAGTACAGTTCATTTATTGTGGATGAAAGTATGGCAGTACAGTTCATTTATCGTGGATTAAAGTATGGTAGTACAGTTCATTTACTGTGGATGAAAGCACAGTTCATTTATTGTGGATGAAAGTATGGTAGTACAGTTCATTTATTGTGGATGAAAGTATGGTAGTACAGTTAATTTATTGTGGATGAAAGTATGGTAGTACAGTTCATTTATCGTGGATGAAAGTATGGTAGTACAGTTCATTTATTGTGGATGAAAGCACAGTTCATTTATTGTGGATGAAAGTATGGTAGTACAGATCATTTATTGTGGATGAAAGTATGGTAGTACAGATCATTTATTGTGGATGAAAGTATGGCAGTACAGTTCATTTATTGTGGATGAAAGTATGGTAGTACAGATCATTTATTGTGGATGAAAGTATGGTAGTACAGATCATTTATTGTGGATGAAAGTATGGCAGTACAGTTCATTTATTGTGGATGAAAGTATGGTAGTACAGATCATTTATTGTGGATGAAAGTATGGCAGTACAGTTCATTTATCGTGGATTAAAGTATGGTAGTACAGTTCATTTATTGTGGATGAAAGTATGGCAGTACAGTTCATTTATTGTGGATGAAAGTATGGCAGTACAGTTCATTTATTGTGGATGAAAGTATGGTAGTACAGATCATTTATTGTGGATGAAAGTATTGTAGTACAGATCATTTATTGTGGATGAAAGCACAGTTCATTTATTGTGGATGAAAGTATGGTAGTACAGTTCATTTATTGTGGATGAAAGTATGGTAGTACAGTTCATTTATTGTGGATGAAAGTATGGTAGTACAGATCATTTACTGTGGATGAAAGCACAGTTCATTTACTGTGGATGAAAGTATGGTAGTACAGTTCATTTATCGTGGATGAAAGTATGGTAGTACAGTTCATTTATCGTGGATGAAAGTATGGTAGTACAGTTCATTTACTGTGGATGAAAGCACAGTTCATTTATTGTGGATGAAAGTATGGTAGTACAGTTCATTTATTGTGGATGAAAGTATGGCAGTACAGATCATTTATTGTGGATGAAAGTATGGTAGTACAGTTCATTTATTGTGGATGAAAGTATGGCAGTAAAGTTCATTTATTGTGGATGAAAGTATGGTAGTACAGTTCATTTATTGTGGATGAAAGCACAGTTCATTTATTGTGGATGAAAGTATGGCAGCACAGTTCATTTATCGTGGATTAAAGTATGGCAGTACAGTTCATTTATCGTGGATTAAAGTATGGTAGTACAGTTCATTTATTGTGGATGAAAGTATGGTAGTACAGTTCATTTATTGTGGATGAAAGTATGGTAGTACAGTTCATTTATTGTGGATGAAAGTATGGCAGTACAGTTCATTTATTGTGGATGAAAGTATGGCAGTACAGTTCATTTATTGTGGATGAAAGTATGGTAGTACAGATCATTTATTGTGGATGAAAGTATGGTAGTACAGTTCATTTGATGTAGATGAAAGTATGGTAGTACAGTTCATTTATTGTGGATGAAAGTATGGTAGTACAGATCATTTATTGTGGATGAAAGTATGGTAGTACAGATCATTTATTGTGGATGAAAGCACAGTACATTTATTGTGGATGAAAGTATGGTAGTACAGATCATTTATTGTGGATGAAAGTATTGTAGTACAGATCATTTACTGTGGATGAAAGCACAGTTCATTTATTGTGGATGAAAGTATGGTAGTACAGTTCATTTATTGTGGATGAAAGTATGGTAGTACAGTTCATTTATTGTGGATGAAAGTATGGTAGTACAGTTCATTTATTGTGGATGAAAGTATGGTAGTACAGTTCATTTATTGTGGATGAAAGCACAGTTCATTTATTGTGGATGAAAGTATGGCAGTACAGTTCATTTATTGTGGATGAAAGTATGGCAGTACAGTTCATTTATTGTGGATGAAAGTATGGTAGTACAGATCATTTATTGTGGATGAAAGTATGGTAGTACAGATCATTTATTGTGGATGAAAGCACAGTTCATTTATTGTGGATGAAAGTATGGTAGTACAGTTCATTTATTGTGGATGAAAGTATGGTAGTACAGTTCATTTATTGTGGATGAAAGTATGGCAGTACAGTTCATTTATTGTGGATGAAAGTATGGCAGTACAGTTCATTTATTGTGGATGAAAGTATGGTAGTACAGTTCATTTATTGTGGATGAAAGTATGCAGTACAGTTCATTTATTGTGGATGAAAGTATGGTAGTACAGTTCATTTATTGTGGATGAAAGTATGGTAGTACAGTTCATTTATTGTGGATGAAAGTATGGTAGTACAGTTCATTTATTGTGGATGAAAGTATGGTAGTACAGATCATTTATTGTGGATGAAAGTATGGTAGTACAGATCATTTATTGTGGATGAAAGTATGGCAGTACAGTTCATTTATTGTGGATGAAAGTATGGCAGTACAGTTCATTTATTGTGGATGAAAGTATGGTAGTACAGATCATTTATTGTGGATGAAAGCACAGTTCATTTATTGTGGATGAAGGTATGGTAGTACAGTTCATTTATTGTGGATGAAAGTATGGCAGTACAGTTCATTTATTGTGGATGAAAGTATGGTAGTACAGTTCATTTATTTTGGATGAAAGTATGGCAGTACAGTTCATTTATTGTGGATGAAAGTATGGTAGTACAGTTCATTTATTTTGGATGAAAGTATGGCAGTACAGTTCATTTATTGTGGATGAAAGTATGGTAGTACAGTTCATTTATTGTGGATGAAAGTATGGTAGTACAGTTCATTTATTGTGGATGAAAGTATGGTAGTACAGATCATTTATTGTGGATGAAAGCACAGTTCATTTATTGTGGATGAAAGTATGGTAGTACAGTTCATTTATTGTGGATGAAAGTATGGCAGTACAGATCATTTATTGTGGATGAAAGTATGGTAGTACAGTTCATTTATTGTGGATGAAAGTATGGTAGTACAGATCATTTATTGTGGATGAAAGCACAGTTCATTTATTGTGGATGAAAGTATGGTAGTACAGTTCATTTATTGTGGATGAAAGTATGGTAGTACAGTTCATTTATTGTGGATGAAAGTATGGTAGTACAGTTCATTTATTGTGGATGAAAGTATGGTAGTACAGATCATTTATTGTGGATGAAAGCACAGTTCATTTATTGTGGATGAAAGTATGGTAGTACAGTTCATTTATTGTGGATGAAAGTATGGTAGTACAGTTCATTTATTGTGGATGAAAGTATGGTAGTACAGTTCATTTATTGTGGATGAAAGTATGGTAGTACAGTTCATTTATTGTGGATGAAAGTATGGTAGTACAGTTCATTTATTGTGGATGAAAGTATGGTAGTACAGATCATTTATTGTGGATGAAAGCACAGTTCATTTATTGTGGATGAAAGTATGGTAGTACAGTTCATTTATTGTGGATGAAAGTATGGTAGTACAGATCATTTATTGTGGATGAAAGTATGGTAGTACAGTTCATTTATTGTGGATGAAAGCACAGTTCATTTATTGTGGCTGAAAGTATGGTAGTACAGTTCATTTATTGTGGCTGAAAGTATGGTAGTACAGTTCATTTATTGTGGATGAAAGTATGGCAGTACAGTTCATTTATTGTGGATGAAAGTATGGTAGTACAGGTCATTTATTGTGGATGAAAGTATGGCAGTACAGTTCATTTATTGTGGATGAAAGTATGGTAGTACAGATCATTTATTGTGGATGAAAGTATGGCAGTACAGGTCATTTATTGTGGATGAAAGTATGGCAGTACAGTTCATTTATTGTGGATGAAAGTATGGTAGTACAGTTCATTTATTGTGGATGAAAGTATGGTAGTACAGTTCATTTATTGTGGATGAAAGTATGGCAGTACAGTTCATTTATTGTGGATGAAAGTATGGCAGTACAGATCATTTATTGTGGATGAAAGTATGGTAGTACAGATCATTTATTGTGGATGAAAGTATGGTAGTACAGATCATTTATTGTGGATGAAAGTATGGTAGTACAGATCATTTATTGTGGATGAAAGTATGGTAGTACAGTTCATTTATTGTGGATGAAAGTATGGTAGTACAGTTCATTTATTGTGGATGAAAGTATGGTAGTACAGTTCATTTATTGTGGATGAAAGTATGGTAGTACAGATCATTTATTGTGGATGAAAGCACAGTTCATTTATTGTGGATGAAAGTATGGTAGTACAGATCATTTATTGTGGATGAAAGCACAGTTCATTTATTGTGGATGAAAGTATGGCAGTACAGTTCATTTATTGTGGATGAAAGCAATGTATGTTGTGCTTTTCTGGTTGATGTTTTTAGTGTTAATCTTTTTCTGTACTCTTCCCCCCCCCCCCCCAAGCTCATAATCCCCTACCATACTTCAGATCTCGTTTGCCGCCTTACAGAATGGATGTGGTTGCTGTTAGCTCTCAAGCTTTAGTGTGATATTTTGAATGAAATAAGATTTTAATCCCTTTATCTTTCCTTAGATGTATTGTATATTCCTGCCTTATCCTTCTTACACTTATCTGTGTATGCTTAGCTTACCATTGTTGGTAAATCTTTCCTGTCTTGTACCCTTGTGGTTTTTGTATTAATACTATCTAGTTTTTCGTCAACATGGCTGAAAAACCTTTAGGTTTTAAAAAAATTTAAAGATTGTGGGCATAAAGTAACTCAATGTGACACACACCATTCCTGTGTGTACTGCTTAGGCCCAGCTCATTTGAGTCATGTGACATTTGTAAGGCCTTATATCCACGGGTCTTAGTGGACCGCAAAAATGTAATTCTAAAAGGTTTATTACTGACTTCTCTAATTTCTTGGAGGTTTGAGCTCCAGACAAAGTCTCCAAAAAAGGAGGAGTCCAAAAAGCATCCATTTGACCCTTCTGAATCCTCCACTCCTAGCTCTGACCCTACACTTAAGCATGTTCACCTCCTCCTCTCTGGGGCATTCTGCCTTTTGAGGTAGTAGAAAGAATGTTCTCTAAAAAGATGATCCCCACCCACCCTTGGATCCATCTTCCCAGTCTCGTATGTCTTTGGGTTGGCTGTCTCTGGAGTGAGGCTCAAGGCGTAAAGTCTCTAGGCTACTTAGCAGGGCATACTCATATAAACATCCTGTAGATCCTCCAACAAAGTGGTGGGTGGTCTACCCTCACCTAGAGGAGTTTGTGTTCTGGATTTTTGGTGTGGCTAGTCTACCTCCTGGATAACTACTGCCAATGAGATTTGTTCTGTAGGCGGGCATGGAAGGAACCTGATGCTGTAGAGTCTATCCCGAGACCAGACAGGATCCTGGCACCACAAAAAGGAAGAGAATTTTATGGCAAAGGAGCACGAGGTAGATGCCATGGTCATAGTGGCAGCCACAAAGAAGGAACTCGAGGAGCAGGGTTCATCTTTTCATCTCCCTAAAAGGGAGTCCAGAGTGTTGGACAGATTTGGGAAGTGTGTTTATAATTGAGTGACCTGAAGTCGCTGGATTTTTTGGCACACTTCACCAGACTTCAGAGGGATTTGATGGAGGGACTGTTCAGATCTCTTTCTGGGACCGTAACTTCTGAGGCAGCAACATCTGATCTGAAGTAGGAGATTCATTTGTCTGCAACCTGTGGGTTATGGATCCGATATCGGATCCGAACCGGCATGGTTTACCAGCTATGGATCCAAGCTCTCAGCTCCTCCCCTCACCCATAATGCCCTGCTCTACCCTCATGACCTCAGATCTCGTTTGCCGCGCATGGTGACCAGATTGTGTTTTCTAAGCTCTCCAGCTAAGTGCAAAAGTGCTAATTTTTGAAGTTTTGTGTGAAAGTTGTGTGGAAGTGTAGGTTTCCCTTTTATTTAATAATACTTTTAGTGTGTTAAAATTTAATTTTACTTATTCCTCCCCTCGCTGGTAGCGTAGTGTGTGTTTGGGCCTGTGAGTGATTTTGTTACTTTTCTTTAAACTAGTTTAAGTAACCCTCTTTGCTTTTGGGATGTCTGAGCAGCCCAAAGCTGTGTTTTCTAAGTGCTCCGAGTGTGGCCATAAGCTTTCCCCAGCTGATGGCCACACTCGGTGTGTTAGATGCCTTGGGGTTGAACACCTCACTTCTGGATGTTCCATTTGTGCAGGGTTCAACCCCAGGGCATTGAAGGAGCGGAGGTCCAAGCTTGTCTTGGCGGGTCTTTTGCCACCGGACTCGGCTCCGGCCTCCGCTCCTTCGGGGGTAACCGTTTCTACGGTTGTCTCCTCTCTGGCTCCCCCTCCTCCTCCTGGGACTCAACCTCCCTGTAGTGGTTCGGAGGAGAGGGAAGCTAGAAAGAAGGACCGGAGGGAGAAGCACCATAAGCGGCGGGCCGAGACCTCTGTTTCGGCCCCGCCAGCCAAGCGGGCTTCTCCTCCGGCCTCCTTGTCTGCTGGCTCTCCCCCTCCTCGGCTCCGGTCTCCAGTGTGTTTTTCACCGGGACCTGAGGAGGAGGAGACCCAATCTCCGTCGAGGCTATCGAGGAGGCACTCAAGGCCTACCTCGGTAGCCTCGTCGAGATCAACTTATAGCCTGTCAGACGCTGATCTGGACCGGATGATGAGAAGGTTCATCCAGGCCCAGATGCAGATGGGAGTGCTCTTGCCCCCCCCCCCCCCTCTGGGGGGGAGCTCGACCCCTTTTTTCAAGCCAATTGCTCCTTCTCCGACCCGCTACCCAGGTTCGGAGCAGTTGGAGCCGAGCAGCCGGGCCGGGGTGGGTCGGCGCCGATAGTACTCGGTACTTCGGATCCGACCCTGCCCTCGAGTGCTTCGGATCCGACCTCTCTGAGCCTGGATCCGAGCTTCGGATCCGGGGGGATCAGTGCTCCTTCGGCGCAGTCTGTGTCAGAGCGCACTGTCCCTTCGGATCAGAGCGCTTCGGCGCCGGCTCCGATCCAAGGGGGAGCCGATTGTCGGATCCTTTGGTCGAGGTCAGCTCCCCTTCGGCTTTTGATGTAGTGGAGAGGGCCCTGTTGAGGGTCTCCGGACCCCCAGCACTTGCTTCGGCTCCGTCCCGCGCTCCCTCTGCACTGGGTCAGGCTTCCACCATCCGGCCCTTGGGACAGCCCGCTCCTGTGCCCCAAGCTGTTCCCCTGGAACAGGTTACTGTTTGCGAGGTGCGAGGAGTCCTCCGACAGCCCCCCGGAGGATGTTCCCCGCAAACATATGTGCAAAAGGAGGCACATTGACTCCCCAGAGTCTCTCACAGAAGACACGGATTTGGAGGAAGGGGAAGGCTCCCCATGGTCACCCCCCGAGGATGTCTCATTTGGAGACATCAGGGAAATGCTCCGCATAAGGGGGGGGGTGGTCTGCCCCCAAGTCTTCCTCGGACGAGTCCGTGTTCTTGGAGGCATTTGAAGCGGGCCCGTCTACCTCTTGGGTGTCCCCTCCTGCCGACCCCCTGGTGGACCTCATTACCACCAGGGCGTGGAAGGAACCGGACACTGTGGAGCCAATCCCTAAAAGGCCCGACTGTATTCTCAGTCCCCCGGCTGACCGTGCCCATTGGAGTAAGGGGCCTCCGGTAGATGCCATGTTGACGGCGGCCACCAAGAGGGAACTTGCTCAGGAGAGTCCCTCAGTCCATCCCCCGAGCAAGGAGTCTCGGATGATGGACCGCTTGGGGAAGCAGATGTTTAGTTCAGCGACCTTCTCTGTAAGGGCGCTGAACTATCTGGCACACGTGATTAGGATGCAGCGCGATCTTATTAAAGAATACGCTGCATCCCCCCCAGAGTCCATGTCGGAGGAGGACAAAGTGCTGCACTCCACCCGCATGGCCACTCTCAGGTCCGTTACCAATACCTCTATGCGGCTACTCTCCCATGCTACGGAAGGTGCCGCTAGAGCCGCAGGGGCAGGCCTAGTTACTAGACGTCAGGCCTGGCTCCGTCATTGCGATTTCTCAGAGCCCTTCAAGGCGTCATTTGCGAACGCCCCCTTCGATGGTTCTGCCCTCTTTGGCAAAACTGTTCGCGACACTTTGACCCAGAGCGAGAAGGATGGGAAGACGCTGTCTGCCGTCGGAATCCGCTTCTCTGCTCCCCAGAGGCCCTATTCTAGGAACCAAAAGGGACAGAAGAAGATGTGGTTCCGGAAGTCGCAGCAATCTGTCTGCTCCGGACAACCAGTCCTTCCGTGGCAGAGGAGGACAGGGAGGACGCCGCCCTAGGGGCAGAGGGGCTCCCAGGAATTTTGGGTCCAGAGAACCCTTCTCTGAACGGCCCGCGCAGCAGCCCTGAGGGGTTGCCCGGCTGCTCCACTCTGGAGGCAGTTGGGGGACGTTTTTCGGAGCACCTAGCTGCATGGGAATCCATAACATCAGACCGCTGGGTCCTCCAGATCATATCCAGAGGATACCGTATACCCTTTCTTCATTTGCCAAAATTGAAGTCCCTCCCCGACGTTCCACCCGGTCAGTGGGAGGCCGCTTTGCCAGAGATTGGCCATCTGCTAAAGAAAAGAGCCATCCAGCCCGTCCCCCCAGACCAGATCGGATCAGGGTTCTACTCCAGGTTCTTTTTAGTGCCAAAAAAGACGAGGGATCTAAGACCAATTTTAGACCTTTCACTCTTGAACCTGGCAGTTCCCAAGGAGAAGTTCCGAATGGTCACGTTGCAGTCTATTCTCCCCCTTCTGGGAGAAAATCACTGGATGTGCTCCATAGACCTCAAGGATGCGTACTACCACATACTAATGGACAAGCGCTCCAGGAGGTTTCTCCGCTTCGGCTGGGAGCCAGTCACTACTAGTTCCGGGTCCTTCCCTTTGGTCTCACCACAGCCCCCAGGGTGTTCACCAAAGTATTAGCAGTGGTAGCGGCCCACCTGAGGCTTCAGGGGGTACAGGTCTTTCCCTACCTGGACGACTGGCTCCTCACCGCCCCAACAAGGCATCTACTACTATTGGCGCGAGACTCCTTTCTCCATCTTGCTCCCCGTCTGGGCATCACAATAAACACAAAAAAATCCAACCTAGCACCCATGCAGTTCATAGATTTTATAGGTGCCAGGTTAGACACAAGGAGATTAATAGCCTTCCTCACTGCGGATAGAGTTCAAAATCTGCAACTCCAGGTGCGGGCCATTCTCCACTCAAGCTCAGTTCTGGCGGAGTTGGTCCTGAGGGCTCTAGGGTCCATGGCGGCTGCTATAGCGCTTCTTCCTCTCGCCAGGTTCAATATGCGCATCCTCCAATGGACACTCCTAGTCCAGTGGTCGTATCTTGCTCTTCCTATGCATCACCCCATTGCGATCAGCAAGGCTTGCAAGCGGTCCCTCCTGTGGTGGCTACACTCTCCGGATCTCCACGGAGGCCGCCCATTTTGTGCTTCTCCCCCTCTCGCCACGGTGACCACGGACGCCTCCCGCCTCGAGTGGGGGGGTGGGGCATTTTGCAGGCCGGACCGTCCAAGGCACGTGGAATGATTCAGAGACCTTAATGCATATCAACGTTCTAGAGATGAGAGCAGTGCTCTTAGCGTTGCTAGCACTTCAGGCCTTTCTTCCCTTGGGAACAATTGCGATTCAATCGGACAACATGTCGGTTGTCTGGTATATCAACAAGTAAGGAGGAACCAGGTCTTACCCTCTTTGTCGAGAAGCCATGAGAGTTTGGGAATGGGCAATCTCCACCAACCGCTTTCTCATAGCAACGCATATTCTGGGTCGGTCCATCATCCTGGCGGACAAGCTCAGTCGCACCATTCTCACCCCTTACGAGTGGTCTCTCAATACTCAGGTAGCGGAACGCATATTCGTACGGTGGGGAACTCCTTGTTGCGATCTTTTTGCCTCTCCCTCAAACACCAAGTGTGACAGTTTTTTCACTCTGATACCTCCTCCCGGAGGTTCCCCAAGAGACGCTCTGGTGCTTGCTTGGCCACCCGGTCTTCTTTATGCTTATCCCCCCTTGCCTCTGATGCTCCAAGTTTTTCAGAAAGCCTCTCGGTTGGGGTGCAGAATGATTCTCATTGCTCCGTTTTGGCCTTGACAGATCTGGTTCCCCTTCCTAAGGTCTCACTCGGTGAATCCTCCTTGGATTCTAGATCCCATTCCGGATCTGATATCTCGTCCATCCCACTTATCTCCTCCGAACCTGGACAACCTGAAGCTGACCGCTTGGCTGCTCCAGTTCCACTCTTGATCAGGACTCCCGGTATTTCGTCCCCTGTTAAGGCCATCCTGGTGGCAGCTCATAAGCTATCCACTAGGAAAGTCTACCGCAGCAAGTGGAAACTGTTCTCGTTGTGGGCGGAGCGGCAAGGCCTAAACCCCTTCACAGTTCCTCTCCCTTTGGTGCTTGATTTCTTAACCACTCTTTTTAATGATGGTGCCAGCAGTTCCACAGTCAAAGTACAACTTGCGGCAATTTCCCATTATCACATTGGTCATGACTCCAATCCACTGATGTCGGCCAAGTTGTGTAAGATTTTCCTTAAAGGTACTTTTCTTCTCAGGCCCCCTGTAAAGCAAGCGGTTCCTCCATGGGACCTTTCCTTGGTTCTCCAGGCCTTGACCGCCCCCCCTTTCGAACCAGCGGCTACGGTAGATCTGAAATTCTTATCTTTCAAGACCGCCTTCTTAATAGCCATTACTTCGGCCAAGAGAGTTTCAGAGCTTCAAGCATTATCAGCTAAACCTCCTTACTTGGTCTTTCATCCGGACCGTGTTTACCTCAGGACCAACCCGTCCTTTCTTCCTAAGGTAGCTTCTGAAGCAAACATTAATCAATCCATTAATCTCCCTGTCTTCTTTCCTAAATATGAAAACAAAGGTGAATACAAGCTTCACTACTTAGATGTTCACAGGCAACTTAGATTTTATCTAAACAGGACGGCTGGTCATAGGCAATCCGACCAGTTGTTCATTTCCTTTGCTAAATTTAATTTGGGCAAACCAATTTCTAAAGTCTCATTATCTCGCTGGATTTCACAATGTATCTTGTTGGCTTATCAAGCTTCGGGAAGGCCCGCATGGGAGGGTGTACATGCCCATTCAACCCGGTCAGTCTCTACTTCGGCAGCCTTTAAGGCTAGGATTCCTCTAGATGATATTTGTGCAGCAGCCACGTGGGCTTCATCTCATACTTTTATTTCCCACTACAAGTTGGATCTTGCATCTAGGGGTAGAGCATCCTTTGGCTCCGCGGTGCTCCGGAATATCCTTCCATGATGGCCGCCCAGGATTCAGGTAGCTGGGGACTCTGTCCCACAGGTTGCAGACAAATTAATCTCCTACTTCAGATTTAGAAGTTATGTACTCACCATAACGTTCCATCTGAGTAGGTGTATTCATTTGTCTGCAACCATCCCGCCCTCCTATCCCCCTGGCCTTTCAGTTTCCTGCATATGTTGTGTTACCCTTTACAGGGTGTTCTTGCTGTTGGCAAACTCGATCTGAGGTCATGAGGGTAGAGCAGGGCATTATGGGTGAGGGGAGGAGCTGAGAGCTTGGATCCATAGCTGGTAAACCATGCCGGTTCGGATCCGATATTGGATCCATAACCCACAGGTTGCAGACAAATGAATACACCTACTCAGATGGAACGTTATGGTGAGTACATAACTTCTAATTGCCTCACATTTGGCTACCCTACAGTCCATTTCAAATTCGTTCATTAGGCTCATTTCATGTGCAGCTGAAAGTACATCAAGGGCACCAGGTTCAAGTATTTCCGTTAGGAGGCCTGCTTGGATGTGCCTGTGTGATTTCAGTGTCTTTTTCAAGTCCTCCTCCAGTGCTCCCTTTAACAGAAGTGCCTTGTTTGGCCCCAAAGTTAGGGTCTTGCCATCCTGCCTCGTACCTGGATAGAATGCCTGCCTGTAATGGGTGTACATTTTTTGATTCCTCCCAAGAACCTTGTCTAGGAATCGGTGAGGTTGTCAGGGAAAGAATGCTGCTCAGTCCCAGGGTCCTTTCCTTGACACATGTACAGATGGGGGACTTTAATGGGAGATGCTGCCCACGCTGCAAAGGATGCCTTTGGAGTCAAGGATCTGGCATCTCTCTAATCTATCCATGCACCAGAGAGCCTGCCTAGACATTACAAGACATACCTGGGTGCAGAGAATTATTTACAGAGGTTGTATACTACCCTCTCCCCACTTAACATTAAATAAAATTCCCGATGTTCCACTCTGAGGAAAGCAGCTGGAGTTTTTATTAGTTCATCGAAGTTTACTTACCTGGAACGGCTGTTCGTCAAACCAACAAATGACTGTTTATCGAACATTCAAATCGGTGAACATTTTCCCAGCTAAAAAAATAAGTTGGCCAGCACACTATCCAAAACGCAAACACAATAAATTTAAACTCAACAAAGTGGGGGGCTACACTATCCACACCCCTTTACTTATTTACCAACTTTGAGAGGAGCAGGGCAAATTTTTATATGTTGGCCAGCTAGTTTACTTACCTGGTAAAAATATTCGCTGATTTGAATGTTCGAATGGCCATTCAGTGATATTGGTTCGATGAACGGCCATTTAAGGTACGTAAACTTTGAGCTAATAGATACAAGTAGTAGCACTGGAAAAAAAAAAAACGCTGGAAAAATTAATCTGAGGTCCCCCAGACCAAAAAGAATCTAACTTGCTCAAGATTCTCTTTGGCACCAAAGAAAACGAAACTGGAGACCACGTTTGGATCTCGGCAATCTGAACAAATCAGGTAAGTTATACAGAGTTCCATATGGTCACTGTTCAGTCCATTTTACCTTTCCTGCACAAGGATAACTTTGTGCTCATTAGATCTTCAAGGTGCGTACTGTCAAACAAAAATGAACAGATCCAGAAGGTACCTACATTTCTAGCTAGGAGATGGTCCTCCCCACTTCAGAGCTCTGCCCTTTGGCCTCCCCACAGCCCCCTAGGTATTCACCAAATGCTTGGCAATTGTGGCAGCTCGTCTGAGACTGCAGGGATTACAGATGTTTCCGTACTTCGACAACTGGTCATAACCTCTCTGACCAGGCATCTTCTGATAAAAGCATGAGATAATGTACTACACCTTTGATGTCCTGTAGGAATCGCAACAAATCGCAGCTAGAACCATTTCGGATATTAGTGTTCATAGGGGGCCTTGTTCAATAATGTATCCGTGAAGGCCTCTCTTTCCTTACCAAGGGTACAGACTATTCGATTTCAAGTTAAAAAGGTGATTCAAAATTCTTCTCTTGATTCTACAAGCCAGTCAATGTCTGCTGCGATAGTTCTGGTTACATTAGCAAGATGCCCTATGAGTATTCTTCAATGGACCCTAGAAACTCTCTGGTCTATTCTGCACCAACCTATGTCCACCCAGATCAGAATAACTCTGGCATGCAAAAAGCATCTCTTGTGGAGGATTCACTCAGATCAGACATTACAAGACCATCCTTTCATACTTCCAGCCCAAAGCCATAGTGACCGTGGACGCTTCCCAAATTGGGTGGGCACTTATTGGGGAAAGATGGTTCAGGGCACCAGATTTCTGCCGAAGGGCTAGCATGCATATTAATGTCCTTGAAATGGGAACCGTACTCTTAGCCTTGCAGGCCTTTCATGTCCGACTCCCAGAACTATTGTGATTCGGACTGACTATGTTTGTGGTGTGGTACATCAATAAACAAGAGCCATATCTTGTGTCAAGAAGCCCTCCGTGTGTGGCAATGGGTGATCTCCTCATCCAGTCGATTTTCTGACAGCAATGTCTGTTCAGGGAAATCCAACATAACAGACCAGTTGAGCAAGTCCGTTTGATTGCCTTACAAGTGGTCTGTCAACATGCGAGTTGCTGAAAATATATTCTGCCAGTGGGACCAACCTTGATGCGACCTGTTTGCATCCCCCCTTAACAGCAAGTGCAGCAGGTTCTTTAAACTGATTTCCCCCCACCAGGGAAATTGCCAAACACCTCCACTATTGGTCCCTATCTCCTGTATGCTTATCTCCAAACTCCGGTCATCCTGAAGTTTCTCTAGAAAGCCTCTCTACTTGAAGAGCACAGTCATCCTCCTTGCACCTTATTGGCTTCATCAGATTTGGTCCTCCTTTCTTTGGCCTCCTCTGGTTGACCCACCATGGATTCTAGATCCAATTTCAGACCACCTGTCTCCTCAGATATTTCAGGCCTAAAGTTTGCCGCATCGCTTCTCCACTTTCATTAATAGTCATAACCCAGCCTCTCCTTCCAGGTATGTTGCATTCTATTGTCTTCTCATAAAGCTTTCCACTAGGAGAATTTACAAAAGCAAATGGGGAAAACAATTGAGTTTTGGGCACAATGGAGACATGACCCTTTTCAGCACCAGTACCTAAAGTTCTTAAGTTTTTGGCTGCAGTTTTTAATGAGGGGGCTAGCTCCTTGACCAAGTTCAACTACCCGTCTTTTTCTAATTTCCACATAGGAGTAAATGATGCTCCTCAGCTTCTTCACAGCTTTCTGAGGTCTTTATAGGGGAACTTTTCTTGGGCACCCCTTTTTTAAAGATCCAACTCCACCATGGAATTTGTATTTAGCATTACAAGCTTTAACTTTGTGAACTAAATATGTAACCTGGAAACTATCTTAGTAGCTATAACTTCTGCTTGAAGATCTGTTTGAAGAGTGTCTGAAAATCTTCTAAGCCTCCTTATTTAATTTTCTCTAAAGGCATAGTAGGTTTATGAACCAACCCAACCAAAGGAAAATGCATGTTACGTATGTTGCATGTTCGGACAGTTAATTTTCATTTGCTTAGAACAAAAAAAAAATCTGAGAAAAACAGATCAATTTTTGTTTCTTTTGCAGAATCAAATTGGGCAAACCAGTTGCTAAAGTAACTTTAGCAGAATGGTTAGCTGATTGCATTTCCTTAATCTAAAACCATTTGGGTTTGTCAAAGCTTTTCCGAGCCCATTCACCAGGTCCATGGCAGCTTCATCAGTATTCTTATCCAGGGCTTCCATGGACAATATCTTTGCGGCTGCAACTTCAGTATTAAAGGTATGAGGGTTTGCCCAGTACAAATGAGATCTGGTCTGGAGGGGAAGAGCAGCCTTCGGCTTAACGGTGCTCAGGAATATCCTTGGTCGTCCTGGGATTCAGGTGGTTGACTATTCCCTGCCACTTGTTGAGGGATGAATGAAAATTGATAATACCCAATTAAAGTTGTTCTGTACTCGACCATAACATTCCATCTGTGTCCATTTTCATTCTTCCTCAATTCTTCAGCCTCCATCCCCCTACCTTTTTGGTTTCCGACTTCTAGAAGAACAAGACCTTCCAAGGAAGTCACAGTTCCTGCCATTGAGCTCCAGGTATTCGTTTCTCATTTTATAATTGTTTCTAATCTTCTATGAAGCTAATACCTCAGATCTTGTTTGCTGGACTATGGTAGCAGACTAGGGTATTATGGGTAAGAGCGAGATGCTCAAGAGTTTCCAGTATCCACGAATTGTAAAAAAGCAGCAGAGTCCGATCCAAACCCACTTGCTGAGAAAGAATGAAAATGGACAACACAAATGGAACATTATGGTGAGTACATAATTTCTTTTTAATCGAGACAGTAAAATCGAGATGACAAAATGTTTAAATGCACTACTGGTATAGATTAAGCAGTGTTTAGTCGTATTGGAGGGGAATTACTCTTTGCCTAATATGATTTTCTTCTCATTAGCACACGAAATTGAAATTTCTAACTGCACTGGGGATGAAAAAGGTGAAATTGTCATTTTTTTGGAAATCAGTATCTCATTAAAAGCCATCAGCTTGCTATGAATATTTTGTGAGATTGTAATAGTATGCAGTTTCCATGTGTTTACTTGATCAGAGTTTTCATTGTATGGTAAATATATTTAGTGTAGATCTAGATCTCTACAAATGTAAACAAGCTGTGCAAAGTTTGTAATAGAATTATTTTTAACTGGTTTGGAAGACCAAGAAAATAGCAAAATACCTCTGCTGTAGCCAACATATCCCTGGATGTGCAGAATGGTCTGAACAGTAAATGATTTGTATAGTCTTTTGAACTTACAAGTTCATAGGTAACTGCTAGGCTAGATGCCCTTGAGGTCCATTTTAAGCCTAGACAGTTCCCTTTTTATGCCCAAGTAACCTACTGGGCAGTTCTGTGTGAGTGATTTATACTTTTATTCCTTATGGATATTTGTGGAACTCCCACTTGTAGCATTCATTGTGGTTGGCAAGGAATGTTTTTTGCTTTTTTCAAAGCCTTGTGTTTTTTATATGCTTAAAATTTAGACTAGACATATTCACAGAAGGGATGGGGAGATTGTGCGGAGTTATTTTGTTTTTCTGCCAAGTGCTGTCATCAAGATTCTCTGTTTATTATTGTCTTTTTAAAGGATTTAAACAAGTTCTCAAAAGACTTGGATATTCACTGCCCCTCTTTTGAGGTGAATTCTTTGAATACCTCTTGGGTAGTCGAGCATTCCTTAAGTGTTCTTACAATGCTGCTGATACTGAATTCTTTGAATACCTCTTGGGTAGTCGAGCATTCCATGCTGCTGATACTGTTTCCAGAGGCGGTGCTTGCAGTCAGAAAGTTTTCTTGAAGATATTAGGACTTTCATATTTAAGGATTTCAGGATGGTTTGGCCCTTTTGCAGTTAGGGTTCTTGGGAGATTTGATGAGAGGCAAAAGTTGGTGCAGGTGTGACCCAAATATTTCTTAGAGCATATAAAATTTTTCCTGCCACCTCAGCTCCCTTGTGAAAAATGCATTGTAAGAAATTAAATAATAAATTTAAGTGTCAACAAACAGGATTTTAAAAGCCCCCCCCCCCACACACACACACACACACACACACACACACACTGCAATCTGTGTGGCATCATATTATTTCAGACAAATGGGTTCTGGTTGCAAAGTGTACCCCTGCCGAATGACTGAGAGGTCTTTGCTCCTTCCTAGAGGATTCCTACTTCCACAGTGAAGCATGATCCGATGTCTTTGTCTGGATTCAACCTGCGACTGATCGGATCCAACGCTGAAAAGAGACTGGCCATATTCCAAAGACTACAGTCTGCCAAACTGTGTCCTTTACCCATAATCCCCTACTCAACTAAGATTACCCTAGGTCTCACTTGTCACCATTCCTGGACAGCAGCCTAGTCGTTTGCTCCCTGGGACCATACTTTCTCTTGTTGCATATTTGAGTAATGTGTCCTCTATGCTTTTCTGTGTTTTTCTAGTTGCGATTTATGCTTTTCCTGTAGGTAATGTAGGTGTCCCTGGTCTTGTTAGCTGGCTTTTCCCACCTTATGTGCTTCTAGTGTTTAGCCAGTGTTTTGCTGTGCGTTAGGGGTTACGTTTTTTTCTGTCTTGGACAGTGTTTTAGTTGGTGAAGGGGTTCTCAAATCTACTGAGTTACTATTCAGTATGGAGAAGGATTTTAAGTGTGTAGCTTGTGGTCACAAGTTCCCATCTTGCGATATGACAGGTGTATGTACTATCTGGGGGCTGCTCACTTAAGAGTCACTGCTGTTTGCGGGAGCTTTGACACCTGTGAGGTAAATGAAAGAAGGGTCCAGTTGGTCCTGAAAGGATTTGTGCCAGCTGGTGACTCTACTGATCGCCTAAGGACCCCAAACCTTCCAAGGGGGACCAAAAACAGGTCTTGTCCACCAAATCTGAAGGTCACAAGATCTACTACTCCCTTGGTGGTATCGGCTCTGTCTGCTCCTACACCTTGGACTTACTCACGTTGGCATGATCAAGGCTCCTTCTCCTGCTTTTAGTGTTCTAAGCCCTTTCTTGCCCAAGGGGAGCTCCCTTGGGTAGGACTTTTTCCTTCTACCCCATGAGAATCCTCACCCAGCTCATCTCCTTCACCAGATCTGAACTTCTCCATGAGTCCTCATCCGAGTCATCTCCTTCACCCTGGATAAGAGCTTCTCCAGTTCGGATCCAGTTGTCAAGAGACCTCTTCCAGTAGGAGAGCCTCCAAACCTCTGTCGGTGGCTTTGTTGCCTTGGTTGTCCCATTCATTTTGGAGTTTAAGATCTGACTTGGAGCAGCCAAAGTGGTCCTTTTTACAGGTACAGATAGTTAGAACAGATTCTCAACCTGAGGCATCTGCTCTTTTAAAGTTTGCCTCCTCTCTTGGCCCTATGGTTCATAATCCATCAAAGCCAATTGCTTTTCCTCTCCTTAGGGTCCGATTTTGAATGCCTAACCAATTTCGGCTTCTACCCCCTACCTTGGTTTCCTTGACTTCAGCTGTGTCTGAGCTGAGTTGGCCTCTGAGCTGACACATTCAGCTTGGGAGGGGGGGTTCTGGGTCGTGTTCCTCCTTCTCAGTACTTCAGCTTTTGACAGCTCTGCCTGTAGAGAATGTTTTCCCTTCAAGAAAAGGAGTGGTCAGCTGCAACCAATATCTCTCCATCTTTGACATCAGCACTTGTGGACATGCTTCATTCTGCTTTGGGACAGCCCACCCTGGGTTGTCTCCAGTCTGCCCTACCTTCAGGGCCCCAAGCCTCTTAGTTTTCTCCTGGATTCTTTAGGGTATGAAGTTCTTGGGCAAGAAGAAGCACTAAGGATACGGATGTAGACTTTTACTAGTGCAGGAGAGGGGTCCCAATTCCCCCCACAAGGATGCCTTCTTTGGTGATCTTTTGGAGCCAGTTTGCTAGTGCAGGGGTTGGTACTGCTTAAATGCCATCTCCAGAGGAGTTAGTATTTTTGGAGGCCTTTAGAGTGGGCCCATCCACATCCTGGGTGTCCCCCTGACTCCCTTATTGTCCCGGTGTCCTAGAGGGTGTGGACAGAGCCTTATGCAGTGGAACGAATCCGTAAGAAATGGGACAAGATTCTCACCCCTCCTAAGGACTGAGAACCCTGGATTAAAGGTCTGTCTGATGCATTTGTGCCTGCAGCAGCCACTAAGGAGGACATCTTGTTAGTGTCTTGGTTCATCCCCTGAATAGGGTGTCTCTGGCATTGGACCAGTTGGGGAAGTGGTCGTATACCTCACTTCAGTGCTCTCACCATGAATGTGGCTATCTTGCTTACTTGACCAGACAAGTGTGACATTTGTGGAATTGTCAAGGGTAGTTAAGACACAGCAAACCCCCAGAGTCCTAGAAGACTTTGGGGACTCCTGTTGTCAACCTTACAATCTATTGCTAACATGTTCATGTGTCTTCTGTCTAAAGCAGATTATGCCACATCACAAGCCACTGATGACAGCATTTCCATGCTTGGATGAGGCTGTGTAATTTTGTGGATTGCTTCAAGGTATCCTAACACCCCCCTTTGCCTCCCCACTTTTTTGGGCCTGAGGCTAAGGGCACTTTGATCATGAGTAAGCAGGAAGGAAAGATGCTGTTGACCATTGACCATTGGAGTATGTTTTCCTACCCCTTGACGTTAGATGCAGAAGGGGGGAAAAATGTTATTTATTTTTGGAAAGTACATTAGCCTTTTCAGGAAGCTTCTTCTGAAGGATCCCCCTGCAAAACTACAGTGGTGCCCCCTCCTCATGGCAGGAAGGGTGTGCAGAGCATGGCTTTTGCAGAGCCTTCTCATGGAGGCCCTTTCATTGACCTTGAGGGGTTACCAGACACTCTGGAGGCAGTTGGGCATCGTTTGGCTCTACACCCAGAAGCTTGCCGGGCCATCACTTTGGACATATGGGTGTTAAGGGTCAGGCTGTACAGGTGCATTTTTGGAGTTTTCAAAACTTAAATCCCAAGGGTGGCACATCAGGAAGAGAAGGGATGCAACTATCAAAATTCAGAAGCTGTTGGTAAATAGTCATCCAGGAGGTCCCGCCAGACTAGCAGTGCTTACCTGGACAATTGACTCCTAACCACCTCCCTGAGAGCATCCTTAGTCAGAGCCAGGGACACCTTACTGTAGCTGTGCAGCTCCTTGGGAATCGGTTATTGGAAGTCCAGCCTCTTTCCTGGGTAAATTAATAAAGTTCATAGGTTGCCACTTAAACAGTTTCTCATATTGCAAGACTCTTAAAGTTTCCAGAGTTTCAAACCTTCTGGTTCTTGAAATTGTCTTGCTAAAAAAAAGCTTGTCTTATTCCCAGGCTCTCTGGGTACATGGTGGCTGCCATCTGCTTGGTTCCCTTAGCAGAATACCACATGAGGGTTCTGCAGTGGATACTAGTAGTCCTACTTTACACAGCTGGTGGAGTTCCCATCGTGTTTAACAAATGTCTGTTGATCAGTTGGTGGTCTCCCTAGATGTACACCGGGAGACCAGTTGGTGGTTGGAGTCTCCCTAGATGTACACCGGGAGACCATTTGTTCTCTATCTGCCCCCCCCCCCCCATCACGGTCATGGCTGACACTTCTCTTCTCAAGTGGGTGGGAGGTATTTTGAAGGGAGTACTGTCCAGGGGACCTGGCCTATCTTCACATCAACATTTTCGAGGTGACAGCAGGCTTCTTGCATTGCAAGCCTTTCAGGCTGCCCTTCCTAAGGATCCAATTTCAGTTCAGACCGACAAAAATGTGTCATTTGATAGCTGAACAAACTGGAGGAAAGTATTCCTATACTCTGTTGGGAGGCCGTGAGAGTCTAGAAGCGGGCACTTTCATCTCAATCGTTTCTTTTTGCAGTGCACATTCTGGTGAAATCCATTATATTGGTAGACCATTGGAGCAGGAACATCCTCTTTCAGTACAAGTGGTACCCAAATCCAAGGGTTGCCACCCTTATTTTCCGGCACTGGGGTGTGCCATGTTGTGATCTGTTTGCATCCCCATCCAGCACCAAGTGCAGCTGCTGTTGTGCTTCAGTCACTACCGAGGGGAAGTCGCCCAGTGATGCTTTTCTGCATGTTTGGCCCCTGGGTCTTCCATACACCTATCCTCTTAGCCCACTATGAACTTTCTTCAGAAGGCAGCCCGTTTCAGATGACTATAATCTTTATTACCCCATTTTGTCCCTATCAGGTGGGGTTCCCTTTTCTTTGGCCTCTTCTGAAGTACCTCCCCAGGTCCTGGATCCAATTCTGGATCTGATATCTCACCCGGTGGATCTGAACCTGCCCTATATTCTGACTGTCAGGTTAACAACACTGTTTCTCCAATTCCCTTGATGGCTAGAAATCCCAAACTTTTCAGATAGAGCAGTGCCTATTCTGTCTTCTAAAATACCTACATGTATGATATATGCTAATAAGTGGAAACATTTTGCTGTGTTGGATTTGGATCCCTTTTTTAGCCCCTTGGAGGTGATTCTGGATTTTCCTGCCTCAGACCCAGATGGGGCAGCTCACTGGTGTAGTGGTTGGTCTTGCCTCACAGCAAGAGGTTCTCCGGTTCGCTTTTCTGCTGGGGTGCTTTCTGTGTGAGTCTGCATGTCTTCCCCATGTTCATGTGGGTTTCCTCCAGGTGCTCAGGTTTCCTACCACATATCAAAGACGTGTCTGGAGCATTTCTTCTTGGGTCTCTGCTGAAAATGGCCTCTGTCCCAGTCGGATGAATTTAACTGCAGATCCAGTTATGCCACATTGGTAAGGTGCTGTCAAAATTTTGCCTTTATTGCTTCAGGTGCTAAGAGCACTTAATTTGATCCTTCTGCTATGGCTGATTTGAGTTGTCTCATTTTATTCTTAGTGGCTGTTGCTTCCACTAAGCGGGTGTCAGAACTGCAGGCCCTCTTCAGTACTCTATTTCATTTTTCGTAAAGACAGGGTGACCCACCAAAGGAATTCTGCCCATCTCCCAAGGTGGCTGTGGAGCATAATTTGAATCGGGTAATTTACTTGCAAGTATTCTTTCCTGAATTTTCCAACAAAAGGGAAGATTTACTGTGGTCTTGATGTCCATAGACTATTGAGATTTTACTTGCACAGAACCAAATCTTTCAGAAAGTCTAATCCAGTTATTGGCCTCATTTTTCAAAGGCCCGGTTGGCCATGCCAGCGTCAATCTGATTGTATTTTTTTTGGGTGTAGTATGGAAGGAAAGCCCTTGCATTGTAATCTGAAAGGTTATGTTACAAGCACTATGGCTACTGGGTCCAGAGCTTCCTTTTGTAAGATTGTTTTACATGGCTGGGGACTCTCTCTCTCATCTCTTTCATCTGGTTCAAACCCCTCCCTGCTGTTGAGTTTCTCTCTCATGGGACGACCAAGTTGAGAAGGCTGAATTCCCTCCTTTTGAGGTTCTCTGTATTTTCCTTTATTGAAAGTATATTACTTTTATTTTCCTTAAGTTCTGGAACAAATTTTCTCAGGTGGTAATAGACCCAACGCCTTCCTGCTAGATCAGCAAAGGGTTTTTTTATTCAAGGGTTTTTCTGGTGCCAAAGAAAGAAGGAGCTTGGGGGCCTGCACTAGATGACTGTATCTTTTGTCAAGATCCCAAAGTTCAAAATGTTATTCCTTCAGAATCTTGTTACCGCATTCCTTTACGAACATTCATGGTAAAGCTAGATTTAAACGTGGCCTACCACCCCATTCCATTTGGCAAGCATTTCGGATGTTGATTTTTCTGCATCTAGCTTACTAGTTTGGTTTTCATGAATCACTGTTGCAGCAGCCTTAAGCTATGTGGGTTTATCCCCCCCCCCCAACAGTTTCTCAAGCTTTAGGTGCCTGCCAGGAGTTCATGAGATGCTCCTTATAAAAGTCCAAGAAGTGTGACAGGCTACACAGATGCTGTAGCTGCTGGTGAGCGACTCTCTGCTGTGACTGGTTGGTTGTTTTACCTGATAATTCCTATGATCCTTTTGCCATGCCCTTGGTCATCTTTGTGTAGCACAGGCATCCACCAAAGAGTGTGGGGTCACTACCTCCTCTGCAACTCTAAAGAGAACCACTGGCTTGGGAAGGGACAGGTGACTAGTCTTGGGACAGGAGGGGGAGGGTGTTGGTGGAAACTGACCAGTGTGCCAGAGGGGCAAATCTTATAAAGTGAGTGAGGAACTTTTCAGTGTTCTGTCTATTTCTGTGGACATGGCAAATTTACTTGCCTTTGCTAAGGAATTTCTGATTTTATTTCTTTGCCAGTGTTAAACCTCAAGCAAGAAAATAGTTCCTTGTTCATAAGATTTCCAGTCAAATGAACGGTCACATCAGGGGGAGGGGTGTACATCATAGGATTCTTCTCATTGAGCATCCCTGCTGAAGGAATCTTTCACCGACCACATATGTATGAGTGAGGCTGTTTAGTGGGATCGGTGTGAAAAGTACAATTATGTAAAATCTTCCCATAACTGTAGATGTCCTTGCCTTCAGTGCTGCAGTATTCTTAACTATATAGGTTCATAAGCTGGTACTAGGCTATTGGCCCTAGGGCCTATACAAGCCTAGCCATAACAATTCCCTGGATATTTCTTCCTACAATATTTACATCCCTGGACCCCTGTCTAACAGGGCTGCTGATGTGATCCCCAGGGTGAATTTCCTATCTCTCCCATCCAATCGTTAAGGTTCATTTTGAAGAGGGCCAAGGAGGTGCTCTGCTTGACCTGTATGGGCAGTCTATTCCAGAGTATGGGGAGTCTCTGGGACAGGAACCTATCCCTCTAGTATGTTTTGTTCATTGTGATGATAAGGTTTAGATCCCTGGAGCGTGTGGCTCTGAGGGCTTGGGATTTCTTTAAGTGGAGCATGTCTAACAGCTCAGGGTTTGACATGGCCTTGTATGTTAAGCAGAGATTGCCTCTGAGTAGACTATATGCCACAGAGTATAGCTGGAGTTTTTTAGGCAGTCAGCATAGGGCATCTGCTTTAGGCTTGTGATTCTTTTAGTGAGGTATTTCTGCAGCCTTTCCAACTGTTGCAGATATCTTGTGAGGTACATGCCAAATGGGGCGTTGTGCTCTATAATGGGTCTAATAAGGGATGAGTACAGTGGGACAATGACCTCCCTTTTTTCTGGATGAAAAGCCCTAAGTAATGAGTTGTGCCACACAGAAGGATTTCCTGACTGTTGTGGCAATGTGTTTATCGAAGGTGAGGCCAGTGTCCACCTGTGTCCCTAAGTCTCTCATCACACTTTTTTGGTTAGTGTACTGCCACCTATGTGGTAATTCATGGGTACATGTTTTTTCCCAAGGGGGATAACTATACATTTCTTGGCATTAAGCTTGAACCCATTGCATCTGTTTCTATAAGGCCCTTCTGTAGAATCTCCACATAGTTTGGGATTCAGTAATGTCTCCCAGTTTGCAGTCATCTGCGAACTTTGTTGGCCAGAGTCCCTTGGTGTTGGCCTGTACTTCAGAGAAGTAGATTCCAAACCAGAACGGTCCCAGGACTGAATCCCGAGGTACTCCACTTGTCACTTGTTTGGAGTGGGATTTGGAGACTGCTACTTTTACAGCCTGGGTTTGGAGCTGGATTTGGAGACTGCTACTTTTACAGCCTGGGTTCTGTCAGTAAGCCAGTTGGCAACCCATCGAGTGACATAGGGATTTATGCCCAGCTTAGTAAGTTTATCTATGATTGCAGAGTGGGGGATGGTGTTAAAGGCCTTGGTGAGGTCCAGATAGGCTGTGTGGACTGCCTTACCCTCGTCCACAGCTGTGGAGACTGAGTCGAAGAAGTCATTTGGGTTCAGGAGACAAGATCGGCCCTTCACAAGCCCAAACTGGGTGGGGTCCAGTGTTTGAAGGTTGCCAATGTCTTTAAGTTCCATGATAATGCGTTCCATGCCCTTGCAGATCAGGCTAGTCAGACTGATGGCATGGTAGTTCCTGGGATCCAAGGTTGCTCCACGCTTGTGGAGTGGGATAACTGTAGCCGTAAGCTACTCAGTGGGCACAAAACCTGAGGTGAGGCTATGATTAAACATGACACTTACTAATGTCTCCCAGTTTGCAGTCATCTGCGAACTTTGTTGGCCAGAGTCCCTTGGTGTTGGCCTGTACTTCAGAGAAGGTGAGTCTATGATTAAACATGACACTTACGTGAGGTGCCAGTTCTTTTTGTAGTTCATGTAGTACACAGCCCGGGATGTCATCTGGTCCCATGGATGCTGTATTCATATCTTTGGAGAGTGCGGTTTCTACCTGTTTGGCCGTGATTACTAGAATTTGGCAATCTTTTTGTATTGAGTTGGGCCCTTTAGGGTGTGAGAGGGGGGTGAAATTGGCACTAAAATACATCTGCCAGGATATTGGCAATATCCTTGGGATCAGTATATTTAATGCCATTCTGTTGTAGCTCAGATCATATCCGAGCATTGCTATTTAGATTCTTGACATAACTATAGAATGTCTTGTGGCTGTTTTTTGGAATCTTTGGCAATTTTATTTTCGTAACTGGCTTTAGAGGATTTTGAGGGATCTCAGCTTCTTACTGAGACTGGTAAGGGAGTTTTTTGCTTTCTGGGATTTTCCTGTTTTATGCAACAGTTTCTTTCTTCTTTTGAATAGTTTGTTTATGGCAGGGGACCACCAGATTGGCTTCTTTTTTTTTTGGGAGGAGAGCATCTTGGCTCTATGTGGGATGGCAGGATTTGTGCATGAGTGGATGTGCTTGTACAGTGCCTTAGTGTAGGATTCAGCAGTTGACCTTTCAGCTCCCAATTGCATGGGTGTCATGAAGTGTGTCACTTCTGACTGGAGTAGGATGAAGTTGGCGTTGGAGAAGTTTTTTTACGGAGGTTTCCTTACTGGGGGCTGGGGGTGGGATGTGAAGGGTGATTTGCTTATGGTCTGACCTGACCAATGAGGAGGTGACCACTGGTGTGGAACATCTATCTCCCATGTTGGTAATGACCAGGTATGGGAGAGTGACAAGGCTCAAGAGGAAATTTGTGTGGGTGAAGCAGCAGAAGAGTCCCCTAAAAGAACTGAACTAGCAAAACCAGCCCTAGAGTTACCATCCAACTTGTAGTGCTTGGCAAAGGTATGCACAGAAGGTCCAGATAGCTGCTTCAAGAATAGACTTGTATAAGCCTTTGAAAAAAGTACTAGAAGAAGCCACAGCTTGTAGTAGAATGAGCATTAATTGAAAAAGAAATGCTCTTGCCATGGAAAGTGTAACAAAATAGCCTTAGAAATCCAAGAAGAAATAGTTTGTGTGGATACAACATGCCCCACAGATGTAGGATGAAAAGAAGCAAATAACTGATCAGGTTTTCTAATGGCCTTGGTCATATCCAAATTCCAAGTTGCCTTTGCACATCCAAAGTATGCAGCATCCTCCCACTGTCGGTTTGGGGAGAAAATTAGGCAGATTAATAGACCTGATTAAGTGATAGCTTATTACCAGCCTTCGGTATAAAAGAAGGGTTAGTGTGCAAAGGAGACTGTCCTCATGAAAAAAAATCCAAAAAAGGACAAGCCATAAGGGCCTGCAACTCCGACACTCATCTGGCAGAAGTACAGCATTGAACAACTCTCACAAATAAGAGAACCAAAGGAGCATCCACAGTAAGTGGGGCCAGGTTACAAGAGAGACGCCAAAAAGAAAACCTCTTAAATTTTGGATAAGTAGGATTTCCAAGTTGTAGGTGTCCTGACCTTCTGCGGGACTTTCAGCACGTCTTCAGAAAAAGGGTGTCTGAGAAATCAAACTCAATCACCCACAGTGTTAGTTGAAGCGTGGACAGGTGGGGATGGATAAGAGAGTAATTGTCTTGTGTGATCCACCCTGTGAGGTAACTTGTGGTTGCCCCGGCTAGATGCAGAAGAGGGAACCATTGCTGTTGCAACCAAAAGAGTCGCCAGCAAGATTTTGGGAGCATCCTGTTGAATTTTGAACGGGACTTTAGGCATGAAAGGAAGGGGTGGGAATGCTTAAACATCCCCTTCAAGAGAATGAGTTTGTCCACCTTCCATACCAGGGGACCTGGGACTCTGGCACAACACAGAGGAAGTTGTCTTTTCAAAGGGGAGGCAGAGAGATCACTTGAGGAGTACCCCAGTGGTGGATAATGTCCAGAAACTCATCCCTGTGAAGCATCATTTTGTGGGACTGAGTTAAGGACCTGTTTATAGTGTCTGCCATGATGTTCTGTCCAGAAAGGGTATAAACTGCCTGAAGAGTCACTTGACACTTCAGCAAAATCCCACACCAGAAGTACCAACAAGCAAAGAAGATGAGATCTCTTTCCTCCCTGCTTGGTGATATACCACATCACTGTGGTATTGTCTTGAGAGGCCTGGAGAAGAGACATGATGGCCTGAAGAGCTGTCGTCTGACATTGATGTGCTCCTTTTGCTGTTGAGGCAAGTGCACCCTCTGTACCTTTTAGGGACCCAAAAGTCTCCCCCTGTTGCATGTCTTGAGTTGACTGTGAACAGTTTTGAGAGGGAAGTGGGGGGCGAAAAGGGATCCTGGATTAGGAGGCAGCTGCTGCATCTTCCGGAGAAGTTCATGTCTGAGACAAGGGAGAAGAGGAAGTACAAATTCTAGAGGATGAGTATGTTGAAGGCACACTGACTTCAGAAACCACTGAAACCTTTTTATGTGAAGTTTGGCCAGAATAAGTATTGGAATGGTGGGTGCCATGAAACCCAGAATTCTCAAAGTCCCTGGCAGTAATGGAAGCAGAGAAAGAAGAGTGTGAAAAGAAATGAGTGGTGGCCTTTGGAGGCAGCAGGGATGCAAGCATTGGCACAGTCTGAATCCTGCCACCCGGAAAAGCATGATCCTGAAAAGGAATCCGAAGACTTTTTGACACTTATAGTGAAGCCCAGGCTCTGAGGAATGGATGCAGCAAAATGAAGATTTGCAAAAGTGTCTATGGAGAGAGTGCCTGAATCAGGTTGTCCAATTAAGGAAATGTTTGGATCCCTTGAAGTCAGCAAAAGGCAATTGCAGGGGCAAGGCATTTGGAAAGCACCCTTGGGGCAGATGAAAGGCCAAAGGACAAAGCCAAGAACTGAAAATGTTGATAAGCAACAGAGAAATGCAAAAACTTCCTGAAAAAGTGGATTGAAATATGAAGAGAAGTATCCTTGAGAGCCAGAGACATCATATTATATATTGGTCTGAGAGAGCAAGCGGAAACTGAATCTGAAGTGACAACATCTGGATGGAAGGTACCTGTAGAAAAGAGTTTAAATGAGAAAGGTGTAGAATAGGTCTCAAAGTCCCCTTCTTTTGGGTATTGGAAACAATCGGGAGTAGAACCCTATAATCCTCTGGGACACTGGCACCTCTTGCAGAGTGCCCTGAGACAAGAGATCTCGAAGAACCTCTGGTAAAAAGGGAAGATGTTCCCAAGGAGGATGAGGAATGCCCATAAAAAGACGACTGGGTTTCCACACCATGAAGTACCCTTGATGAATGATCACCAGAACCTAAGGATCTTGAATGATCTGAAGCCAAACCAGAAGAGAAAGAGAGAGGTGAAGAGAAAGAGGAATGATGCTGGGAAGGGATGTATAGTGGCACAGTGCCTGGATTATTGAAAATGGAAGGCTTGGGAGTCCCCAAATTTGAGTAGCCTTAGCAGGAGGAGCCCGTTTGCCACTCTTATCTTTAGTAGAAAGACTGGATTGCCTACAAACAGAGGCAGGCTTAGATAGGTAGTTTCTCTGAAATTTAGTCTGTTTAAGCTCCTGTAAGGCCTTGCTCTTATTCTGAATGGACTTTAATCAGCAGCAGCTTCCCCAAACAAAAGCGTTTAATCCAGAGGAGAATCCATCAATTTAGCCTCAATATCATCAGGTAGAGGTTGAAGCCTAAACGAAGAATACCTCCTCCTAACCAAAAACAGCAGCCGAAAAAGAGTCCTGTGCTGCATCATAACTATATTTCAGTAGAGTGACTAGCAGCTCGAAAGGAAGTCCCTAGCAAGGAAAGAACAGATGATGTGAAGTTGTTCAATTTCGCCGTTCATTCTTGCACATGGGTTCGGAGCCGACCCATCGACTCCGAGTCAGCTGCTTTACTAGCTAAAGATCTCAGAATAGCTTGAGACAAGGCCCCTATCCCATGATGCTCTGTCCAACCCCAGATCTAGTTTGCCGCTGCAACAGATTGGAGGTCGTCAGAGAGCTCGGGCCAGTTTGTCTCATATTTACTTTTTTGCTATATTCTTCGTATAGTTGCTTAGTATTCAGAAAATATTTACAGGTGTACTGCTTTTGGGGTATTTAGCCTTTGAATTTCTTTATTTAAACTTTGACGAGTGTCGTCCTTTTCAGAGCGGTTGCTCTTAGGCCTTTGGCCGTTCTTTAGTTAATCCCTATCCCGCTTATTCATATTAATAGTGTGTTATAATGTGATTAGATAGATGGTGTGCTTAGTTTTTGGCTATAATAATATATAGTCAGTTGTTCGGGGATTTGACAACTCAGTATTGTTCAAATTATTAGAGTTTGCAGAGTGGTTGGTTATTCAGTAACCTTATTTTTCTCTCTAGTGTTTACTGCAGTGTTTATAACCTGTCTGACCATAAGGAGAAGCAAAAATCTGGTTTCAAAATGCAGGCAGAGGATGTCCATCATGGATGCCCATGTGAATTGTGTTTATTGTTTTGGGCCTGTTCACCTCCAGGAGAATTGCTCTATTTGCCATTCCTTCAGTAGTAGGGTTTTACTTGCGAGACTAAGGAAGCTGGTGGATAGAGGCTTTATTGAAGCCAGATTTTCAGGAGTCCTTGGACAAGGCTAACCAGACCTCCAAGTCTTCGAAGGGGTCGAAGTCTTCTAAGGCGTCTTTTGAGCCCAAGTCATTGGCTCCAAGCCTTACCGTGAAGGTGCAGTCACCGGCTCTGCAGTCTTCAGAGCCGTGCACCAAGCAAATTTTTCGGAGCCGGTTTCTGAAACCGTTGATATCCTTCAATCGGTGGCGTCTTCAGTTCCTTTGACTCATTCTTCGAGGACCCTGTCTAATGTCAGTGTGGACCGGGTGGTGTAGAGGCTTCTTGAGAACCCGGCACTGATTAAATTATCGGCCTCGACCCCAACAGGTCTTGGGGCCGAAGACCATTCCACCGGCTGTGACTACTCCTCCTCCGAGCTGAACAGGGCTTTTGGAGCCGGGGGAGGATGATCTGATAATTGTGGAGCCTTCGGAGCCCAGGCCTGTTCCAGTGCTTTTGGCTCAGTCAACCCTGAATTCTTTGGTTCCATCCGAAGAGTCTGGGAGCCGACACTGTCTCGTCAGTTGGGGGGGGGGTGTGTGGAGTCGAAATTATGCATTTGTTCTGATCCTTCCTCTCGGGGCTTTGGCACAGATTAGCTTGGCTCTGTCCTCTGATCAGAGCCCACTGTCTTGGCTCTGGGGAAGTTGCCGTCTTCGGAACTGGCGGCTTCCTCTGGTTGGAGCAGTGGTGCCTTTGATGCTGTGAGGAGGGTTATGTCATCCAAGACACGCACGTCGTCAGGTCGTTCCTCCTCCTCCTCCTCCCCTAAAGTGCCGCTTTCTGCCTCTACATTGCAGGTCCCTGTGAAGCGTCGAGACCCGGAGCCTCTGGTTACCCCATCGAGCGACCCTTGCTCTGAGACCTCGCCAGAAGCCCCCACTGATTAGGTTCTCAGGAAGAGACTTTGTAAAAGGAGGCATTTAGATTCCCCACAGGAGACTTTGACATCAAACACCAACTTAGAGGAATCGGATGGGTCCCCACGGTCCCCCTTGGAGGATATCTCCTTTGCTGATATTCTGGAAGTCCTAAAGCAGAGTGGTGACTGCCAGTCCGTTAGCCCTACTGAGGATGAGTCAGTGCTCCTGAAGGCCTTTGGGTCTCAACCTTCCACCTCCTGGGTGACTCCGCCCTTCGAACTAATGGAGTTGGTTGCTCAAAGGGCGTGGGAGTCTCCTGATACTATGGAACCGGTCCCTCAGAGGCCCAACAAGTTTGTCACCTCCCCTAAAGACAAGATGTTCCTCAGTAATGGAGTGCCAGTTGATGCCATGGTGGTGGCAGCGGCCACCAAGAAAGATGTCAGAAACCTCTTTTACTGTCCACCCTCCTAATAGGGATTTCAGGATGATGGACAGATACGGGAAATGCATCTTTAGTTCTGCGACCTTTGCTATGCAATCGCTTAACTATTTGACTCATTTTACCCATCTTCAAAGAGCTCTAAAAGAGCTTGGAGATACTCTGCAGGGTGATGCAGATGGAGCCGTCTCTGAGAGTGACAACCCAACTTAATATCCTTAACTCCATAGTGAACTCATCCATGCGGCTCATTTCCTTTGCAGCCGATGGTTCGAGTTTGGCAGTGGGTTCAGCATGGTCTCTTCGGAGACTGTCCTGGATGCGGTTATGCTCCTTTGAGGAAGGCTTCAAGTCTTCCTTTGTCAACACCCCATTTGATGGCTCTTCTCTTTTTGGGCCCAATGTCAAGGAGACTCTCACTAGGTGTGAGCAAGAGGGAAAGACACACTACCTGGTGTAGGAGTCTGTTTTTCCACCCCTACCAGACCATACCCCAAAGGGCCGATAGGTGGAAAATGTGGTTCCGAAAGTCCCAAGGAGCTCTTTCAGAACACACGTAATGAACCCTCCTCCAGGGGGAGAGGTGGGGGTAATAATGGAAAACGCCACCCCCGGCGGCAGAGGGGGGTCCGCAGAACCAGGGCTACGGGGATCAGTTCCTTGGTAAGCCCAATCAGCACTCCTGAAAGGAGGCCCAACTGTCCTACTCTGGCAGTTTGCTTGGCTTTGTATCTAGATGCCTGGCTAGGAATTACAACAGGTTCTTGGGTACAAAACATTAACGGAGGGTGCATAATTCCTTTCTTAAAAAAACACCTGTGGGGGAAAAAATCCCACACGTTCCACCCAGTCTTCTGTATCAAGCAGCCACAGAAATCCAGAGACTGCAGGAAACAAGTCATCCAACCAGTCCCAGCAGACCAGATAGGGTCCGGAACCTACTCCAGATTCTTTTTAGTTCCAAGGAAGACAGGGGACTGGAGGCCCATCTTGGATCTCTGCAGACTCGACACATTTGTAAAGAAGTAGTTCCTGATGGTCACGCTTCAGTCTATTCTCCCATTTCTCAGAGTGGACTATTTGATGTGCTCTATAGATCTCCAGGATGCATACTATCATATCAAAATGGCCAGGCCATCCAGAGATCATTTGTGTTTCCGGCTGGGAGCCAGTCACTAGCAATTCCGAGCACTGCCTTTTTGGACTCGCAACAGCCCCCAGAATGCATGGCAGTGGTTATGGCTCACCTGAGGAGTCTAGAATTCAGTGCGTTTCCGTATCTGGATGACTGGCTCCTTATTGCAGTTTCCAGGCATCAACTAATTCTGTCCAGGGATCACACACTCTATCTCTGCTCTCAGTTAGGCATCACAATCAATTTTGAAAAGTCTGCGTTGTCACCATCGCAGCATATCTCCTTTTATCGGAGCAGAACTAGACACCACCATCGCCACAGTAAAATTGCCCCAGGACAGAATAACCATTCTCTGAAACCAGGTCTCTGACATTCTTCAGAGAAGAAAAGTACCGGCCCATCAAGTATTGAAGCTATTGGGTACCATGGCAGCTACGCTCATAGCTGTTCCTCCGGGACGTACGCACATGAGGATTCTTCAATGACTACTTTTCACTCTGTGGTCTTACCAACAACTTCCGATGTAATTCTGGATCACGATTACGGACGTTTGCAAGAAGATCTTTGCTGGTGGTTGATCAGCCAACAAGTTACAGTGGGTCGACCATTTGTTTCTCCCCCACCATCAGCCACGGTGACCACAGGTGTGCCTCTGGGGGGGGGCTTTTTCAGGGAAGAACAGGCCAAGGCACCTGGTCGGAGATGGAGTCACAGTTACATATCAGTGTTCTGGAGCGGAGAGCTGCCTTTCTGGTGTTGCAGCACTTTCACGTCTCTGCCTGTAGGGACAATTGCGATACAGACAGACATGTCAATGGTCTGGTACATCAACAAGCAAGGGGGAACAAAGTCTTACCCCTTGTGTCGAGTGGCCTTGAGAATTTGGTAGTGGGCAGTATCCACCGGGCGCTTTCTGATAGCAACGCATATCCTGGGGAAATCCAGCGTGATAGCGGACAAACTGAGCAGAGCCTTTCTGATGTTCTTCATCTCACATTGCTGCAGTCATAACTTGTGGGTAGTCCGCTGTCCTCGGTCGGCCCGAATACCAAAGTATTAGGCTGGCGTCGGTCATGGGCGCTCAAATCTGACGTCAGTGCGCCATGGTATTAAAGCGCATGACTGACGTCATATCCTCAGTCTTTTTTGCCGCATGGTCAGAAGCAGCATTTGCAAGTGCCGTTCGGCGTTCTGAAATTTTCGTATTCTGAGTTTCAGACCGAAACCAAGTTGGGCTAAGTACCCCGTTGGGGAATATTTTTGTTTTTTCTTGCCTCGGTTATTTCCGGACGTCAGAAAAAGTGAATAATTGTATTTCTTGTGGGAAACAGATACCGCATAGGGATTACCACTCTCTTTGTATTCCTTGTTTGGGGCCTGAGCACGACGTAGTCGGGTGTCGCTTTTGTGCTAGGTTTAATAAGCGCACCATTAAACGTAGGTTAGATTGCGCTAGGCTTGTCTTCGGTAAGCGGTGTAATTACAATATGCCGTCGGATCCTCCGCCGCCCGCTACCGCGAAGAAGCGCAAAGAAAAATCGTTAAGGTCCAAGCAGGATGAGTCGTCCGTTCCGGACGCCAGTTCTTTAGAAACTACGGTGGAATCTGTAGATCCAGCCGAGGTTTCAGCTGAGTCTCAGGGGGAGACATTAATTTTGCAAGATGTGGCCTCTCAGGAGTCAGGTCAGGCTGAGGGGGCCTCTCAGGTTGCTGTACTCTCTTCTTTGCCTAAGGTGGTTAGGCCTTCTCCTTCTGTCTCTAAGCTTCCTTCCAAAGGCAGGCCTGGTTTGCCTTCCACAGGTGTCAGTCCTACTTCTGCAGGTTCTGTGCCTAAAAAACACATGCTTAAAATGGCAGAAGATTTAATTTCCTTAATCAGGGGTTCTATGCCCCCTCCTGATAAGAGGCCTAGGGTGGAGCCAGAGGTGGACAGTTTGGAGCAGGCTTCAGATTACTCAGTCTTCGGCTGAAGACATTCAGGATTTTCCTCCTTATTCTGATTCAGACGCGGAGGATTCCAGTCCTTCTGCTTCTCCTCCAGAGGATTTTTCTTTTTCAGAAACCCTGCATTCTATGAGGGAGCATTTTAAATGGGAAGGTCAGGATTTCTCAGATTCCCGAAAGAGGCTTAGGGAATTTTTGTTTTTACCACAACATCGGCCCTTGGCTATACCTCCTGTTTTGGATGTTGTTCAAGACGTTTTCTCTGAGGCTTCCCTTAATCCCGACTCTTTGCCTCCTGCGCCAGTTAAACCAGATAGGTATTAGAGTGCCTGAGGCTCATAAATATCTGTATAAGAGCCCAAGGGCCGACCCAGAAACTATTAGCCAGGGACCTAAGGGTGTCAGGGCTTCTGTTGTAAAGAATCCAGTTCCTATGGATAAAGATTCTAGAGCTTTGGATAGGTGGGGTAAGAAAGTGTATACCTCTTCCACTTTAGCAATGAGGGCTTTGAATTGCCAGTTTCATATGTTGAAGTACCAGAATTTTCTCCTTACTCAGTTAAAATTTAAAGTGGATGCTTTGGCAGAGGGCATAGAGTGTAAGGAATTACAGGATTTGGTTCATGCCTCTGATCAGGTGGGTAAGCATTCTTTGCAGTGTGGTTTCGATGCTTTACAGGCTTCTTCCAGGGTGGCTGCCACTGGTTCAGTTATTCGCAGGCACGCCTGGCTTAAGGATCAGAATTTGTCCGAGCATGTTAAAGCTAGAATTTTGGATGCTCCTTTGCAGTCTGAAGTTTTGTTTGGTTCTCCTGTGGAGTCTGTCTTGAAGAAAATGGAAGACAAGGCTAAGTCTATGCAGACTGTTAAAGATTTTTTGCAGGTGCAGCCCCCTAAGTTTAGCAGGAATTGGCCTACTAAGGGATGGGCTTACCCTTCTTCTGATTTACGGTCTAGGGGCAGATCTAGACGTGGTAGGGGCAGAGCTCAGGGTTCTTTCAGGCCTAGAACGTGGAGTTCACCTGCACAATCTACAGGTGAGGGCAGGGGCCAGTCCTTTCGTAAACAGGCCCAATGACCTGCATCTTCAGCTGCCAGATCCTTCTTGTCTGGCAGCTCCTTTGGGAGGAAAGTTAGCACTCCAAGCAAAACTGGCTTTTAGTCACCCAGGACAAATGGGTGTTGGACATTATAGACCGAGGCTACAAGTTTTATTTCCATACATTGCCTCCTTTCAAATGCATGCCAGACGTTCCTCCTCAGCAAAGGGTAGAGGCTCACAAACAGATTTCATTACTTCTTCAAATGGGGGCTATACAGCAGGTCCCTCTGTCAGAAGTGGGCCTAGGATTTTATTCTCGCCTGTTTCTTGTACCAAAGAAAGGAAACACTTGGAGGCCGATTTTGGATTTATCTATCCTCAACACATACCTGGACATTACAAAATTCAAAATGTTGACGTTGCAACAACTTCTGCCTCTGTTGGGCAAAGATCACTGGATGGTAACTCTGGATCTCAAAGAGGCTTATCTTCATGTTCCTATCAGGCCCAGTTGCAGGAGATTCCTGCGTTTTCGGGCTGGGACTTTACATTATCAGTTCTCTGCATTGCCCTTTGGCTTATCTACTGCGCCCAGGGTGTTCACAAAGGTCCTGGCTCTGGTGATAGCCTTCTTAAGGTTAAGAGGAATACAAATGTATCCTTATTTGGACGATTGCCTGATTCTTGCTCAAGACAAGCACAAGATTCTTCACCATCTGCAGTATGTTATGACAGTGTTAAGGTGCCTAGGGTATTCTGTGAACGAAACAAAGTCCAGTCTAGTACCCTCTCAGGAAATGTGCTTTCTGGGTATGAGACTGAATACAGCTTCCCAGATGGCCTTTTTGACCCCGGACAAGCAAAGGAACCTTACACTTTACTTCCATCAATTGTCTCTACGGTCCAGGCTGACTGCAAGGACAGTCCTTCAAGCCTTGGGGTTCATGGCATCTTGTATTCTGGTGCTTCCCAATGCCAAACTGCATATGAGGAAGCTACAATGGTATCTCAAAAATGTATGGACACAACACTGCCACGATCTGGACACTGTCATTCAAATAATACCTTGCATTCAAAAGGAATTTTTGTGGTGGGCTCAGGAATGTCACCTAAACAAGGGACTCTCTGTGACCCGACCAGAGGCGAGTCCGATCTTAACGACAGATGCCTAGGACAAGGCTTGGGGAGCACACCTCAATGGAAAATGGGTTCAAGACACGTGGCCTGCCAGACTTCAACTTTTACATATCAACTTGAAGGAGATGTTAGCAGTCCAATTTGCATTGATGGCTTTCAAGGATTTACTTCACCCAGGGCAAGTGTTGATTCAAACAGACAACACAACTGTCATGTGGTACATCAACAAGCAAGGGGGAACCCATTCGTACCCTCTTTGCAGGCAAGCTATGATTTTGTGGGAGACTGCTCTCAGTTTGCACCTCACTCTTCAGGCAAGGTTTCTACCAGGAGCACAGAACTCCTTAGCAGATGTTTTGAGCAGACAGATAGTGGATCCCCACGAGTGGAAGTTGGATCCTCATGTATTTCGACAGTTGACAGTGATATGGGGGACTCCAGACATAGATCTGTTCGCTTCTCCACTAAATTCCCAGTTGCCAAAGTTTTGCACAAAAATGTTTCATCCCACAGCTTGGAAAGTGGATGCTCTATCATTCAGTTGGAGCAATCTTCACGTCTATGCCTTTCCGCCTCTGCCTCTCCTTCCCATGGTACTCTTGAAGGTCAGACAAGACGAGCCCTCCATGATTCTAATAGCTCCAGATTGGCCTCGACAGCACTGGTACCCTCTGCTGAGGAGTTTAGTACGGGAGCCTCCTTGGCCTTTGCCTTCGATTCCACACCTTTTGTCTCAGGAGGGCAATCGTTTCCTCAATGTCAGGATTCAGTCCCTACATCTAACAGCCTGGCATATTCTGTTCTAGAACCTGGAGGGTCGCAGCTTCCTCAACAAGTTTTGAATGTTATTTTGGAGGCCAGACGGCCTAGTACAAGGAAAGTTTATGTTGATAAATGGAGGAGATTTTTTATTTGGAGCAAAGCAAAAAGCTTTGAAGTTTCCAGGCCTGATTTGAGTGTTTCTCTTCAATATCTTACAGAATTATTAGACAAGGGGTTGTCTTTCTCCTCTGTAAAAGTTCATGCTGCAGCCAATGTTAAGTTGTCTATCTCGCCTTCATTCTTGCTGGATGGGTTCGGAGCCGACCTCGGCTCCGACTCGGCCACTCTAAAGCTCGAGAGTTGGTTCCACCGGCTCGAGGCTCCCCTTATATCCCACAATGCTAGGCGATAGTTACCTCAGATCTCGTTTGCCGCTACAGCTTCGAGGTTGGTTTTTCTACCGGTTCCTGGTAAGTTTTAGCTTTTTCTATAAAAAGTTACTCTTGTTTCCCCTTTTTTAGTTTAATTATTCCTAAATTAGTATAGTTCATTAAACTCTATCCCCGAACCTATTTTCTTCCCGTTTCTTGTCAAAAGAACTTTTAGTTCTTCCCTTGGGCCTTAGGCCTTCCCTTCCCTAGGGAGTGTTTGTGTAGTGTGCTACTGCTTTTGTACTTATTTTTAGTATATTTTTACTATAATTGTGTTTTTGACAGGGTATAACTGGTGTGTTTGAGTGTGTGTTTGTGTTCACCAGTTAGGCTATGTCTAAAGAAGCAAAGGTCTCCGGATTCAAGAAGTGTGATGCGTGCTGTCAGAAAATGTCTCTGACAGACGCTCACACTTCTTGTGTCTATTGTCTGGGGCCTTTGCACCTGCAGGACTCCTGTGCTGTCTGCCATGGCTTCAGCCCCAGGGTCCTGCAGGAAAGAAAAAACAAGCTCATTTTGAGAGGCTTGTTGAAGCCTGAGGATTCCCTGTCTGTCTCAACAGGGAAGCCCTCCAAGGCATCGAGGTCTTGGCCCGGCTTCTGAGCCGAGACCTCAGGTTGTTCAACCTTTGCCTTTATCGGCTCCGGCTGGAGCCGATAAGACTCAGTCCACAGTTTCTGTGGCTCCTCGGCTCCGGCCGGAGCCGAGGTTATCGAGGTACCCGTGTCGGCTCCGACAAGATCTTCGGAGCCGACAACTAGAAAGAGGTCTAGGTCACCTTCTCTTGGCTCCGTTCATTCGGCTCCAGGTTCTCCCTGCTGTCTGAACGGAGCCAAAGGTCTCATTCCTCTAGGTCATCGAGGTTGTCCGATCATGACCTTCAGAGGGTGGTGAGTCGACTACTCAAGTCTGAGGCACTGGCCCAGATGCTTCAGAGCCCGACTCATCAGTCGGTGCCTGTCCCGTCCATCAACCCCTCCCTCCTTCGACTCTCTTGGGCCCGGCGCCGGCCCGTGTCGGAACCGAGACTGTGGTCACCTCGGGCCGAGACAATTGTCTTGGCTCCGTCGTCGCTCCGTTTTCTTCCATGGAGGAATCTCGGCCGGACTTCCCTCGTCGGCTCGAGGGTGAGTGGCATCGGACCCTTGTCCGACCCCCTCTCCCTCTTGGTGCTTGGCGCTGGTGAGTTCGGCTCCGACATTGGCCTCGGAGCCATCACTGTCGGTGCCGAGGGGTCTTTAGCTCCTCGGCGGGGACCTCTGGCTCTGCCTGACAGGGGTGCTTCGAGGTCATGCGGAGTGTGTTAGAGCCTGGCTCTACTCCACAGTCGGCTCCGGCCCCTCCCTCTATGCTGCCTCAGGGTAAGTCGACTCACTCCCTCATCCCGGACCGCAGAGAGCCAACTCCTCAGGAGCCCCTGTGGGGATTTCATCCTCTTCGAGGCCTCTCCTGATTTGGCAGAAGAGCCCCTCGGAAGAGGAAGTGCAAGAGGAAGCACATTGACTCACCTGAGTCTATCACGTCGACACAGATCTGGATGATTCTGAGGGTTCCCCGTTCCCCTTCTGAAGATGTCTCTTTTGCAGACATTCTGGAGATCCTGAAACAGAGGGAAATTGGCCAGCCCTCAACCCTTCGGAGGACGAATCTGTGTATCTTGAGGCGTTTGGCTCTCGCCCTTCCACCTCCTGGGTGTCCCCCCTTGACCCCTCATGCAGGTGGTTGCTAAAAAGGCATGGGCGGCTCCTGATTCAGTGGACCCCACTCCCAGGAGACCCTCCAAATTCATCACAGCTCCAGCAGACAAGGAATTTTATCAAAAGGAGTCTCTGTGGATGCTATGGTGGTAGCTGCCACAAAGAAGGAACTGGCTGATCCTTCAGTGCCTGTCCATCCACCTAACAAGGAATCTAGGTCCATGGATAGGTACGGAAGCGGATGTTCTCCTCAGCGACATTTACTATGCTCGCTGAATTACCTGTGCCATTTCACTCGCCTTCAAAGGGACTTGATCAAAGAAGCGAGTGAAATGCTAAGGACCCTACAGCTGCGGGTTTCCAAGAAAAATGAACACGCAGCTGGCTATCCTTAATTCTATTTCCAACTCCTCCATGCGCCTCCTCTCTTATGCGGCCGATGGAGCGAGCAGAGCAAGAGGAACAGGGTAGCCTTACGTAGGCACGCCTGGATGCGGCTATGCAATTGCGGAACCTTTCAAGACGTCTTTCACAAACTCCCTTTGATGGATCATCCTTTTGGTCCGCAAGTGAAAGAAACCCTGACTAGGTGCGAGACGGATGGCAAGACCCTTTCTGCCGTCGGAGTCCGTTTTCCACTCCTTCTAGGCCTTACCCCAAAGGCCAGAAGGGGGAAAGATGTGGTTCCGTAAACAATCTCAAGGGACTTCGCCTGACGACAGAGTCGGTTCCCGCCAGAGGCAGAGGGGAACAACAATGGTAGACGCCGCCCTAGAGGCAGAGGGGTCCGCAGAACCAGGGCAATCGAGACGCCTTCCGATAAGCCCTTTCAGCATCCCTGAGGTGTTGCCCGACTGCCCATCTTCGGAGGCAGTCGGGGGAAGATTGTCACTGTACCCAGAAGCCTGGCTATTCTTGACACAAGACAAATGGGTACAGTCCATCATTTCCGAAGGTTATTCTATTCCCTTTCTTCGTTTCCAAGTCAGTCAAAAATCCCTTCCAGATGTTCCACCCGCTCAAAGGGCTATAGCAGCTTTGGAAATTTCAAAACTGCTTGCAAAAAGAGCTATTCAGCCAGTGCCAGCAGACCAACTAGGATCCGGAATCTACTCAAGGTTCTTTTTAGTTCCAAAGAAAACAGGGGACTGGAGACCAATTTTGGATCTCAGTATCTTGAACAGATCGGTCAAGAAAACAAGATTTCGGATGGTTACGCTGCAATCCATTCTTCCCCTGTTGGGAAAAGGAAACTGGATGTGCTCTATAGACCTTCAGGACGCGTACTATCACATAAAAATGAACAGGCGCTCCAGAAGATTCCTCCGCTTCAGGCTGGGAACCAGTCATTTTCAATTCAGGGCCCTGCCCTTTGGTCTCACCACTGCCCCGGTGTTTACCAAATGCATGGCAGTGGTAGCTTCTCACCTGAGACGACAAGGATTCCAGGTGTTTCCATATTTGGACGACTGGCTCCTCACAGCTCCCACCAAGCATCTCCTTCTGATGGCCAGAGATTACACTTTTCGCGTCTGTCAAAGACTGGGTATCTCAATAAATTGCGAAAAGTCTGTTTTGTCGCCTTGTCGTACTATTACCTACATAGGCGCAAAATTAGATACTGTAAACATGTCTGCAACACTAACGAACCAGAGGATATCAGACATTCAAAAATTGGTATCACTACTTCTCAACAACAACAGAGCCAAAGCCAGGTTAGTTCTAAAGGTGTTGGGAATCATGGCAGCGGCCATACCCCTCCTTCCATTGGCCAGATACCACATGCGGATCCTTCAGTGGATGCTCTTTTCTCAATGGTCATACCAGGAACTTCCAATGTCTCACACCATTATGATCACGCAAGCGTGCAAAAGCATCTCATGTGGTGGATGTCTTCCCCAGCTCCTGTTGGGGAGACCATTTGTTCCACCTCCTCCGGTTGCTACTCTGACAACGGATGCCTCCTGATCGGGTGGGGGCATTATCAGGGCAGGACAGTCCAGGGCACATGGCAACCAAACGAATGCCACTTGCACATAAATGTTCTGGAGATGAGAGCAGTGCTTTTAGCGTTGCAAGCCCTTCAACACTCTCTTCCCTTGGGAACGATTGCAATCCAGACAGACAATATGTCTGTAGTGTGGTACATCATCAAACAAGGCGGAACCAGATCATACCCCTGTGTCGAGAAGCACTCAGACTGTGGCAATGGGCGATTTCTTCTCAGCGTTTCTGATAGCAACGCACATCCCCGGAAGTCCAATCACATTGCGGACAAGTTGAGCAGAGCTATTCTCATGCCTCACGAGTGGTCTCTGAAAGACTCTGTAGTGAGAGAGATTTTTCTCAAGTGGGGTCAGGCTTGCTGCGTTCTTTTTGCTACTCCCCAAAACAGCAAGTGCAGAGAATACTGCACTCTATTCCCTTTACCAGGCCAACCCAGCAGGGACGCTTAGTCCAAGTTTGGCCCGGGACTTCTGTATGCATTTCCTCCTTTCCCCCTGATCTCTCAAGTAATACAGAAAGCTATCGCTCAGAAGGCCTCATTGATCCTCATTGCCCCTTACTGGCCTCGACAAGTGTGGTTCCCCTTTCTGCATCGATTTCTTGTGGAGCGACCGTGGAATCTGGACCTAGTTCCAGATCTTTTGATCCATCAGTCGGGTCAGTTTCATCGCTCCCTCCTCTCTGAACCTCACTGCTTGGTTCCTCCACTTCCAACCGTAGCCAGGCTTCCTCAATTATCTCACTCTGTTAGAGATATTTTGATAGCTTCCCATAAATCTTCCACTCGAAGATTTATTTGAGTAAGTGGAAACGATTTTCATATTGGGCACAAGGAAAGGACGTAGATCCTTTCACCGCTTCCATCCAACTAGTCCTCGATTTTCTTGCTGAACTCTTCCATGCAGGTTCATCTCCATCTACTCTTAAGGTTCAATTGGCAGCTATTTCAAATTTCCATGTGGGTATTTCTGAATCTGCCCTAATGTCCCACAAACTCTGCAAAGCCTTTTTGAAAGGAGTTTTTCTTCTCAGACCTCCTGTAAGAAATCCTCCTTCTCCTTGGGACCTAAATTTAGTTCTTGCTTCTTTGATTCTTTCCCCTTTCGAACCTGCAGCTTCATGTTCCTTAAAGTTATTATCATGGAAAACTCTCTTTCTGGTGGCTATCACATCAGCTAGAAGAATTTCAGAACTTCAAGCACTCAGTTGTCGTTCTCCTTACCTTGTGTTCCATAAGGACAGAGTTTCCTACGAACTAACCCGTCCTTTTGCCTAAGGTGGTTTCAACATCAAATCTAAACCAATGCATTGACCTCCCTGTCTTCTTTCCGGAGTATTCAAATAGGTCTGAACAAAAATTACACTGTCTGGATGTTCATCGTCAATTAAGGTACTACTTGGACAGGACGAAACAATTCAGAAAATCTGATCAGCTGTTTGTCTCCTATGCGGAAAGCAGAAAGGGACTTCCAGTTTCAAAGGTATCTTTATCCAGATGGCTAACATCTCTGATTACCCTTGTTTATGAGATTAGACACCAAAAACTGCCTAATAAGCCTAAAGCCCATTCCACCAGAGCTTTGGCTACTTCTCTAGCCTTCCAAGACAGGCTGCCTATTGACACCATTTGTGCAGCGGCTACTTGGGCTACTCCTCACACTTTTATTTCCCATTATAAGTTGGATTTAGCTTCTAGGCATAGAGCTAATTTTGGTTCCACTGTTCTCAGGAGTCTGTTCCGTTAGGCCACCCGGGACAAGGTGCTAGGACGGTCCCATCCAGCAAGAATGAAGGCGAGATAGACAACTTAACATATAGAAGTTATGTTCTTACCATAACGCTCCATGTTAGTTGTCTTCTTCTCGCTTCTTCTCCCCACCCTCCTTCCCCCTGGCCTGGACAGACCTAGAGGAGTTGTGATCGTGACCTCTCTTTCTACCACCTCTTTCTTAGCTATATGCTGTTATGCATATTTCTTGTTTCAGGATGTAGGTCACCCTTCTTCTTCCTGTTGTTAGAGGTGGATTCTGTTTTTTACAGTTATACTGTTTCTGTTATAAGCTGGGGTTAGCTTACAAACGAGATCTGAGGTAACTATCGCCTAGCATTGTGGGATATAAGGGGAGCCTCGAGCCGGTGGAACCAACTCTCGAGCTTTAGAGTGGCCGAGTCGGAGCCGAGGTCGGCTCCGAACCCATCCAGCAAGAAGAAGGCGAGAAGAAGACAACTAACATGGAACGTTATGGTAAGAACATAACTTCTATTTTCTGCTCACTATGACTGTGACCCACCATTATTCTCTCATCCTTTGTTTAAGCAATTCCTGAGAGGGGCAAAGAACATAAGACCCCCGCGTAGAGCTCCTACTCCTTCCTGGGATCTCAATTTTGTGTTGGAAAAACTTACTTTGCCTCCTTTTGAACCTGCAGCTACGTCTGAGTTAAAGTTTTTGTCTTGGAAGACTGCTTTTTTGTTGGCCAATTACGTCTGCTAGAAGGGTTTCTGAATTACAGGCTCTAATGGCAGTTGAACCCTTCCTAATTTTTCATAAGGATAGGGTATCTCTGCGTACTAACCCTACTTTTATTCCTAAAGTGGTTTCAAATGTGGCCTTGAACCAATCTATTCATTTGCCTACTTTTTATGCAGATCCCCAAAATAAAGGGGAGAAAATTTTGCACACTTTGTATATTCACAGGCAGTTGCGTTATTATTTGAGCAAGACTAAAGGGTTCAGACAGTCTCAACAGTTGTTTGTTTCTTTTGCTTTGGGCTCTCAGGGGAAACCTGTTTCAAAACAAACTATTTCTAAGTGGATTGGCCATTGTATTGCTTTTTGTTATTCTCATCATGGTAAGGAGATTCCGGCTGGAATCAGACCTCATTCCACTAGGGCTACTGCCACTTCTACTGCTTTTTAAGGGGTAGCTACTAAAGATATTTTGGAAGCAGCTACTTGGAGTTCAGTGCACACTTTTTCTAAACATTACCATCTTCCTCTTTATTCCAAATCTAGGGCTGGATTTGCCACTGCAGTCTTACAGGGCATTTTGGCAGCTCCCAATGCTTTATGATTTTGCCAGCCTCCCTTTACCTTTGCTTTGGGATTCTACCCACAAGTTATGACTGCAGCAATGTGAGATGAAGAACATAGTACAGTTTTGTACCTACCATAAATGTAGATGTTCAAGATCCACATTGCTGCAGTCCAATTTACTCCCTCCTTCCCTCTGTAGTTTGGAGTGTTTGTATGGTTTGGGTTGTAGATGTTATTTGTACATGGTTTTTGGAGGTTTTTCTATTTTTAGCTGTGGCCTTTCTTTTTAGGGCCTTCTGACATCTGGGGCAAGAAAAGACTGAGGATATGACGTCGGTCATGCGCTTTAATACCATGGCGCACTGACGTCAGATTTGAGCGCCCATGACCGACGCCAGCCTAATACTTTGGTATTCGGGCCGACCGAGGACAGCGGACTACCCACAAGTTATGACTGCAGCAATGTGGATCTTCGAACATCTACATTTATGGTAGGTACAAAACTGTACTTTATCGCACGAGTGGTCTCTCAAAGATGAAGTTGCGGAGATGATTTTCTGCAGATGGAGCCAGCCTTGCTGCGACCTGTTTGCATCCCCCATGAATGCCAAATGCAGAAGCTACTTTGCCCTGAATCCCCCTCCGGGAGATGGCCCAAGGGACATGCTCATACACTATTGGCCCCCGGGACTCCTGTATGCCTTCCCCACCTATACCCTGATTCCGAAATAATTGCAGAAAGCCAAAAGCCTGGGAAGGACTGTAATCTTAATAGCCACTTTTTGGCCTCCTCAGATTTGGTTTCCCTTCTTCAGACTCTAACTGGAGGAACCGTGGATTCTGGACCCAGTTCCAGACCTACTGACACATTCGTCAGGGGCCCTCCATCCCTCCTTTCGTTCCCTCAGACTGACAGCTTGGCTGCTCCAATTCCCAACCTAGCCGGGCCACACGATTTTTCTTCTGAAGGTACAGCACATCTTGTATCGTCGCATAAGGCTTCCACCAGAAAGTTGTATGCTAGTAAATAGAAGTGATTTGTTTTTTGGGCGACCCAAAATAATATTGATCCTTATGTTGCTCCGATTGCTAGTATCTTGGAATTCGTATCTGAGCTTTTTCATGATTGTGCTGCAGCTGCCACTATTGGAGTTCAGTTGGCTGCAATTTTGAATTTTCACCTCTGAGCTGAAGGTTCCACTTTGATGTCTCACAGATTATGTAGGGCCTTTCTGAAAGGTGCCATTAATCTTAGGCCTCCTGTTAGAGACAACCCTTTACTCCCTGGAATCTAAATTTTGTGTTGTCACGTATTATTCCCCCCCCCCCCTTTGAGCTTGCATCATCCTGCCAGTTGAAGTTTATTTCTTTGAAATCTATTCTCTTGGTGGCCATTACTTCAGCACATAGGGTGTCTAAGCTTCAGGCCCTTTCTATAAAACCCCCATATTTGGTGTTCCATCCAGACAGAGCATCACTGAGGACTAATCCTTCATTCCTTCCAAAAGTGTGTTCTGAGACTAACCTGAATCAAACAAACTCTTTGTCTCTCATGCTGACACTAAGAAAGGATTACTAGACTCTAAAGTTACCCTTTCCAAATGGTTGACCGCATTAAATTTATATACTCTTCGGCAAACCAACCATCAGAGCATGGCGTGAAGGAGCATTACACTAGAGCTGTATCAACTTCTGCTTATGCGGCTTGATTGCCTTTGGACACTGTGTGCAGCTGCCACTTGGTCTAAGCCACATACCTTTTATCACTCATTACAGTGTGGACAGGGCTTCCTTTGGTTCCACTGTCCTTAGGAATAAACTTCCTTGAGCCACCCAGTATTAGGGTGCTTGGGACGCTACCCATGTGCAAGAATGAATGGCGAGATTGAACTTCACATAAAGAAGTTATGTACTTGACGTTCCATGCGAGTTGTTCATCTCGCCTTCATTTTTACATTCCCACCCTCCCTCCCCCTCCAGGGTCTCTAAGAACGAGTAGACTTGGGGTCTGGTGGTCTTGTTCTGGGACTTTACTCCAGCTGGAGTATTTATTAGGTTGCATCTGTTCATGCTGGGTTCAGCAAACTAGATCTGAGGTAGGACTGAGAGCATCATGGGATAGGGGCCTGGCCTTGAGCTGTTCTGAGATCTTTAGCTAGTAAAGCGTCCGACTCTGAGCCGATGGGTCAGCTCCGAACCCATGTGTACAAATGAATGCGAGATTAACAACTCACATGGAACGTTATTATAAGTTCATAGCGTCTTTTTTTTTTTACCCTCAGAGTCTGGAAAATCAGAAATAAGTTGACAGGCCAGAGAAAGAAGAGCCAGCACATACCTAGACATATATATGGGTCTTTTAATTTAATAGCCCTAAAAGCTAGGGTAGCAGAAGTGTAAAATCTTTTTGCCCAGCCTGTCTATAGTTCTGCTGCCAGAAGGCCGTGACCTGGGTGAAGGAAGCAACTGGGACAGCTTATTGGAGGCTACGAACACTACCAAGGGGTCAGCAACAGGACATTTTATAAAAAGCTTTTATAATGTTCCTGAGGGTTGTTCTATCAGTCTTCCTGGGAGTGGGGGGTTGGGAGGCGAGGGAAAGAATCGGGCTTCTCAGAGGCATTGGAGAAGGCATGCAGTAAAGCAGCCAAGACAGAGGAATAGCTGCAGCGTCCAGTTGCAAAAAGTCACAGTACCTCTTATGGATATCGGAGACCTGAGTACAATCCTACTTAAAAAAATAAATCCATCATCTAGAGTGTGTATACAAAGGAAATTTCCGCCAAAAGAACAAGAAATATCAGAACTAATAGATTCCTCTTCCTCCTCCACCTCCTCTGACCCATGGTCCAAAGGAGAAGTAAGGTAAGTAGAATAACTTGGGGATTTATCAGCAGAATCTGACTCATCCTTTGAAGAATCCTGGTTTCTAGGCCTTTTTAAGAGGAGTAAAGGACCAAGGAGGAGCAGGAACTGAAACTCCATGAAGAAGCTTTAAAAGACTTTAAAAGACACTAAAGACATTAAGGCAGAAAATAATCCCCGAGTGAAAGCCTGCCACCCACTTTGTGGATCCTTGGAAACAGAGGAAACACATTTAACTTTGTTCTTTTTTTTAAGGGAATGTCTTGAGAAGGCTAAAATCAGGAACTCCCCTAGGCCTCTCAGAAAAAAAATCGACTGTAGTTCCCTCTGAATGTCTGAGATGGATGCCTGTAAAGCCTCTTCGGACATGCTAGCCAGACCCTCACCAGCCTCCAACACGGTCCGGGTGAACTTCGAGATTCATAATTACCTCTGGAGAAACCTCTGGAAGAGGCTGGACAGCAGAAGACTCCGGTCATACCCTTTCCCCCTTCTTCCATTACTTGCAAAAATGGCAAACAGACGTAGGAAGTCACTGAAGGATGGAAATGCCTTCAACTGGCAGAAAATGGACATGGCTAAACAGACCAGTGTAAAAGATATGTTAAGACTGGCGGCGAAGTTCCATTTTTGGTACACCTGAATGTCACCTTTATGCCTTGTTACGCAGGGAGCATATGGTGATGTTCGGTGTACCTTTTAAATTCGGACACCTTTGGAAGACTGACATCAGGCTTCTGCAGCAGTGAATTCCATATAGTTAAGAATGCTGCAGCAGTGAATGCAAGGAAATTTCTGATGCTGAAAATATGTTCCTCTATGCTTTTCACCCATTCCACTGACATAACCAGGGTTCTTGTAAAAGATTCAGAATGGTTGTCTAAAAATTGTGTTGGTGATTCCTTCCTGACCAAGGAAATGGATGTTTCATCGTATGGGTCAGTGAAGTAGTAACCTTGGCTACATGGGTTATGTCAAGGATATAATAGCTGCCATACTTCCAAAGCTTTCAGGGCACCCTTCGTGTGCCTATACTTTTTAGTTTGTGCTGAGCTGACTAAAAAGTCAGCCTTTGCACCAAGCCCTTCAAAGCTTTCCTGCCACCAAAGAGTGCTCCTTCCTAAGGTCCTTCAAGGATCAATGGCTGGCTAACTGTTTCATTACTGAGCTGTTAAGTTCCATTCAGGGGAAGAAAAAACTTCCACTTCATTTTTTTTTTTTTGACAGAAATTGTACTTCTGAAATTGAGGAAACAGAAAATGTACCTCATGACTATCCCTTGTGCTACTAATGGACAGAGGTAGCTCCTAAATGCTATATCCCATGCATGGGTCCAGTCAAATTATCTATGGTATAATCCCAGTTATTCTCTTTAGCAGTAATATATAATTATTGACCATGGGATGGGTAAAGCCAGTCTCTATCCTAATGGGTTAGGTAATATATAATTATTGACCATGGGATGGGTAAGGCCAGTCTCTAACCTAATGGGTTAGGTAATATATAATTATTGACCATGGGATGGGTAAGGCCAGTCTCTAACCTAATGGGTTAGGTAATATATAATTATTGACCATGGGATGGGTAAGGCCAGTCTCTATCCTAATGGGTTAGGTAATATATAATTATTGACCTCCCTCTAGTGTAGTCCCTACAGTCAACATGGACCAGGGTTGGACACTTCTGCTGCTTTTTGGAGTGTCCTTGTAGGGATTCATTCCTAAAGATGTGTTCTTTACTGTGGGACTGCCATTAACATTGACTTCATATTGATTCAGTAATCTTTTTACATCACATTTTCCTTATGGTCAGAGTGAGGAAAACGTGTAAAGGGGAAGAATTCCTCCAGTTATGTGAAGATAAATGGCAAATGTTCTTTGTACTGTTTTCCGTATCGCTTATTTCCTTTCGAGTTAATGACACATCACTGCATAATTTGCTAGTTTTCTCATCGGGTGCTACTTCCTTAAAGCTCCTTAACTTTGTCTCCCTACACCTTTTGCGTCTGCTTTTAATTTCTTATTTTGAATTTAGACTGTAATATATTTGTGTGTGTAATATTTTTATGCATATAATACAATTTTCTGTGACTCCTGATCTGATCCTCAGAACCTGCTCTGCCATTATATAGCTTGCGCAAGCCAAAATCTCTTCAGCTAAGACTCTCCACAATACTCCTCTCCATATTGCCTCTGATCTTGTTTGCTGCGTCACCCAGATTCTGCCGCTTCCAATTCAACTTTCTAGTTTTTTTCTTGATTTTCCTGTTCAATCTCACATTTTCTTAGATGAATAAATATATTTACTTCTACCCACCTTTCTTTGTCGAGTGATTGTGCTTCTTTACCATACCATCACCACCGTTTGGTAGTATCTCACTTTCTTTCTCTACCTTCTTTAGGTAGTTTTAACCTCCCATTATTGGTAGTTTTTTTTGTGTGTGTGATTGCTGCCTGATGATCTAACATGGCAGATAAATCGAAAGGTACTACTGGCTTTAAACAGTGCCAGGATTGTGGACAGAAAATGCCCACTTCCAGTGGGCATTTTTCCTGTGTATTGTTTAGGCCCAGTTCATCTCCAAGACTACTATTTTCCAGGCATTCAGTAAACGGGCCTTAGTCAAAAGGAAAAATAAATTAATTTTGAAAGGTCTAATCAAGTCTTTTGAGGAGGCTTCATCAAAGACGGACATGCCCCCTTCTAAATCTGATCTTGGACTTGAGAAAAAGACACTGACATCTTCGGCAGCAAAAAATCATAAGCCTTCTGCTCCCACCATTTCAGTGGACCGAAATGCTAAAGTTTGGAAACTCCTGGAACCGACTACCTTGGCACCACAGACCTCGGTGCCGGTCACATAGGTACCGACATCTTCAGTTCCCCTGTCAGTACAGACTCCACCAACTATGCTTCCACAAATGTTGGAACCTCCATCGGTGCTGAAAACCGACATAATTACCATACCCAGGACAAGGTATTCACTCTCTATTGATCCCTTTGTGGGACAGCTCCAGAGTCCCTTTCTTGATGGGCCTGAATCCCTCTCTTATCTGTCCGTCCTCCAGGAGTCTTACTGAAGTCAACATTGTGAGATTGGTGGATTAACTCCTAATGACCAGGGGTCTTTCTGTTTCTTCCCAGACCCCTCTCCCTTCTGGAGTTGGGGCGTTTTCCCAGTACCCCACATATTTATCCTCTACCCTCCTCTGAGGGCTTGGAGTGTAAATAAAATAAAAAAAGACTCGAATGGGCAAACCCCTTCCAGTAACCCCTTTATTTCAGGTTGTATTTTCGTCACTACTATTTTGTTTGTTCTGATAAAGTCCAGACATAGTAATGATGTAAGCACTTAACCTGAAATAAAGTGGTTACTGGATGTTTGTCCGTTTTTTGTATTTTATGTTTCTAAGTTGGCAATTTTGTGGTAGGCCTTGGAGCTTCCAACTCTGATCCCTCCAGTATTAGCTGCTCTGGTGCCGACAGCTTTTTCCTCTTCATTTCTAGGATCTGCCTTGACTTCCTCAGTTCCTTCGGAACTGACTTAACTCCCAGGGCTGTAGCTTTGCTGTCTGGTCCGAGGGTTCCAGATTGGCTACAGTTTTTTATTCAGAGCCGTCCTTGACTCCGGGAACCTAATCTGACATGGGCTCTATACTTCAGGTCCTGCTTCGGGAGTAAGTCTTGTCGGTGTAGGGTGTTATCTCTGTTCCAGGCTCCCATCCCTCTTTGGAGGGGGGGGGGGCCCACCTTCCAGGTAATGGAGAGGGCATTGGCCTCTGCAGGCTGTCAGCTGGCCCCTTCTGTGTCAAGAGTTTTATCCCAGGACTCTCTCTTGCCTAGAGCTGCCACCAACCTCCATGCCTGGACAGCGAGAACCTAAGCTGCAAGAATCCCCCTGCACATGCAAGAGGAAATAGTTAAATTCTCCTGAGAAATCGGTCATAGAAGACATACTTTGTTGATGGGGAGGGATCCCCCTGGTCAGATCCCCCTGGTCACCCCTGGAAGAAGTTTCCTTTGGTGGCATTCTAGAGATTCTGAAACGGAGGGGTAACTGGAAACTCAAAGACCCTACCACTGAGGAGTTGGTGTACTTTGCAAACTCTTGGTGCTTGCCCATCTACTTCTTGGGTGACCCCCTCCCGCTAATGATCTTATTACATTGATTGCACAGCAGAGGCTTGGAAGGCTGCTGACTCTAAAGTCAATTCCCAGGAGACCAGATAAAATACTGTCTATCAGAACACCACCAGCATTAGACTAAGGCGTTAGTGGTAGAATGCCACCAAAAAGGAACTAGCAGAAGAGTGTTCCACTGTTCATCCCCCTAATCAAGAGTCTAGGGCGATGGACAAATTTGGAAAGTGAGTGTACACTTCATCGACCTTCGCTTTAAGGTCTCTGAATTTTATGGCACATTTCACTAGGCTCCAGAGGGACCTGATCAAGGAGTTATCACCCTAGCAGGAGCTGTGTCTGAGGAGGACCAGGATAAAGTGGCCTCCCAGCTAGCCACCCTGGAGTCTATTTCCAACTCATCCATGAGGCTCATTGCCCATGCAGCTGAAGGGATGACCAGGGCAGTGGGTTCAAGCGTTACCATAGTGTTGTGCTTGGATGAGCTTTTGTGGGTTTGTGGAGCCATTTGTCTTCCTTTATTAGTGCTTTTGATGGATCTTCCTTATTTGGCCCCAAAGTCAGTAGCTCTAGCCAGGTGCGAGAAAGATGGAAAGACCCTAATGACCCTACTCTAGGAATCAAAGAAGCAGGAAGATGTAGTTCAAAAAAATCCCAAAAGCCTTTTCAGGAGACACATGGTGGTGGCTCCCCTTGAGGCGGATGGGGAGAGAGGTGTAATGGAAGACACCGACCCCCACGGCAGATTTGGCCCACAAAATTGGAGTTGAGAGATTCTTTCTCTGGACAATCCTACCAGCACTCCTGAAAGGGGGCCTAACTGTTTACTTCTGGAAGCAGTTGGATGAAGATTTTCTCTGCACTCATGAGCCTTGCGTCAAATAACTTCAGATACTTGGGTGCAAAGGATCCTTGCCAGAGGTTACCATTTTCCCCTCACTCTTTTTTTCTAAGATCAAAAGGAAGACTCCCCGATGCTCTACCCAATCGGAGAGCTCAAGTAGCGTTAAGAGATAAAAAAGCTGCTAGGAACAGTCATCCAAGAAGTCCCACCAGACCAGATAGGATCCGAATTTTACTCCTAGGTTCGTTTTGGTGCCAAAAAAGACGGGGCTGAGACCAATTTTAGATCTGTCTTCTGAACAAATTTGTTCAGCAAGCAAAATTCCGGATGGTCATGGTTCAGTCTGTACTTCCCTTTCTAGAGGAAAACTATTGGATGTGCTCTGTAGACCTTCAGGATGCATACTATCATAAACAAAATGGACAAACACTCCAGAAGGTTCTTCCGCTTTTGGCTAGGAGTCGGTCATTTTCAGTTCAGAGTGCTGCCCTTTGGCCTCACCACAACCCTCAGGGTGTTCAAGGGTTTGGCAGCAGTAACAGCTGGCTTGAGACTGCAAGGATTCAGAGTATTTCTTTATCTAGATGACTGGCTCCACACCGCTCCCACCAGGCATGTACTGCTTTCAGCAATGGACTTTATTCTGCACCTGTTCGCTTGTTTGGGCATTACAGTAAATCAGTCAAAATCCCAGCCAAGTGCCACTCAAGATCCTAGAGTTCAAAGGATCTCGTCTGCATCTCTTGTGCATCTTCCCTTCCTCTTCGCACATGCTACAGAAGATAAAATCCCAAGTACAAACCATTCTTTCCAAAGACTAGGTTCCTGCACTTCTAGTCCTTAGACATTTAGGGTCCATGGCAGTGACCATTACCTTAATTCCACTAGCAAGATTTCTCGCGCGGCTGCTACAGTGGTTTCTAGCATCCAGATGGTCCATCCTAACCCATCCAGTGTTGCATCCAATTTTAATCGCCAGGCGTTGCAAAAGGGATTTATCGTGGTGGATGGAATCTGAGGAAATTCTTTTAGGCCGTCCTTTTGTTCCATCTCATCCCAAGGCCATAGTGACCACGGATGCCTCCCAGATGGAGTGGGGGGAATTATCTGGGAAGAGCAGTCCAAGGCTCTTGATCCCTGATAGAGGCCAATTTATATCAATGCTCTGGAACTGAGTGCAGTGCTCTTAGTGTTGCAAGCCCTCCAATCTGTCCTCCCTCTAGGAATGATTGCAGTTCAGTCAGACAGCATGTCAGTCTGGTACATCAACATATTGGGCAGAACAAAGTTTTACACCCCTGTGTCGAGAAACTGTGTGACAATGGGGGTGATCCTCCATCCGCTTTCTAATAGCAACACACATCCTGGGGAGCTGCAACGTGATAGCGGGCAAACTGAGCAGAAGCATTCTCCTGCCTCGCTTGTGGTGTCTCAATCCCAGAATGTCGGAGATTTTCTGTCACCAGGGCCAGCCTTGCTGCTACCTCTCCATCACCCTAAACAAGTGCAGCAGCTACTTTGCCCTAATTTCCCACCTCAGGGGGAGTCCCAGAGAGACGCTGTCCTTCATGACTCACCCTCAAGACTACTCCTATGCCTTTACCCCCTTCCCACCGACTCCTCTCTGCTTGAAGAATGCCAGGAGGTTGAGAATCAAGGTGATCCTCATTGCGACCTTCTGGCCTTGGCAGCTCTGGTCCCCCTTACTATAGCCTCATCTAATTCACCATCCATAGATTTTGGACCCAGTTCCTGATCTTCTATCTCATTCACAGGAACCTCAAGCTTCTCCAGTCCAGAAAATTCTACTGGCCTTTTCCACCAGGAAACCTTACCACAGCAAGTGGGAAAAGATTTTCTGTTTGGACGCACAATAATGGCCTTAACCCCTTTTCTGCAGCAGTTGAAAAGGTATTGTAGTTTTTATTTTATTTATTTTACATTTGTTTATTGGGATAGTCCAACTAGATACATGTCTGTTTTCAGCGGAGGCCCGGAGCTATGCTTTTCGGTCAGGGAACATCTGCTTCTATCATTTAAGGTCCAACTAACCACTATTTCCAATTTCCACAATTGCTTCGAAGACCATTCAGTAATGTCCCATAGTTTTGTGTAAAGTGTTTATATAGGGAGATTTGCGGGTGAAACCTCCATTTAAGACTCCCTAGCTCCTTGGGCTCTGACTTTAGTTTTGCAGTCTTTGGTACATTCTCCATTTGAACTGGCAGCTACATGTCACTCGTCTGTCATGGAAACCATTTTCCTCATAGCTATTAGCTCTACCAGAAGGATTTCTGAATTGCAAGCAATATCTTCAAAACCCCCATACTTGATTTTTCATAAGGATAGGGTAACTCTAAGAACCCAACCCATCATTTCTTCCTAAGGTTGTCTCGGAAACTGATATTAATCAAACCAGTGACTTAACCTGGTTGTTTTCTTTCCAAACTTTTCTAACAAAGGTGAATATTGCTTACATTTGCTAGATGTTTACAGACCGTTACGTTCCTACCTCAGTAGGATAAACATTGTAGAAAATTGGATCAGTTATCTCCCTTTACAGTCCATCTCTGGGGAAGCATGTTTTAACCACCTTGAAAAGGTGACTTTTGAGAAGATCGTATTACCTTCATATACGATAAAAAAAGAATCTCTAGTTACTAGCGCCAGTGAGAGTGCATTCTATTGGAGCAATAGGCATGTCTGCTGATTTTCCATTCCAAGGCTTTCATGGATGAAATATGCGCAGCAGCAACATGGGCTACTCCGCATACCTTTTATCACTCATTACAAATTTAATATGTTCTTCAGGGGAAGAGCATCCTTTGGCTCCATGGTTCTCAGGAATAGCCTTTCATAATGCCCCCCAGGATCTAAAGTAGGAACGCTGTCCCAAGAGTCAAAGATAATCTGATGTTGTTCATCTTCATTTATGTGTTTACCATAATGTTCCATGTATGTTGCCAATCTTCATTTTCCTTGGCACCCCACCCTCCTGCAGACGTTTTGGAGGATTGGATGCTTGTTCTGGCAACTTTATCAGGTGTGACGGTGGACATAGAAGAATGTGTATATGGAATTGAAGAAGCTTTCTGTGTAGCTACAAACTGCATCGGAGTTGATAGGGAGAAGAGTATTGTGGGTAGAGTCTTAGCTCGAGAGTGTTTGGCTTGTGTGAGCTATGTAACTGCTGAGCTGGTTCCAAGGATTGGAACTGTAGCCAACTGTCAAGGATAAATGAAGATGGACAACATGGATGGAACATTATGGGAAGACATAACTTCTTCCTTTTTTTTTTTTTTTCTTTTTTTCCCTGAACTATAGATTGTTCGATGGGCACTGGATCTGATGATAAAAGTTTCACTGTTGCAATAATAATATGGGTTGTTTCTGTGGTAGCTCTTGGCTGACCTGAATATCGAAAATTTTAATCCATCCTCCTGGGCTGGCAGATGCCCTGCAGTTGACAACAGGATGTCTGTGTACAAGGGTCATCAGCCAGTGTAGACTGCATTTTTGTCTGAAGACCAGAGTGTGCCCCATTGGGGAACTTTTCCATATTTTCATTGTCTGCCCTGCTAGATGAGTACTAAAACAAATACTTGCCTTTATTGTGGAAAAAGTCCTCATAGTACTTTAACAAAAGCACTGTTCAATATGGGGCTGAATCCCTTACACAGTTCCTAGAAAAGGAAAGCGAGTGTTTGGATCTTCATGCGCTATAGCATCTGCTGATTCTTTTGCTTTTGATCCCTTTTGTAAGTGCAGGGAGAAGCATTTGAGGGTCAGAGGTTACACAACTTTGCCATCAGCCATTCCACCTTGGCTTGTAATCTAAGTACAGGCGATGCTTTTGCAGTCCCTTCCAACAACAGTGTGTCAGTGACCTATACTGAATTCCTTTAGGAGTCCAGCATACCCCCTGGCCCCTCCATGACTGCATGAGCCAAAGGACTATGGTTATTGGGTAACTTCAAGGTTGCACTGTGTAGGCCTATGCTTCCAACTACAATGCTAGGCCTTCAGATAAGAAGGACAGAATCCATAAATCTTCTGAGGAATTGTCAGCAGACTGTGTGCCCGGCTGAGCCTGCCTGTGGAATGGCCCCATTACATCCAGGAGTTTGTGAAGCTCCCTGACCATAAACCTTTGTCCGTTCCTTCAGTACTAGTAGTAGTAGATGATGTCGTATTGCACTCTTCTCTGCAACCTGACTACTCCCATATGCTCTTAGGAAGACGGGCCTTTTTATATAGGATTCTGAATTCCCTCAAACATTTTTAGGAATCCTACGGATGAACCTCAGCTGCTGAAGGCTAAATCTGTGCCGACTGTTGGACTTTCTGCAGGTTCAGCCACCTTGGTTTAGCCGAAACTGTTCCGTGAGAGCCTAGTCCAGTGGTAATCCGAACCTACTTCTAGCCCTAGTGGACCATGACCCCTGGCATCCAGTAGAGGACCAAGACTTTCCCAGTTTTGTCCCTGAAGCCCCACCCCAGCTATCCCCATTCTCCATCTTCCAAAACTGCCAGTCTCCCCTACAACCTTGGGGGGAAGTTTTCCCTCTTATCACGAATGATCCAAAATCATCTAGGACAAATAGGTGCTGAATATTATCAAAACTGGTTACAAATTCTTCAGCTCTCAGGCAAAGCATGCAGGCATTCCTTCTTTCTCACCAAACAAAAAATTTGAGAAGCTGTGGCCCAAGTAGTTCTGCTTTTGCAGCAGGGCTGCATAGAAAAGGTACCCACCCCTAGAAAGGAGAATAGAGTATTATTGGAGGGCTCTTGGAGACCCATCCTAGACTTTTCAAGATTAAAAGGATTCCTTCTAGTCTCAAAGTTCAAAATGCTGACCCTGCAAAATCTGCTACCAGTGTTTCCTCAAGCACTCGTGGTCGCCTTGGATCTAAAAAAAAATCCTTGGTTTTTGCACATTCCCATTCCAAAGTCCCACAGCAATCATTTTCGTTCCAAAGCTGATGAAATCCTTATCAATTTTTTGCTCTGCCCTTTGGCATATTTACTGCGCCTAGAGTGTTCACCAAGTGCATGGCTCCAGTAATTTCCTCCTGCAGGGCAAAGGGTATCCAAAAATACTCTTGCTTAGTTGACTTGTGTGTTTGATCCAAGCAGATTCTTTGGAGGAGCTCCTTTCTGCTGTATGTCTCTCAATGAATATTTTCTCTAGTCTAGGATTCAACTAGGAGTTAGGTTGGAGTTTAGATTTAAGGACAAGCTTTCAAGAAGGGCTTTGCTGGACATAGACCTTCAGAAGGCATTCCTTCCAGGAGAAAAAAGATCACCTTCTTGATGCAGTACTTTCTCCATCTCCGTCCTGAGCATATCTGGCTACATGGCCTCATGAATTCTAATCCCCATTCTAGCTAGGCTACACAAGATTCGGTGGTGACCCAACCAAGAAATTCAAGTTCTATCTAAAAAGATAACTGGAATGGAGGGTCTTGGTTTGCAACCAGAAATTGGGGGGGGGGAGATAGTGTTCAGGATCTCTTAAAACCAAATCTTGGCTACGGATACATCAGACTTGTCCTTGAGGGCATTTATTTATTAACAGGAAAGTCCAGCTGGGCACAAATGCCCTATTTTCAGCAAAGGCCCAGGGAGAAACTGTCCAAGGTATCCTATTTTAATGCAATCAGTATTTGCAATAACACATTTTTGTTATGTAGTTTCAGTGAATATATAGCATAATCAGAGTAATAAAATTTGTATTGTTAGTCAGAAAATACTATACAAGTCTGTTTTTGTAAATTTACAGAGAATATCTAAAATGGGTAGCTATTTAAAAAAAAAAAAAACAGTACAGTGAGGTATTGGAGGAGATGAGCAAGTCTGAGTGTTAACAGGAAGTAATGATGGAATAGTAACTTGGCTTTGGTCATTAGAAATGGATATAGTAGTGTAAGAAGTGCAATGAAGTGGAATATTAGAAGGGGATAAGCAGGTGCAATGAAGTGGAATATTAGAAGGGGATAAGCAGGTTAAGTGATTTTTATCTTTTCAAAGAATATGCAAGAAAGGTGGCAGAGAGGTGCTAGCTATGTCCCAGATGAGGAGGAAGGACATGCCCTGGAGGCAGAGAGGTGCTGCGTATGTCCCAGACGAGGAGGGACAAAGCCAGGAGGCAGAGAGGTGCTGGCTATGTCCCAGATGAGGAGGAAGAACAAAGCCAGGATGTAGAGAGGATGGGTATTGGAGGAGGGACAAAGCCAGGAGGCAGAGAGGTGCTGGCTATGTCCCAGATGAGGAGGAAGAACAAAGCCAGGATGTAGAGAGGATGGGTATTGGAGGATTGTGGATTAAGATGGCCTTGCGTGTAAGTGGGGTTTAGTTCTTAAGTGGCCCCTAGTACAAAGGAATGGGAACAAAGCTTTCTTAAAAAAAAAAATGCCCACTTCTAAAGTAAATGATGGTTGTTTTTCCCTGTTTTCAAAAGATCTGTTGAAACCACAGGTCTTGGTGATAGATGCACAACGCCACAGTGATGTGGTACATAAACCAATGCGATGGGAGCTACTCCCTCCTGTCCTCTGTGTAGCCTAGCGATGACTCTTCGAGCCATGGCTCAGTCTTTGGGTCTTCACCTCCTAGTCCACTACCTGCTAGGGGAAAACTATTCCTTAGCAGATCAGAAGTGAACTCCCATGACTGGGCCTTAAACAAAGATTTGTTCACATCCCTCAGTTTGTTTTAATGTGTGCTAGAAATGGGCTGTGTTTTGGCCTGAATAAAAAAAAAAAAAATCAGCTGGCAAAATATTTTTAGAAGCCACACATCCCAAACCCTGGAGGAAGAATGCCGCTGCTTTCCATGGGCACGTCTGCTTCTTTAAATATTCCTCTCCTCTGCAGGGTTCTGAACATTGGGGAGGAAAGGCTACGGGAGATATTACTAATAGTGCCTTTTTGGCCAAAGTAAGATTGGTTCCCTCCTAACAGCCTGAGCAGGGAAAACCATTGGTTGCTTTCTCAAAAGGTGCCTCAGAACAGGAGGTCCACCAGTCTCGGCACCTTGAGGTTCACAGATTGGCTAATGTATTGAATGTCCTTGAAGCTTTCCTTTGGACAAGGACATATTTAAAAGAAGCTAGAACACCAAGCACTGGAAAATCTTGTATTGTCAAAATTTGAAATTCAGTCCGATGTCCGTAACGGAAATATAATTCCACGGTCAGCAGAGATCAGCCACATACTAACTAACCTTGCACTTCAAATCTGGTTTGTCTTGCTCTTCCATTAATGGTCACTCTTCTGCCATCTCCACCTGCCTACCTATGCAGCTTCCTATTTTTTTTTTTTCTCTATCTCTTTTGAAACCATTCTTAAAGGTATTATTCACCCTCGTCCCTTTGGGACTCAATTTTTTGCTGAAAAAAAAAATCACCTTACCACCCTTTTTGAGCCAGTTGCAGAAGCAGGCGCAAAATAACTTTTATATACAAAAAAAGCATTTCTAGTGGCCGTTACCTCTGCTGGACGAGTCCCAGAGCTACAAGCCATCATGTGCACTGAGCCCTTCTTTTTCATTAGGACAGAGTTGCACTTGGGACTTAACCCCTCTTTCATGCCCAAGGTGGTTTTGGAACTTTTTAAAACCACTTCCTGCATTCCCTCATCCTCTGAATCGAGGAGAATGTCCTATATTCACAGACAACATCATGGAAAAAAATACTCCTGAATATATTGGATCTCATTCTATCGGAGCTAAAGCTAGAAGAGTTTCCACCTGAGAAATCTTAGATGTTGCTATGTGGTCCTCTGCATACCTTTACCAGACATTTATAACCTTCAAAATTTTCCATATCTGGAGCTTGTTTTTCTTCTGCAGTCTTGCAAGGCATATAGCCTGTGCCTAAATTGTTTGAAAAACTTCCCTTTTTCAGCTTTGGGAGTCCTTCCCATGTTACTGTAACAGCAAAATATGATGAATATAGTACTGTTGCCTACTTACCATATAAATATAGAGCTTAGAGTCTTCCCTGTTGCAGTAAGTCTTCCCATCTTCTCCTCTGACATCCTTTGAGGTTGGGGTGGGCACGTCTTCCCTGTGTCTTTCCTTTCCCTTTTTATTTGGGTTTTTCGGCCCTTTACTGTCCTTAGTACATTGGGGACTTTTGGGTGCCTAGTGGTCTGGGCCTGAAAACGTGGTTTTGAGGGCTCCATCTTCATGGGGGGGGGGCAAACTGATGGTGCAGGCCTGTGACCCTTATACGTGGATGTCATTTCAGGTGTAGAGCATCTGCCAGGAGGTATTCAGATCTCTGGTATTTGGGCTGGCCAAGAGCTACCACAGCAAGAATAAACCCTATTAGTGCAGCAGTGAAGATGTTCTAACCTCACATTTATGTTAAGCAGACAGAACTGTACTTCTCCATCTTCCCTCCTGTGGGTATCTGATCCTAGGCTTTTTGTGGTTGGTTGAGCATGTGAACACTGCTCGTGTCCTCCTCTTGCTGCTGCCTCTGTTACCCGGTAGTAGATGGAGTTGGGTGTTTTTTTTGTTCCAATATTAAGAAAAGCAGCAACGTGTAAAGTTGTTCTTTAAATTTGCTGTGCTGTTAGTCTTTTGCCCATTTGTTGATTCAGTGAAATCATTTTATATTTCCCATGTTCATACGGTTATGTAGTGTTTCATGTGTGCTGTACTCTGTTTTGATAGGGATAACACTTCAAGCTTCAGAAAACGTCTGTGGGAGTTTCTCATTTGGACTCTGACCTGCCATTCATTCTGGACCAAGGCCTTTGCTGCTTGTAGGATGAAGCTACTCATGAAAGAAATCCTTCCTGCCTCTTCTGCAGTTATACTGCTGCAGACTTCTGCATCACCTTGTCCATCAGATGAGTAAAGCAAGGAGAATGACAGAATCAGTAATGAACCAGAGACGGCAGGATACCTGGGAGATGAAGCAACAGAGGGGAATGACAGAATCAGTAATGAACCAGAGACGGCAGGATACCTGGGAGATGAAGCAACAGAGGGGAATGACAGAATCAGTAATGAACCAGAGACAGCAGGATACCTGGGAGATAAAGCAACAGAGGGGAATGACAGAATCAGTAATGAACCAGAGACGGCAGGATACCTGGGAGATGAAGCAACAGAGGGGAATGACAGAATCAGTAATGAACCAGAGACGGCAGGATACCTGGGAGATGAAGCAACAGAGGGAATGACAGAATCAGTAATGAACCAGAGACGGCAGGATACCTGGGAGATGAAGCAACAGAGGGGAATGACAGAATCAGTAATGAACCAGAGACGGCAGGATACCTGGGAGATGAAGCAACAGAGGGGAATGACAGAATCCGTAATGAACCAGAGACGGCAGGATACCTGGGAGATGAAGCAACAGAGGGGAATGACAGAATCAGTAATGAACCAGAGACAGCAGGATACCTGGGAGATGAAGCAACAGAGGGGAATGACAGAATCAGTAATGAACCAGGGACAGCAGGATACCTGGGAGATGAAGCAACAGAGGGGAATGACAGAATCAGTAATGAACCAGAGACAGCAGGATACCTGGGAGATGAAGCAACAGAGGGGAATGACAGAATCAGTAATGAACCAGGGACAGCAGGATACCTGGGAGATGAAGCAACAGAGGGGAATGACAGAATCAGTAATGAACCAGAGACGGCAGGATACCTGGGAGATGAAGCAACAGAGGGGAATGACAGAATCAGTAATGAACCAGAGACGGCAGGATACCTGGGAGATGAAGCAACAGAGGGGAATGACAGAATCCGTAATGAACCAGAGACGGCAGGATACCTGGGAGATGAAGCAACAGAGGGGAATGACAGAATCAGTAATGAACCAGAGACGGCAGGATACCTGGGAGATGAAGCAACAGAGGGGAATGACAGAATCAGTAATGAACCAGAGACGGCAGGATACCTGGGAGATGAAGCAACAGAGGGAATGACAGAATCAGTAATGAACCAGAGGCGGCAGGATACCTGGGAGATGAAGCAACAGAGGGAATGACAGAATCAGTAATGAACCAGAGGCGGCAGGATACCTGGGAGATGAAGCAACAGAGGGGAATGACAGAATCAGTAATGAACCAGAGGCGGCAGGATACCTGGGAGATGAAGCAACAGAGGGAATGACAGAATCCGTAATGAACCAGAGACGGCAGGATACCTGGGAGATGAAGCAACAGAGGGGAATGACAGAATCCGTAATGAACCAGAGACGGCAGGATACCTGGGAGATGAAGCAACAGAGGGGAATGACAGAATCAGTAATGAACCAGAGACAGCAGGATACCTGGGAGATGAAGCAACAGAGGGGAATGACAGAATCAGTAATGAACCAGGGACAGCAGGATACCTGGGAGATGAAGCAACAGAGGGGAATGACAGAATCAGTAATGAACCAGGGACAGCAGGATACCTGGGAGATGAAGCAACAGAGGGGAATGACAGAATCAGTAATGAACCAGGGACAGCAGGATACCTGGGAGATGAAGCAACAGAGGGGAATGACAGAATCAGTAATGAACCAGGGACAGCAGGATACCTGGGAGATGAAGCAACAGAGGGGAATGACAGAATCAGTAATGAACCAGGGACAGCAGGATACCTGGGAGATGAAGCAACAGAGGGGAATGACAGAATCAGTAATGAACCAGAGACAGCAGGATACCTGGGAGATGAAGCAACAGAGGGGAATGACAGAATCAGTAATGAACCAGAGACAGCAGGATACCTGGGAGATAAAGCAACAGAGGGGAATGACAGAATCAGTAATGAACCAGAGACGGCAGGATACCTAGGGGATAAAGCAAGAGCGGTGATAATGGGCTGTTAATTCGTCAGTTGATGAGAAGATTGCCTTCTGCTCCCATTCTGCATCTGATATCTGTACCCCTTGGTACCTCTCACTACTCTTCTGGCTCTGATATAGCAGCCTCTTGCATCACAACAGTTCGAGATTCCAAGCCGCTTATTTTTTTTTTGTCAGCGGCATCAGTCTCTCCAATCCCCCTTTCTGGCCATTATGCTGAATCTGGAATTCTCCTTCAAGACCCCTCTTCTTTGGGTACAATCATCTTTCAAGACCCAAGAATTTGAGAAACTCGTGCACTGACCCAGCAAGTCATCCGTGACAGCATCTGCAAGGTCTGCTTAGAGTATTAAAGAGCCAGAGTTGGACAAATTGATACAAACCTTTCTGATGGTCCAGATGGACCTGGGGAACATTCCTGAGGGTGGAGAGAGCTGCCTGCCTGCCTCATTACCAGCTGGTCCTTCTCTGATCATTCTTTGGTTCTGATCACCCTGGATCTGATGCCCACGTTTGTGCCGACTGCTTGACTGACTTCACTGTTGGGTATAGCCTTTAAGTATTTAACTCTGGTACTGTCAAGAGTTGTCTTTATCCTGGAGCCATAGGGTCAGGGCAGAGACCTGGGGTAAACAGGTTGTTGGAACCATCCTTGTCCCTGGATGTTGAACAGCTTGATACTTGTCTCTGGGTTGACAATTCAAGTGGGGAATTTGTCCTAGGTCTGTGGATCAAGGAGAGTCCTTTCTGGGGTGCTTGGCCTCTCCTTTGTTGTTTGTTGTAGAAAGGTTTGTGTCTCGTTGAGAGATAGGATCATGGCATTTGTATTCTATCCTGATCTTCCCTTTCTGGGACCTTGGCTCCACATGAAGTTGTCCAGGGGCAGCTCCAGACCTGGGGCTCCCGTTTTTACTTGTATGTTTCCCCCACCAAGGAAGTACACAAGTAGTCAGAGTAAAAGGAATTGCTTGGATTCCCTTGACAAATCCTTGATTGAGGATTCCTACTCCAGTGAAGGGGCAAGTGTCGTTGATTCCCCCCCTGCCACGTGATGACTCCTCTGGCATGCTCCTTGAACTGATGAGACAAGAGGGTTAGACCACCAAAGCCGCATCCCTTTCATGAGGCCTTTGGTGCTAACACATCTACATTTTTGCACTGAATCCCCTCTGGGTGTGCTCCTCTGCCTTTATGTTCAAGATTGCACGGAGAGACCCTGATAAAGTTTTCATCCTACAGGAGCAAGGGTCATGCAGTTGATGGTGTTATGGCTGCTGCAGCCATAGAGAAAAATCTCTGAAGAGTGCATTGCTTCATCCCTCTAATAGTGTCGTGGGTGTTGGATTGATTTGGGAAGCATGCATGCTTCAGTCACTCTTGCTGTCTGGGCATTGAACTGTATAGCATACTTGACCAGGCTTCAGAGATAGAGAGTTGATCAAGTGTCCATGTGACTCCCCTCTAGGGCAGTGATGTGGTGTATCTGGCAGGCACCAGCATTGCCGTCAACTGATATGCCTGGATGTATCTGTGTAATATTATGGAGTGCTTCAAGACATCCTTCCTTAATGTCCACTTTGGGTTCACCTTTTTTAGATCAAAAGTTATGGAGACACTGAGCAGGAGCAAACAGGATGGCAAGACCTGTCTGCTGCGAGGGTTCACTTTTCCAGTCCCACAGAGGACCACCTCAAAACAAGAGATTGGGGGTTGCTATTCTTCCACAAATACTAGTTTTGCCAGAATGTTGCAGGTAAAGATCCCTAGGTAGAGGTGGAAACTTTAATGGATGCTGCCCTAGGGGCAGGGGTGGTCTGCAGAATTAGAGCTTTGGAGGACCTTTCCTTGGCTAGCCATTGTAGCACTCTGGAAATCTTTCCCTACTGTTCATCTCTGGATGCAGCTGGGGGGAGTTGGCTGTCTGCCCCCAAGCTTTGAATGCTATCACATTGGATGCTTTGTTGTAATTTCTGAAGGCTATTCCTTTTCAGTCTACCTCCAGTTTGAGACAAAAGTCCCTTCAGGAATGCTACCTCAGCAAGAAATGGAAGTAGCAGAGATTTGAAAGCGGCTGATGAGTCATCCAATAGGTCCCACAGAACAGAGAGTATCTGGAGTCTATTCAAGATTCTTTTTGGTGCTAAAGAAAACTAAGCAATGTCGTCAAACAAACTTCTGTATGGTGACAGTGCATTCCATTCTACTTCTTTTGAGAGATCACAATTGGAAGTGCTCAGTGGACCTCCAAGATGCCTACTATTACATAAAGATAGCAAGACATTCCAGGCAGTTTGTGCCCTTCAGGTTGAGACCAGTGCAGTGCCAATTTTGAGCAATGCCCTTTGATCTCACCACAACTCTTCAGTTGGTCGAATGCTTGGCAGTAGTATCAGCTGGGGTTGTCTGCATGGATTCTAGGTCTTTCCATACCTGGATGATTGGCTCCTTATGGTGACTTGAAGGGCATGGTTGATCCAGGTGAGAGATTCCTTGCTCTCTGTGCCAGTCCTTGGGCATTACAGTCAGTTCTAGTGCCTGAACGGTTCCAGAATGAATCCATGAATGCCATCTGGACACCACATCTGACTGCCAGATTTCTCCCTAGAGATTGTTGTCCCTTTGACTTCAGTCCAGTTACAATCTACTGCTTCAGAGGCCACCAGCTTGCTTAGTTTTTCAACTTTCCAGTCTGCTGGTTGTTGCAATCTCTTGTTTAGCCGGATATTTCATGAGGGTTCTTCCATGGACTCTTGTCTAGTGGTCAGTCACAACTCCCCTGATAAATTTCCTGTTAGTCGCTGTTGTCATCGCATCTCATGGTGTCTGACAGGATGCCCTTTTGTTCTCCCCCACCTCACTGTCTCAGAGACAGTGTGCCTCCTGAGGTAGGGGGCATTACTAAGGAAAGACGGCCCAAGGTACCTGGTCAGAGTCTGAGGCCCATCTGCACATGAGTATTTTTAATATGACAGTCCTTTCACAACTGCCTCCCCAAAGGTATGAGCTTTTTCTAGAACAACAAGATGGTGGTCTTTTGTATAAGAAACCAGGGAGAACTTTATCTGTTCCTCTGAGGAAGGTGAGGCCATGGGTGATGTCCTTGCAATGCTTTTTGATAGCAAAGCGCATTCCAGGGCTATCCAGTATGCTAATGGACAAGTTGACCAGGAGCATTTTTATGACTTGCATGCTCTCTTAATCCCATCAGTGACTGTGCAGATTTTCAACTGCTGGGGTCAGCCATGCTGTAATCAGTTTCTGCCCCCCCCCCCAACACTAAATGCAACTTTTTGCCCCGATCCCTCCCTTGGGATAGTCAGAGGGATACTATACTACATGTTTGATCTTAGAGTCTCCCTTACACTTACCCTCCAGAGCTCTTGATGATGACAGAGCTTTTGTAGAAAGCAGTCCAATGCAGAGCAGCAGTAATTCTCAGCCGCCTTTCTGACTTAGACAAGTCTGGCTTCCCTTCTGTAGTCTCACCTGTTGCACTTTCCTTTGGTTCTGGATCCCATTCCAGATTTCATATCGCACCCTTTGAGCCAGATTCACCTGAATCTGAAATCCCTCAGACTGACTGCTTGGCTCCTGCATTCCGACGATTGTCAGAGTTCCCAAGCTTTCTGAAAGTTGTGCATATCCACTCTTTTTCAAACCCTTCCCAGTAGAAAGGGTTGTAGTAGTAAGTTGAAAAGATTTATCATTTGGGCAGTTTCAAAAGGTTTGGATTCTTTTCAGCCCTGTTGGACACAGTTTTAGACTTTCTACATTATCTTTTTCAGTCCGTGACTAGCTACTCTACTGTTGCTGGTAGCGGTTGTGAATTTCTATGTTGGTCAAGATAATCTCACAGTTTACAACTACTTTGATTGTTCAAAGCCATTTTGAAGGGTTCCTTCCTGCTCAGATCTCCAGTAAAGGATTAGATTCCCCCTTGGGACTTTCCGCCTCCTCTTCAAGCATTGACCAGGACCCCATTCGAACCAGTTTCTATTTGTCGTAGAAAACTTTTTAATTGCAGTACATGCTTTTATTTGGTACCCTGCCTTTTTCATAAACACTGGTTTTCATTGTGCACCAGTCCTCCTTTCTTGGCATACATGGCCAAGTCTAGTTTGAGCCAATCCGCTTCAATTGTCATTCTTTCTGGACTTCAGCAGTAAGGGCAAATACATGCTTCATTGTCTGGATCTTAATCACCAATTGAGATCCTGTTTTTACAGGATCAAAGATATTGGATCGACTTTCAGTCCTCCTCAAGAGCCAAGCTTGGGGAAACAAGTTTCCAAGGTAACTTTGCCCCGATGGCTTTGTGATTTGCATATACTTTTGTTTATACCATGAAGGGCTTATCCCTGCCTCTAGCTAAAAGCCCACTCTACTAAGATATTATCTATCGCAACTGCCTTTTTGGTCGTCCTTCAGTTATTTGTGCAGTAGCTACCTGATCTAACACTCGTACCTTTGTGTCTCATAAATTCGACATGCAGCTCAGATCTAGCTTATAACTTTGGTCCACCATTTTGCGGAATGTTCTGTCTTGTTGTGACCTAAGCTGTCTGCCTGGGGGCTGTGTCCCACAGGTTGAGGCAGACCGAGAACGTATCGAATACAAAAGTTATGTGCTTATAATGCTAGATCCGATGAGGTCTTCTTTGTCTGGCTTTAACCTGCAGGTTATCTGCTGATGCTGACCAGTTCTACAAAACTTCAGCTCACCAGGCTCTGCCTTCCCTACCCATAATCTCTTGCTCCCTAGAGGATACCTCTGATCTAGTTTACTGCTATTCCAGTATAGCAGGTTGATCGTGACTCTCTTGTTTGGTGTCCTTAAAGTTATTTTTTGCAGCTTGTTTCACCCATCACCTACCCTAGTCTTAGGATATCTAGTGTAAGGTTAGGTAGTCCTTCAGGTTTGTCTTTGTGCGGTCTTAGTATACCTAGTGTAAGGTTAGGTAGTCCTTCAGGTTTGTTTTTGTGCACATTTGTTAGCAATGGAGTTTTTCCACCTTACGAGTGTAACTTTTCTTTAAATCCTGTTTATTGGAAAAGACACGAGTTGTGGATGGTGTGTTTGCAAATTCTGTGAGTGCTTTCTTTTCTCATTTTTTTCTAATGTACTTATAACACTAGATCCGATGTATTCTCCAAGAAGGTGTAGGTGTATCCTTTTCTTTGTAGGTCTTGGTGTTCAGTAGTGTTATTCCACGGATCTGAAAGTATTTAAGAAATTTGTTTCTTGTGGACACAAGCTCCCCTCACAAGATGCACGTGACCAATGTGTTTGTTTGGGGGCTGCCTACCTGGAATCACCATGTGCCATCTGTGAGGGATTTGGTTCCAGAGCTGTCGTCAAGAGGAGGGTGAAGCTTGTTCTGAAGGGCCGCCACCTGGCCAGTGCTTTCTCTCCTCCTTTTGAAAGAATGGTCTGATAAGGGTCACAGACACTACACCAAGGGCTCTGGGTCTTCCAAGGAGGCAGTAAGTGGTCAACTTTTTTCTCTGCTTCTGGACCTTCAGGTTCCTTGGCTGTTTTGGCACCAGCATTGGCTCCTACACCTAGGAGCTGATTTGCCGTTGGTGCCTGCTTTGGGTAAGGCTCCCTCTCTGGTGCTCAGCTTTAGCTGATGAGGTTCTTTTTACAAGTGCAGATGCAGTTGGGTCTTATCTGTCATGAGGGTGTGACAGTGGACTATCTTTTCTCAGCAGTTTCTGATTGCAACATACATCCCTGGGAGATCCTAATAATTTAGCTGACAAGTCTGAGCAGGAGTATTCTTCTACCTCATGAGTGGTCTCTGAATCCAAGAGTAGCAGCTCTGATTTTTTGTGTGAGTTGCTCTGTGTTGTGACCCCCTCTCCTTTAATGCCAAATGCAACAGCTATTATGTCTTAATTCCTCCTTTGGGACAGTCACCCAGCGGCGCTCTTCTGTATGCTGTCTTCTGAAGAAAACTTGATTTAAATTAGGGGAACTGGAGGATATACATATAGGAGAACCTGGGGCTAAGCATAGGAGACCTTGGGGCCAAGTAAATAAGACTGGTATCTCAGAAGAGGCCATGGAAAGGGGAACCACACCTGCAGAGCAGCAGTGGTTCTCGTCCCTCCCTTTTGGCCTCTTTTGGTGTGGTTCCCCCTTTCCATGGTCTCTTCTGAGATGGCCATATTTGGTACTGGATTCCACTCTGGATCTCATTTTTCATCCAGCTGGTCTGGATCTGCAAAGCTTCAGTCACTCAAATTAACAGCAGGGTTTCTGCAGTTCCCTAGATGTCCAGAAATCCCAAGTTATTTTGTCAACTTCCCAGAAGTTTTCTGCTAGGCAAGTGCATACAAATAAATGAAGTGCTTTGATTATTGGGCAGATTCACAGGAGTTTAATCCATTTTCCACTATTTGAGTGTTATAGATTTTTCTCGCAGATTTGTTTAAAGCGGGTGTAGTTATTATACACTTAAGGTGCAGTTGACAGCCATAACCAATTATCATGTTAGCAAAGATAATGTTCCCTTGGCTGCACTGAAAATTTTCTTAATGTTCCCTTGGCTGCACTGAAAATTTTCTAAGTGTTTCTTAAAGGTTCCTTTCTTTTGCACATTCTCATTCGGGACCCTGTCCCTCCATGGGATTTACCCTTCGTGTTGCAGGTCCTTTGAGCCCTCTGCTACTTAACATCTAAAGTTTTTGTCCTGGAAGACTTTGTTCCTGGTAGCTGTTACTTCGGCCAGGCAAGTGTCTGAGCTACAAGCTCTGTCTTGCATACCTGGTGTTCCACAAAGATAGGGTTTCCCTTTGCACAGACATTCCTTTCCTTCCTAAGGTAGCCACTAAGAGTAGTTCAAATTGGTCTAGTCACTTGCCTGTATTTTTTTCCCCACTAGAGCGAATACTTGTTGCATTGTTTGGTTGTGCATAGACAACTGTGGTTTTACTTGGACAGGGCAAAATCTTTAGGAGGTCCAGTCAGATTTGGAAATTAAAATCTAGTTTGGGTAGACCAGTTTTCTAAAGTTAAGTTATCCAAGTGGCTGTAAGACTGTTTCCTTTCCTTACACCTTGAAAGGTAAGACTTTGCATAGCAAACCTAAAGGTCGTACCACTAAAGCCATGTCCACTTCCACGTCTTTTTTTTTTTCTCCAGAGCGTCCTTGGATAATGTGTGTAGCTGTGACTTGGGTAGGTGCTTTCACCTTTGTATCTCACTATAAGCTGGATATTCAGTGTATATCCAGGGCTTCATTTGGCTCCACTGCGTTGTGGAATATCCTAGTGATGTTGCATGGCTGGGGACTCTGTCCCACAGGTTGAAGCAAGACTGCGAAGATGACATCAAATACAGAAGTTTATGTAATTACAGTAATTAAATTTGAGTTGTCTGCCTCCATCTGGTTCAACCTCCCCTCCCTCTTGCCCCTGCCTGGATGGCGTCTCTCAAGTCATAGGATGATTGAGAGGTTGGAGTCCTTTAGCCTTCTCCTTTATGTGGGTATATTACATTGGTGTGAGGGTAAAAGGGGCAAACTCAATCTGAGATATCCTGTAGGGAGTAAGGGATTGTGGTAGGAGAGTCGGAGCCTGGCAAGCTGAAGTCTTGTAGAATTGTCCTGCTTTGGATTCAAAAACCAACAGGTTGAATCAGATGGAGACTGAACACAGTTCTGTCATTATGGTAAGTACACAACTTTCGTATTTGTGTTTTTCATCTGTGTCAACCATCCTTCTTTCTAGCCCCCTTTATTCTCATTGGCATTTGTTGCTTTTGATGGACTTATGGGTCTGTCCGAAGTATATTGCTGAAACCCTATGGTCTAATCCTCAGTTTTGTTAGGCAGGCTGTGTATGTGCAAGTCGGATGGAGAGCAAACCCAGTCTGATGAGATACAAGCATGCAAGTCATTATGGGAGAGGAGATGAGGCTTTGAATTTGAAGATTCTGAAGTGCCAGCCTCGGATCCAGTTGAATCCAATAATTCATGAGTTGAGACTCACAGAAGTAGACAACAGTGATCTTGCATTATTAAGTATTTTAACTTTTTTGTTTCAGTCTCCCTAATAATATAAAGCAGCATTGATCATTAAAATTGCTACACCAGGTGATTTTATAGTGTCTTGTGTACTGCAAGAGATGGTCTGCGTGCAAATCCTGATATTTTAAGACTTGAGATTAATGTGGAAGAAAGAGACCTGCCGTTTCAGTAGTAGTAAGAGCAACAGGACTAACAAAAACTTTAATCATAAGTGCTGCCAGTACTTGTAACCCCATATGAATTGTAGGATGCAATTCTGGGCACATTGTGGTGCTCTGACGAGCACTTTTGGCTAACATCAAAGACTGATTTCATGAACTTGAATTATCCCCTCACTTATAAATGAGGTCTGCTCCCATCAAGGTTGAGTAAAAAATCTAGGCATTTGGAGAAATGAAATTGAGGGCGAAGCTAATGTTTCGTGCTATCCAATGTGAAACTCTTTTACAATGTTTTCATCCAGCCAGTCATTTGCATACCCATGTATTGTAATTGATGCTTTTCTGGATGGACAGCTAAGAGTATCGTCTGAGTGTCTCAGTCTCGTATAAAATGCAAATATTGTATTACAATCGCTGTCTTTCTTTGTAGATACTGATATCCAGGGTCTACTATGTATAAGCTAAGCTTGCTTAGAACAAACTATTGCATGATATAGCTCTTTGATTGTGTATATAACCTCTGTACAGAATTTTTTTTGTTTGTAATTGTGGTGTTGTGGAGCTTTTCTCCCTGGGCCTCTGCTGTAAGTGGACCTTGTTCCAATAGAACTTTCCCAGTAAACAAATGTAAAATAAAAATAAAATAAAATGTTGAGGTCTAACAGTACTAAAATGGTGAAACTGTATGCTAAATGACACAGTACAATTATAACCTGGTGTATCAGCTAACTATAAAATGTGCAGCACAGAAAAACTTTAAGAATAATAAAACAGAGAAAAATTCAACCAAAAATAAAATGGATGACATTTGGTGTACTTTAAATTTAAAGCAGTAAATATAAACTTTGTTAAATCAACAATTATTTTCTACTAAAACCTAAAAGTAATGGCCAAAATTACAATGCTTAGGCCAGAAATATGGCTCAGATTTTGGCTGACTGCTAAAAGCTAAGGGAGGTAATTAAAACATCAGTTTATGATGACGTTTTCTGTTTAAATTCACGACTTAATTATGAATATTAAAATATTCATCACTCTTACTGTTGTGGTAGACTTTGGCTATATGAGTTGTATCCCCTCCAGATACAACAACCTGCCAGCTGCATAAAGCTCTAGCTCCCTCCCTTGGTGAGAAATCGGCAGTCAGTTTAGACAATTTTTAGTACTTTCTTGCTGCCCAGAGAGGAAGCAACTCTGACGCTTCCACAGGTGCAGTAGTCTGCTTAATTTCTTGCCTTTATAAGAAAAATATTTTTTCAGTTGCAGAAGCTTTCTCTCAGGGGCTGCTGTTTTTAGAACAGGGCATAATTTTAAGTATTGGGGGTAAATTTGTGGCAAGTGTGGTGTTTTTGAATGTTTTTTTTTTCTGATTGGAGTGTTTTACAGGGTATGACATGTATTTTAACTTGAATGCTTGTTTGTACTTTGTGATAATTTGCCTTCAGTTCTTTCTGTCAGGACACTTCAGCAAAGGAGTTTTGAGTTCTGACAGGGATTTTTGTAAACTGCTTGTGCTTTAAAAGGAACTGTGAGAGAGTGTAAATGTTTGTGCTTTGAAAGGAACTGTGAGAGAGTGTAAATGTCTGTGCATTGAAAGGAACTGTGAGAGAGTGTAAATGTCTGTGCTTTGAAAGGAACTGTGAGAGAGTGTAAATGTCTGTGCTTTGAAAGGAACTGTGAGAGAGTGTAAATGTCTGTGCTTTGAAAGGAACTGTGAGAGAGTGTAAATGTCTGTGCTTTGAAAGGAACTGTGAGAGAGTGTAAATGTCTGTGCTGCTTTCAAACACTTGTCTGACCGCTTTACCCTCTAATCGACTCATTCCAGTAGGATTTACTGGCAGTTGGGTTTCTTCCTTGGCTATAACACGGATACTTTGGTCCTGCTGGCGCTTCTCCCTTTCTAATTAAAAAGGAAACGCGTTTAAGGAGCACTTGGCACCACCAAGGGCTCTGGCAGTGCCTCGGGTGTTAGGTGACTGTAGTGGCCAACCAGTACTCCTCGGACCACTCGGTTATTACTGGTTCCTCTGAAGCTCTTTCAGCCACTGTTGACCTGGAGGTCAGCTGTGTCTTCTGAGGCTGTCCAGTCCAGGCAGTGGGGTCATCTTTGTCTCTCCGTTTGGAAACTGGGTGCAAAGATTAGTCCAGGTAAAATCACGCCAACAGATCTAGGGGAGACACACTCATACCTCCCTGTGAGAGGAATAAAACTGCTGTGTTGCAGTTTACAGTAGTTTATTCAGTTAAATAAGTAGATGGATGGGGTGTTCTTGTTCTTATACATTGCAATCAACAGGTCAGTTATTTAAAGGCACTTACAGACAAATGGTGGGAGGGTCCAGGGGAGCTGATTGCAAGAACCTCTGAGATGGAAAAAGGAGGGGCCAATCCCAAAGCTTAGAGGTTAGTCCTTTAACTTGAAGATTCCTGAAAGACCCATGAGGGTTTACCAGCTCAGCAGCCTAGAAAACACTTTCACGTGGGCTTAATCAGGTTCATCTAATAGTGGTTTACACTTTAATCATTAAAAATACCTACTTTTATGAGGCTACCACCAGATTTTTGTGTGTTTTGTAACTCATTTAATATGAGAGGCTGTCTCTGCATCTGTGGGGCTCCTATTCCTTGGAGCCAGGTATGAAAACTTTATTAAACTTTTTTTCTGTCTCATGTAATATGGGAGGCTGTACCCACTGTTAAGGGGCTCATATCTCCTGAAATACAATATATGAAAGGCTCATTTTTTTTGTATAGCAAAAGGATTTACAGTGCCTGCCTATAAGAGACTTTATATACATGATGTGACCAGTCCCCGTGCTTCCTCTTGATGAAGACGGACCTTCTTATATGTAAAGGGAAGTAGTCAGTCACAGTAGGTGAATCCCATTTCTGAACAATACTCGGTGCTCATTTTTGCATATATATGGACGTGCACAAGTTGGAGGAAAGATTTAAGTACAGTTTGAGACTTTGGAACCTTTTGTATAGGGTTTCTGTGCCCATGGAATAAAAATTCTCCAAGTGGTGAACTGCAGAATATATAAAACCTCTAATAAACATAAGAAACTCTTATCTTTGAGAATAGGGCAATTGTGCCTGTGGTGTAAAGAAAATAGCAGTATGGAGTGGTGCCCAGGGATAAGCATCTTCACCGTACTGTGGAGTACAGAAATGTTTGAATGTAGACCAGGTGGTCAAAATATCAACACGTGGTTGCTGTAGGGTAGCTGCAGTGAGAGGAGAAATGCTCCTAGTCTTGGAGCATGGATCAATGGTGGTCCAGTCGCGGGTCTTCACTATCAAGCTTCTTCCTGAGTGTAACAGCTAGTGGGGGCTCTTCTGTTAAGATTCTTCCTTCTTCAGGTTCCAAGTGGTGAGCAAAAGAGGGCTAGATAGCTCTGTGCTGGGCTAGATAAAGGTCTGGAAACAAGTTGAGATCAGGTGGAAAGGCAGTTAACGAACCTCCTGAGAGGGGGCGATGTCATTGAGCCCATGGTGGGGTTAGATGCCTATGTAGTCTGTATGGGTGTGGGCTGTCAATCAAACTAGGAGGCTAGGGTTTGGCCCCCTTTCTCACTCCTAACACCAAAAGTAAACCATAAATTGTACAGCTAAAAAAAACTGTATTGTTTAACCCAGGATTTGGATATAAACTGTTAATTAACTCAGATTGCTGCTGTTAACATGAAAAAGCCAGTCAAGAAATTAGATTTGTAAATCACTGCATCTACCTTGGTATGGTTTATCTGGTGAACCACTGATATGAGAAACAAGCCGCTCTGTTTTGTTTTGTGATCTGTAGGTGTGTACAAATCTAAACAGTAACAATCATGAGTTTGAAAATGCTTTTTACCTCATGATGTGCACAAACCTAAACAGAAACTTTCAGTTGTATGATTAATTTGGGATTTAGGCTTTCCTTTCTCCAAATTCGTCAAATGGCAGTACAAATCTTTAGCGGGTCTATATCACATAGTAAAAGTTTAATAACTTCGAACACGGAATGTTCGAAGCATTCTGTTAGAAGTTTAAAAAAAAAAAAAAAAAAAAATTTGACTATGGATAAAAACAAAAAAGAAAAAATAAACTGTTGTAAGCAGGGGGGCAAGCCCCTCTGCACCCCCCGCTACTTAAATATATCAACTTAGAGATCACATCATATTGAACAAAATGGAAACCTCCCCTTATGGAGATTTCTGTTGAAACACTAACTTCTGCAAATTTGAACTTATGGTCTTGACCATATGAGGTTTGAACTTGCAGAAGTTCGACTATCTGATAGGAACCCTCTTTAGCAATCACTAAAACACATCAAAAACACCAGACATCTCACATAAACCTACACTCAGTGGCCCCCGAGAGCAAAGCCCATTAAGGCAAGCATATACTTGTATACTATTGTAATTTGGGATTCTGTTGAGCATCCCAAGGTACCAATATGATTCCGCCATAGTCCATGCCAGTGTAAATGACCTGAGACGTACCTCACTGGACTATATGGAAAGAGATCTAATTGATCTCTTGGAATGTGTCACACAAACTGGTACAAGCCTTGCATTGAGCAGCATTCTACCTTCAAGAAGGATGATACCACAGTGCAAACATAAAATGACTGATTTTTAATAATTGGATTAGTTTCTGGTGTTACTCCAGGGGGACCCAGTATCTGTCAGCGTGAGAAAACGCTGTCAATAGACCCCATTGCTTTGCCAAGGATAAGCTGCCCCTTTCCTTGCTAGGCTCTCAGATATTGGCTTAAACTTTATCCACCCCAGAGCCTTTTTAAACAATGCCAAAAGGACAAACCTACCAACAAAGTGGAAAAGTCTCCAAGCAACTTTTAAGGTGTTGCTGCTCAATGCCAGGAGGCTAAACAAAGTCAGACCCTTCAAACCTTTCTCAGGCTGGTGAATGTAGACATCTATGCCATGACTGAGACTTAGTAAGAGCCTTAGAAAGTACTCTGACAGTGCTCACCACTAGCACAGACTGGGTCATAGGTCTAGGTGTATCTAACTATGTTGGAAACAAACATCCTGCCAAATTTAGTTAAACCGGCTGATACCATGACACTCATCCACGTGCAGGTCACCATAGATAATGGTCCCTAATCGTATGAGTAGCTACAGGCCACCCTCTATAGTTGCCTAGTATAGTACTAGGCTATCTGCCCTAGGGCATTTATAAGCCTAGCCAAAGTGTATGTGGCTTTCACCACCCCATATAATGATACAAAAATGTACAATTTAAATTAAATTTAATTTAGTTTACTGTGCCTCTATCTAGCAATGACACAGAGATGACCCCCGGGGTAAACCTACGATCACCCATCCATTCGTCCAGATTTCTCTTGAAGAGAGTCAGTGAGGGGCTCTGCCTAACATGGACAGGTATCCTGTTCCAGAGTGCGGGAAGCCTCTGGGTTAAGAATCTGTTCCTCCAGCATGTTCTATTCATATTTGTGCTGAGGTTTAGATCTTTAGCTCTCGTGGCTCTGATGGATTTGGATTTTTTGAGGGGGAGCATGTCCATTAATTCTGAATTGGACATGGCCTTGTACGTAAGGCACAGTTCACCTCTGAGCAGGCGGTATGCTACTGAATAGAGCTGGAGCTTTTTCAGTCTGGCAGCATATGACATATGCTGGAGACCCTGGATCCTCTTGGTAAGGTACTTTTGGGGTCTCTCCAGCTGCTGCAGGTGCCGGGTGAGGTACATACCAAATGGGGCATTGTACTCCATCATAGGCCTGATAAGGGAGGAATATAAGGGTACAATGACATCCTTTGATCTGGATGTGAATCCCTTCATGATAAGGTGGGCAAGGTAGAAGGTCTTTCTAACCACTTTGGCGACGTGGGTGTCAAATGAAAGGTCACTGTCAACTTGGGTCCCCAAGTCTCCGATTACTTTTTCCGTACTTAATGGATTACCACCTATGTGGTAATTTGTGGGTACTTTGTTTTTTCCAAAGGGGATGACTATACATTTTTTGGCATTTAGTTTAAGGCCATGACTCTGGCACCAGTCATCTGTTTCTGTGAGGCCCTTCTGGAGGATGCATGTGTCAGCTGGTGTGTCGACTATGGCGCCTAGTTTGCAGTCGTCTGTGAACTTTGTCAGCCACAACCCCCCCTATGTTTGCCTGCACATCTGAGAAATAAATGCCGAACAAGAGGGGTCCCAAGACAGAGCCCTGTGGGACTCACTTGTGACTGACTTAGAGTCTGACATAGCTCCAGCTATTCTGACTTTGTGGGTTCTGTCCTTTAGCCTGTTTGCAACCCATCTTGTGACAAACTGGTTTACATTTAAACTGTTGAGCTTGTCTATGATGCCTGAGTGGGGTATTGTGTCGAAGGCTTTTGCCAGATCCAGGTAGGCTGTATGAACTGCTTTGCCTTCATCGATGGCTCTGGTGACTGTTTCAAAAAAGTCCACCATGTTTAAAATACAGGATCTGCCTTTTACAAAGCCGAACTGGGTAGGGTCAATTGTCTGTAGGTCCCCGATGTCTTTGTTTATGAGTTCCATAATGATCCTTTCCATAGCTTTGCAGACCAGGCTGGTCAAGCTTATGGGGCGGTAGTTTCCAGGGTCTGTAAAGGTGCCACCTTTGTGGAGTGGGACCACTGTAGCTGTACGCCAGTGTTCAGGAACGTGTCCTGTAGCAAGGCTAAGATTAAACGGCGTTCTTATGTGCGGGTTTAGCTCCTCTAGGAGTTCATGTAGCACGCAACCCGGGACACAGTCAGGTCCCATGGATGCTGTATTTTTAGCTTTGCTGAGGGCAGCTCTCACCTGGACATCTGAGATTTCAGGGATGTTGCATTCAGCTGAGATATTTATTTTCTCTTTTGGGGGAGAGGGAGGGGAGAAATTTGCACTGAACCTGTCTGCCAGTATGTTGGCAGTATCTGTGGGTTCAGTGTATTTTTTGCCGTTATGAACTAACTCTGCGCATATCGGGGGGTTTCCGCCCAGGTTTCTAACATAACTGAAGAAGGCCTTGTGATTATCTTTAGTGTCCTTAGCGATTTTTCTCTCTAAGTTGGCCTTTGATGATTTGTTTTAGCGAACGTAGTTTTTTGCTAGTGCTGATCAGGGATGCCTTCCCTTATGGGATTTTGCTCTGTCTTGCAGTAGCTTCCTTCTCTTGTTATAAAGTTTGTTTATGGCTGGGGTCCACCAGATAGGATGCCTGCCTTTGGTGGAAAGGGTCTTGGTTTTATTTGGGATTGCATGATCCATGCATTCTTGGAGATGCCCGTAGAAAGCATTTGTGAAGGATTTAGCAGTGTGGGATGTGGTTTCCACTGGCCCAGGGGGCTTGAAGGATACCATTCCAGTCCTAAGGAGTGCAAAGTCGGCTTTTGAGAAGTTTCTCACTGTGGTCTTTTGTGCTGGGGGTGGAGGTGGGATATGAATATCTAGGGTTATTAGTTTATGGTCTGATCTCACTAGTGAGGGGTATACTTCCGGTGTTTCGCATTGTGTCCCCATGTTTTTGATGATCAGGTCAAGTATATTATTTCCCCTTGTGGGGGAGGTGACTAGTTGTTCCATCGCATTTGAGTTGATGAATTCCAGGAACCTTTAGGCTAGGGTGTTGGGGCTTGAGTAATGCACCCAGTCTATGTTTGGGTAGTTGAAATCTCCAAATATGATGGTATTTGGTGAGACATTCATATCCTCCAGTGTCTTCAGGAAGGCTGAATGGAGTTCCTGAGATTGCGAGGGTGGTCTGTAGCATGCTACAAGTTGTATAGCAGTTTTGTCTGCGGTTAGTTGCACATGGATGGTCTCTGATGCTTCGTGCATTGCCACTAACCTGGAGGTGTGGGTGTCTTTAATGAATATGGACACTCCCCCTCCTTTTGTGGTTCGGCCCAGGTTTTGGGGCTGAAATGCATGATACGAGGTATAACCTGGTAGGGCTGGGGTGCTCTCAGGAGCCTTGAACCAGGTTTCAGTTACTGCACAGACATCGATGCTCTCCATACTGAGGAGTGCTTCGAGAGCCTGCATCTTGAGATTTAGACTTCTGGCGTTGAGCAGCATTACCCTTAGTTTTTTTCCTTTTATTGTTTTCTAAGGTGGTGGGTTTGTCTTTTGAGTTTTGCCTAAAAAAGGCACTATGGGGGTGGCAAGAGCCTTAGCCAAAATCCAGAAGCCCAGTGGTGACAGGTGCAAGCCGTCCCTTACGAAGCAGCGTGGCTTGTCCAGCATGTCATCCCAAGCAGACAGACATCGGATCCCCCTAGAATGACACCAGTAATTGAGCCAATTATTAAAGCTGATCATCTTGTCTTTGTATTGTGGCATCATTCTTGGTGAGGGCAAGATGCTGCTCAGGGTCAGGGTCATACCGGCCTGGGCTACATAATCAGGGAGCTCCTCTGTCTCTTTTCATGTAGTTTAAGGAGGTACGTCTCGGGTCATTCACACCGGCATGGACAATGACCGAGTCATATTTGTACTTGCTTTGGAGTGAACCGAGTGCTCGCGTTATGTGGTGGATCCTAGCTCCCGACAGGCAGCTCACCGTTACCTCTCTTTGTTCAGCCTGGTAAGCGGGACGTCAGTGTGTCTGACTATAGAGTCCCCTATTACTAGTGTATCAGGCATGGTGTTTCGCCTTAAGGGCTGTGATTGTTTGGCACACTGACTTTGTGTACTCTGTGTTGCATGTGCAGAGTTTTGAGGTGGTGTTTTCTTGGATGTCTGCTTTGGGAGCCTCTGTTGTTTCGGTAAGTTTTTTATTAGAGCCTCCAAGTATGTCTTTGTGTTGTTGTGTGTTTGGTTTGCAGTTGTAGTTGGTTTATGTGAGACTGGGTTTGTTGCGTGTGTGGTTACCTTCTCCTCCTGTCTGGTCTTGCTAGTCCTGTGTTGAGAGAGATCAGCCTCCAGTTTGGCTATATAGTTGCATCTCTCACATGTTTTTGTGTTTGTTGGGAGGAGGAGAGGGTTGTCTGTGTACACGAGACAATTGTAACATTGTCTCAGGATTCCCAGATTAACCAGCTGAACTGGAAAGTACATCAGTAATATACCACTCGACATGCCAGAATAGTATAAAGGGGTGATATGTAACTGGGTCAGAGAGAGGACTTTGAAGGGAAGTGGGTATCCGCACGGGTTGTAGGTGGATGTAGTGCTTACATTAGTTTAAGGGTGCTTCATTAAAAGAAAGGTTTTAAGAGCAAGTGCTAGGCTTATGATAAAGCAAATAGACTGATTTTGTTGAAAGTAGAGCTTTCTTAAGGGAAAAATTTAAGTGCAGACTTGGCAGAGCCAGTTTAACCGGCTATGCGCACAATCGCGCAAAGCCGTGCAAACGCGGATTTTAAACAGGGAACTTCAAAAGAGCTGGAAATGGTCCAAAACGACCAATTACTACAAGCTCTTGTGCTGAGGTCACTCCTTCAGGGACAGATAGGCTGCTCAAGGCTCCCCACTCCCACTGGTGAGCAAAGAAACTTCCTTCTATCCAAGTAAGGCAATGGACAACACAGGAACTACACCACAGTCCAGAATACAGCAAAGCCTGTGTACTGGTCTAAACTAGTCGAGAAAGGCGGGAAAACAAGGAATTTTTTTTTTTTTTTTGTTTTTTTTTTTTTAGGTTAGAAAGTACACAGAAATGCAGGAAAAACAGTAATAAATCACTTACACAGGCTAGCTCACTTTAGTGGGTAGCCTCAACAGTTAAATTTAACAACAAACTTTCGACCAAATGTAACTAAGTGCAGATAATGTACAATGCAAAAAACAGGTAATAAAGCAGTTTAAACTTGTTCAAAGTAAGAAAAGGAAGGTGTCTCAGGTAAAAACAGCAAAAAAAATACTTATATCAGGAAAGTAGTCGCTTTTCTCAGTTCTCTGCTGCTAGCACCACTCTGCAGGACCACAAGGAGCTGTTTCTGAGTAGTATATGCCCCTAATGTCTCAAACTCTTGCCTAACCCAACTAGAGGCGCTCACCCAGGTCTTACCTAAACCTACTAGAGACGCTCACCATACAAACAAGTGTACTACTCATGGGTAACTTTTACCTGCCCTTCTATATACTGGGAAACTTATACTGCTTCAGACTCGCAGGCACAGCACTTTTATTAATACAGGCACTCTGGAACAGGGAGTGCTTGCTCCAACTAGAAGCTCGCAGGCACAGCATTTTTATTAATACAGGCACTCTGGAACTCTTGCTCTAACTAGAGGCTCAAACTTGCTGGATCTAGAACTCCCCAACATGAGCGACTGTTGCACTCCCCCACCCCCTCCATGTCAAGTACTCACTAGTGAGGTTGTATTACAAAGTGGTCTCTCGAAGTGAAAATCAACCCGAAAAACCCAACTAAACCAGTAACAGGAACTAGTCTAAAAACTAAATCCTGTTAATTGAGTGTTTGTTAAAATTCAAAGCTCCCCTAACCCTTGGACTACAGCTACCTGTGCAGAATTTATAGGTTCGTTGAAAGTTACTAGGCTAAAGGCCCCAGAGATCTTACAAGCCTAGCCATATTTATCTCAAATTGCCCCACTTGTTGGTGGTTAGGTGACTGAAATTCACAGAGGTAAGGGTCTATGGTAGTTAATAACTTCCTTTGTCCAAGAGGGACATGGGCGCGACTCCAGGAATGAATTTGCAGTCACCCATCCATTGAACCAGGTTGCGTTTTGAAGAGGGTCAGGGAGGGGCTCTGTTTCACATGATTGGACACTTGTTACAGCTAAGTGGCAGTCTCTGGGGAAATATATCTATCTTTCCAGCATGACCTATTCATGTCAAAGGCTAGGTTATGATCCATGGAGCAAGTGCCCTTCATGCAGATTGATTTACAGATGTGTATGATTTACGAATGTGTAGCATTTCCATCAGGGCCTGAGTCGGAGACTGCCACGGAAGTCACAGGTCACCCCTTAGCAACCTGTAGAAGACAGAATGCAGTGACAGGGCTATTAGTCTTTCCACTTAAGACTTGTTTTATGTACCCTATAATTTCTTGGTGAGAAACCACTGTGACCTCTCCAGCTGTTGCCATTGTCTGAGGTACATACAAAAGGAAGCATTGTACTCAGTTATTTGACTGATGAGGGCAGAGTATAATGGAATCATAACATTCATAGGTCTGGATGTGATGTCTTTCATTATAAGATGTGCCACAGAAGGATTTCCTTACTATGGATACGTGGTAGTCTGAGTTTAGGTTGCTGTCAACCTGAGTACCCAGATCACGTACTGCTGAGTCTTTACTTAGGATGGTGCTATCTGATGTAATTAGTAGGGATATTAGCTTTCCCAAAGGGAATAATAATGCATTTTTTTGCATTTAAGTTTAATCCGTGGCTTTGGCACCAATCATTTGTTTGCATTAATGCTGTCTGCAGTATATTAATATCATTGGGGGGCTCTAATTGTTCTCAATTTGCAGTAGTCTATGAACTTGGTCAGCCACAGGCCACCCGAGTTTGCCTGGATGTCTGAAAAGCTGCAAACAGTAAGGGGCCTAGCACAGAACCCTGTGTGGTACACCACTGGTATTTTGTTAGAGGTGAAGTTGACTACTTTTGACAGTATTTGTTCTGTTGGTGAGGCAATTGGCTGCCCATCTGATAATGTAAGGGGATAATCTAATACCCAGTTAGGAGAGTTTCTGTGTAATACAGGAGTGGGTGATTTGTGTTGAATGCCTTGGCTAGGTCAAGATGGGTAGTATGCACCATTTTTCCCTTGCCCAGGGCCTTGGTGACTTTCTCGAAGTCGACCATGTTTAACAGGCATGATCTACCTTTAATGAATTTAAACTGGGTTGGGTCCAGAGTTTGGAGATTACTTAAGTTGTCATTAATAAGGTCCATTATGATTTTCTGTGGCCTTGCAGATGAGAATAGTGAAGCTTATGGACCTATAATTCCCGGGATCGTTTGGTCCCTTTTTTGTAGAGGGATTATTGTTGCTGTCCTCCTATTCAACAGGAATATAGCTAGTTCTCAGGCTGTGGGTAAACTGGGATCCAAGTGAGTCTGCTAGGTCATGTTTTAAGATTCTGAAAAGGCAATCTGGGATGTTGTCTGGTCCTATTGATGCCATGTTTTTGGTCTTGGAGAGCACCAAGATGACCTGCTCTCGAGATAATAGGCTGAGAAATGGTGTTGGGTGTACCTTGGAGGATGACTGCTCCAAATCTGTCTTCTAGCAGGTTGGCTGGTATTCTGGTCGACTGAGGGCTACCTGCAGGCAGATAATTCAAGTGTGATGACTGCAACAGTGAATACACTCTAACATCTACATTTATGGTAAGTGCACACAACTATACTTTCCTTCTCTCCACCAGAGTGGCTTGTTTTCCTCAGCCAGACCTGGTTTTAATCCAGTCTGTTACAGCTGATTTTATACAACTGCTTACAAGGAGTTGTACAGGGCGGTGGTGTAAACCTCTTTATAGGCGTCCATGTTATCTGCGTTCGAGGGGGCTTTGAAACTTCTTGCTCCATCACTTAGTAAGAATGTTTCTCAAGTGTTTTTGAACTTGAGACTGATTTGTGGTCCAGTCTTACCAGGGAGGACATCATGAGTTGGGGTGCAGTGCTCTCCCGTGTTACCATGTCCAGGACATTTAAGCCTCTTGTGATTGCGCTGACTAGGTGTTCTAGAGCATTTGCACTGGCAAAGTCCAAGAACCTCTCGGCCAGCATGTTTGTGGTCGTGTGCGTTTTCCAGTCAGTGGTAGGATAATTTAAGTCTCCCTTGAGTAAGGTGTTCGGCTGTATGGCAAGTGACTGCAGTAGGTTCGCATATGCGGTATACTTTTCCTGTTTCATGGTGGGGGGCCTATAGCTAGCTGTGATGTGGTAGGGGGCTTTGCCTGTAGTTAATTGGACATGGAGTAGCTCAAGAGTCGTACTTTACCAGTCTTAAGGTATACTTATCCTTAATGAAGATGGATACACCTCCTCCTCTGGTTCTTTCACACTCAGTTTGTGGTTTGAACATATAGAAGGCATTGTAACCCTACATGCCAGGGTGCTTTCTGCGACTTTGAACAACATCTCTGTGATTGCACAGACATTGGCATCTTTCAAAAGTGCGTGCTTTCAGGGAGAGCAGTTTCTTGTTTTAAATTCCTAACCTTAAGCAGCAGTATCTTGAGGTTTAGTGAGGATTTTATTGTATTGGGAAGTTAGTTATTTTGGCACTGCCTAAAAGTAGGGTTGACTAATGCCTTTGCTAGAATTCAGAAGCCTAGAGAAGACCGGTGCAGACCACCTCTGGCAAAGCAGCATGGCCTGTCGACCTTTTCCCAGGCTGACGGGTATTGGATCCCCTTGGACTGATGCCATAAGCTAAGCCAATTGTTAGTCAGTCATTTTTTGTTTGTATTGTGGCATCATCGTTGGAGAAGGTAGAATGCTGCTTAAAGCTAGGCTTATACCTGCCTGTGACACACAGTCTGAAAGCTCAGTCATGCCTGTCTTCCTAAACTCCAGTAAGGTACATATCAAATCATTCACCCCATATGAATCGAGTCATACCAGTACTTGTGGTTGAGTAACTTGATGAGATCCCGGCACCTGTCAGTCCGCTAACGGTAAGCTGCTCCTTATCCAGCCTGGTGAGAGAAACATCACTGTGTTTCGCAGTGGAGTCCCCTATGACCATAGGTTTTGTGGTGTTACACCTTATGGGCTTATTTGTTGACACTGGTGTATGTTATTATTTGTTGTGGTGATGTTTTGCATTGTGTCTGTATGTGGTTTCCATTTGGGAGGCCTCTGATCTTTTGACAAGTTCCTAATGAGCACCTCCACGTGTGTGTGTACGCACATGCTCACTGACAGCCTGTTTGGCATTCAGTTTGTCATTCTGTGGGAGTCTTGCCTTCAATTTCATAGTGTAACTACATCTCTCACATTAAGTATTTGTTGCAGGAGTAAGTGGTTGTCCGTATACATGACAGTTGTTACATTGCCTCTGGATGCCCATGTCTATCAGGCTGGGCAGAGATTATGAGAAACTGCCTGTCTATCATGGTAGGCTCTTGCGGTGTGTTTTATTAGGGATGGGAATGGGTTAATTTGACAGGACTGTGCTGATGGCACCAAGACTACAAGATGGATCTGAGCTTTGTGTAGGATAAGGTTGATCAGTAAGATGACCGTGCTGCTGCTAGAGCAGCAGAAAAGCTTGGAAGGGTTTTACTGACAGCTGTTGAGGGAAAAACTGAGCTTCTAGGTTTTAGCGTCTATACAAGGCACTGTTGACCACCGCTGAACAAAGAGCAACATCTCGCAAACACAAGGCTTAAATAAGAGCAAAGAGGAGACGTTTTAAGCTAACTGCCAATCAGGAAAGCCTACAATAAGCCTTACACTAGCAAGCCCTGACTCTGACAAGTTAGATCAGCACACTTCTGCCACAGGGGTGCAAAGAAAACACCTTCTTAATGTAGACTAGCTGGTTTGTAGTCCAAGTGTAACAAGACCACACAAACTACCTAGAACTAACAAGATAACAGTATACAGTGCAGTTAGCTACTTTAAAGCAGCAGCAGACAGTACAATGTTTGTTGCTTAACTGCTGAAGTACAGTTACCGTATATAAGAGAAGTGAAAAAATACTTGGAGCCCTTGTGTGTTTCCCAGCTCCGGTAGACCAGGTAAACGCCTACTGCCACTAGATAAATAATCCCAGTCCTCCGAATGTAAAAACACACTAAAGGAGTGTCTGAGTGCAATGCTGCTACAAACTAAAGAGACAGATACAGCATTGCACTGTAAATTGCTTATAAAAGTGTGATTATTCAATAAAAGTACTTTGCTTTGTATAAATGAGCTAAGAACCACTCAATTGTACAGAATTTGTAAAGGCACTGAAAACAAGGTAAGCTGATTTAATAAGCTCTCCACCAATAAAACTACAAACAGAATTTGCAAGTGTTTCCCCAACTTAAACGGACCAGGCTACCTCCCAGTGCACTAGATGAAAACTCCACTGACCTCTTGATGTAAAAACAAGTGCTTGTTAGAGTGTAAAAATACATTACTTTAACAGCTAGCTAGATAATAAATTCCAAGCAAGTAAAATCAGTCGAACAGACAATGAAAAAGAAAATGCACTTTTTCAATATAAGCACAGGAAAGGGCAAATAATTCAGTATATCAACAGCTGTGTAGAAAGGGAGGAGCTTATTAATTTATTGTAATGGTGGGCTGCTTTTTAAACCTGGTGACACTGCATTTGTGAGTTTCAACAACCACTCTAGTTGACTCCTCAACAGTAACACTACTTATGAGGGCTATTGAGGCAGCCATTAGCTACAGCCTTGAAATAGGATACATTCCAAGTAAATTGAGGATTGCAATGGTTGTTCCCGTCCACAAGGGCAGATGTTAACAGACCCAGGGACTGTCCTGGAGACGCACGTGTCCCAAAAGATCCCTGTGCTATGGAATAGGTTCTCCATTCATGTAAAACAGTTGATTCCTAACCCTAGTCAAATGAAACCTTGACAGTTTTTTTATAGAAAATTATAAATTTACCCCTGGTGTGGCCCCTTAAACATCCTTTAGTTACCACCCTACTAGTGGTCATTGGACTGGTAATAGCCTATGAAACTATTAGTGTGCAGTTCCCATGAAGAAATTCTGAAGAAAGTTTGTGGATTCTGCCACTGACAAAGACAGGGCTTCTCTTAAAGATTTTCAAGTCAAGAAAACTAATTCTGGGAAAAGTTGTTCTCCAGCTCCTTTGAAGGAGTTCTTCACATGTTGCAGGTGTATATGCCACATGCTACACCCATCCCACTGTTTTTGTCAGCTTTGGAGGATATGATAAATGCTGACTGTAGTTATGCTGAGACTCTTGTCTTACCCCCCCCCCCATAAGACAGATAGACACGTTAAAATACCTCAATCTAAAATTCTGGTCTATATTGGATCACTGAACGCTTAAAAAAGCGAATGGTGATTAATCAACCCTATGTAAGCGAAAGCTTACAATTTCAAACTGTCAGAACAGCAATTTTTTTTCCCCAGGGGAAAAATTGCTGTTCCAACAAAAAAAAAATAAAATACTGTAAGTGGGGGCTTTGCTCACACTGATGTGGGGCGCTGTGGCCCCCCACACCCTCCCCTACTTAAATATACCAACTCTGAGACCACACTACAGTGCCGAAAATGGCAAAGTAACGAAGCGGCCCAGCAAATTCTTTCCCAGGGAAAGAATCCGCTTAAAAGCTGCTTTGATATTTTGCCGTTTCGACCAAGATGCATTTGAAAGAATGTTTCTTTATTTTATTTTATTTTATCTTATTTTATTTTATTTTACATTTGTTGACCGGGCTAGGCCAGCTGGATATATATCCATTTTCAGTGGAGGCCCGGTGAGAAAATCTCCACAAATTACAACAACATAAAAGGTCAAGCAAGACAAAGACATTAACAGTAGAATTTGGTACATAAGAAGTTTTAAAAAAATAATACAAGCCTAAGATTATTTTATATTTCAGTAGGGAAAGAAAACTTTATCGAAGAATAGATGAACAAGACTAAGACATTTGCATTAGAAATGGTGTATTACAAATCTTTATAACATATTACAAGCCTAGGATTTTACATTATGTATTCTATTGGGGAAAGAAAATGAAATCTAAGACTAAACTAGATACAGCTAGTAGTTTATATTAGTAGGTACTAAGGTCACACACAAACCCAAGAAAGAAAACACTAGAGATCAAGAGAGTGTAGAAGATGAGCATACAAGGATGGATTTAGTGTTCATTATCACCTAGGTTGTGATACTATATGAAGGTGTTTGATCATTCCACAGTATATACATATTTACACGAGAAAAAAATCCCAAGGAAGGTTAAGCTCACTAATAATTGTGAGTAAACACAAGATCATGAGAGACTGGGAATTGTGGGAGTCTGGTTAAGTCAGGTGCTTAGTCTGGATTAACACAGGGGCATAGCCAGTGTGATTAAAGGTAGGGTTTAATCTTGCTTTTAAATAAGCTGACAGAGGATATTGGGGTTAGCTGACTTGGGAGGATGTTCCAGGCTTTACCTACTGTATTGGAGAACAAGGTGTCACCAGCTGAGTTGTTGGATTTTGATATTTGTACAAGTAGTTTATTAGATGAGCGTAAGGTCTTGAGATGGGGGATGATTAGGGATGTAAGTATGGGTGTATTTTGAGGTAAATACAGGATCTTGTACTATTGATTAAAAAGTATTAGATTTGGCAGCTCTAACCATCCTAGCTGATTCAGATTGATACAGTGATGAGTTCTATAGGAGGACCCAGCTGCAAATCTGGCAGTATTGTTGTAGAAGGATGAAAGTTTACTCGGATTACTTCTACATATTTTGGTATAGATAGGGGAGGTATAGAGCAGGGTAGAGATGAGGTGGGTGCGAGCAATAGTAACCCTAGCTGGAGGTGTTAGAAAGGGTTTGATTCTATAGAGGGAACCTAGTTTCTTATTCACTGTTTTTATGGTGTTATTAATGTGAGGCTCATAAGACAAGTTATTATCTATTAGTACTAGTAGTTTGGTGATTGGTTCAGGCGATATTATAGTTCCGTTATTTGAAGTAATAGTAAAGTTAAGTGGGGAGGTTCTGTGGGTGGGGGTAAATAGTAGCATTTTAGTTTTGTTGGGGTTAAGGATAAAACGTCTTTGTAGGAGCCAGTTTTCAACTGTACTAAAGGTCTTTTGGGTTAGTGACCTGAAGTTTTGATTGAGAAGTAGCAGAGCATATGAGTGTGGAGTCGTCAGCGTATTGTATACAGTCATCTTGTGGAATTACAGAATGAAGGTCGTTTTGTAAAGACGGAGAAGAGTAATGGGCCTAATATAAGGCCTTGCGGGACCCCTAGAGCAAGCTTGTGGAATTACAGAATGAAGGTAGTTTGTAAAGATGGAGAAGAGTAATGGGCCTAATATAGGGCCTTGTGGGACCCCTAGAGCAAGCTTGTGGAATTACAGAATGAAGGTAGTTTGTAAAGATGGAGAAGAGTAATGGGCCTAATATAGGGCCTTGCGGGACCCCTAGAGCAACTGGGAGGTGGGAAGATAAAGTATTTTCCCATAGTACAGCCTGTTGCCTATTATGTAGGTATGATTGGAACCACTGTATAGTATGGGTGTCCAATGACAGGTTTTTGAGTGCGTCTATAAGCCGGTGGTGGTTCACCATGTCAAATGCTTTAGACAGTCAATAAAAAGGGCTGAGGATAGAGTATCATTATTACGATTACTGTTAATATGGTTAGTGAAGGATAAGAGAGCAGCGGTGGTGCTATGAAATGGTCTAAAGCCATGTTGACAGGGTGCTAATAAATTGTGATAAAGTAGGTAGGTTAACAGTTGTAGGTCTATACATTTTTCCATTATTTTTGACAAAGGAGATAGAATAGCTATGGGCCTGTAATTGGACAACTCCTTGGAGATACCACCCTTATGCAGGGGAATAATGTGAGAGACTTTCCAGATTAGGGGAATAGTTCCTTCGAAATAGTTATGTTAATGAGGATGGATATGGGGTAGGCTATGACATCAGCAGCTTTTTGCGGGTATTCTGCAGGTAATTGTTCAGCAGAGAGTGTAGTGGGTTTAAGTTTCTGTATGAGGTTACAGATGAGTGAAGTGGGCACTGGCTGAAAATGAAGTTGAGGAGGATTATTGGTAGAGGTTGCGACAGAGCATGGGTTGCTAGGGGATAGCTGGTTGGCTAGGGATTGTATAGTTTCAGTGAAAAGTATTAAATGAGTCGGCTATTTGGATGGGATTTTTGTGATCAGTGTCAGAGGGAGTACTTGAGCGTCCAGGGTGTAGGAGGTTACTGATACTCACCAGAATATTTGGGGATTATTTTGGTTTGTTTGTTGTAGCTGGTAGTAGTTTCTTTTATCAGCTAATATGGCATCTGAAGTAGGCAGACTTCATTTGTCTGCAACCTGTGGGTATCGGATCCGAGCCGGCATTTCAAAAGCTTAGGCTCCGAGCTCCTAGCTCCTCCCTCTTACCCATAACCCCTTGCCAAGCCCTGACTGACCTCAGATTTCGTTTGCCGCTTTCAAGTTGCGACTGATTCCTTGAGCTCCTAGTGCAGATAAGTTTTTCTGACAGAAAAATTTTCAAAAATCTTAACTTTTTTAATTTAATTAGTTAGAAGTGATTGTGTTAGGCTTTCCTCTCTCTTTCTTTTAAACTTTTCTCTGGTTTTACGTAGTTTGTGTGTGTGTGTTTGTTTGAGGCCTGTTAGGGCTTAACATGTCTGAAGCCCATAAGGCTGTATTCTCTAAATGTACCGAGTGTGGCCATAAGCTGTCCCCAGCGGATGGCCACACTCTGTGCGTTAAATGCTTGGGGGTTGAACACCTGTCATCTGGTTGTACCATTTGTGCAGGGTTCAACCCCCGAGCTTTGAGGGAGCGGAGGTCGAAGCTGGTGCTGGCGGGACTTCTCCCTCCAGATACCGCTGGGACTCAACCTCCCTCTAAGATGCCGGAGGAGAGAGAGTCTTCTAGGGAGAGAGAGAAGAAGGAGAGGCACAGGGAGAGGCACCACAAACGGAGAGCTGAAACCTCCAGTTCGGCTCCTCCATCTAAGCGGGCCTCCCCTGTGCCTTCTAGCTTTCCTCCTCCTCGGCTCCACTCCCCTCGGTTCTCTCCTGGGCCCGAGGAGGAGGCTAGCCCTTCAGCGAGGTCCCCAAGGCGGCTCTCTAGGTCCGCTTCGGTGGCCTCCACCAGATCCACATTCTCCATGAGTGAAGCAGATATGGACCGGATGATGAGGAAATTCATCCAGGCCCAAATGCAAATGGGAGTGCTCCTAGCCCCCATCCGGGAGGGCTTCGACCTTTTCGCCCCTTTGGCTCCTTCTCCGACCCATACCATGGGTTCGGAGCTGTCGGCGCCGGGCAGAGTTGGATCCGGGGGTGGGTCGGATCCGATAGGTCGGCGCACCTCGGATCCGTCCCATCCCTTGAGTGCTTGGTGCCGGACCCGACCTCGGAGCCGAGGACCGAGCCTCGGATCCGAGGGAGCTGGTGTGTCTTCGGCTCCGTCCAGGTCGGAGCACACCGGTCTCTCGGATCCGACGGTTTCGGCTCAGGCTCCGATCCGTGTGTCGGATCCGAGTGGGGGCCGGCTCTTGGGGTTTAGAGAAGCTGGCTCCCCCTCGGCCTTCGACGTGGAAAGGGCACTGTTGAGGACGTCCGGACCCCCGGTCCCTGCCACGGCTCCATCCCGCACTCCCTTGCAATTGGTCCAGGCTCCCACCAGCCGGTCCCAGGGACAGCCCGCCTCGATGTCCCAAGTAGTTCCCTTAGAACATCCAGCTGCGGAAGAGTATTCCTCGGACAGCCCCCCCGATGAAGTACCTCGGAAGCGTAAGTGCAAAAGGAGGCACATGGACTCCCCCGAGTCCGTTACCGAAGACACAGACTTGGATGAAGGGGAAGGCTCCCCAAGATCACCCCTGAAGACGTCTCATTTGGAGACATTATGGAAATGTTAAGGATCGGGGGGGGTGGTCTGCCCCCAAGGCTTCCTCAGACGAGTCTGTGTTCTTGGAGGCATTCGAGGCGGGCCCATCTACCTCTTGGGTGTCCCCTCCTGCCGACCCTCTGGTGGACCTTATATCCATCAGAGCGTGGAAGGATCCGGACACCGTTGAGCCTGTACCCAAGCGTCCTGACCGTATCCTGTCCCCTCCGGCAGACCGCACTCACTGGAGCAAGGGACCCCCAGTAGATGCCATGATGATGGCTGCAGCCACTAAGAGGGAATTGGCCCAGGAGAGTCCCTCTATGCATCCTCCGGGCAAGGAGTCCCGCTCGATGGATCGCATTGGGAAGCGAGTTTTCAGTTCAGCAACCTTCTCTTTGAGAGCGCTGAACTACATGGCACACGTCATCAGGATGCAGCGGGATCTAATTAAAGAATACGCTGCATCTCCCCCAGAGTCCATGTCGGGTGAGGATAAGCAGGTATACTCCACCCGAATGGCCACTCTTAGAGCGGTTTCTAACACATCTATGCGGCTACTTTCTCACGCTACCGAGGGAGCCGCTAGAGCCAGCGGAGCAGGCCTAGTCATGAGGCGGCAGGCCTGGCTCCGCCACTGATTTCGCAGAGCCCTTCAAGGCGACTTTCGCGAATGCCCCCTTTGATGGTTCTGCCTTGTTTGGCAAGACTGTTCGCGAAACACTGGTCCAGAGCGAAAAGGACGGGAAGACGCTGTCTGCCGTCGGAGTCCGCTTCTCAGCTCCCCAGAGGTCCTTCTTGAAGAACCAAAAGGGACAGAAGAAGATGTGGTTCCGGAAATCGCAGCAGTCCCAACCTGCTCCGGATAACCAGTCCTCCCGTGGCAGAGGAGGACAGGGAGGTCGCCGTCCTAGAGGCAGGGGGGCTCCTAGAAACTTTGGGTCCAGAGAACCTTTCTCTGAGAGACCCACGCAGCAGCCCTGAAGGGTTGCCCGGCTGTCCGTCTCTGGAGGCAGTCGGGGGGCGTTTCTCGAGGCACCTAACTTCTTGGGAGTCCATCACATCAGACCATTGGGTGCTTCGCGTGATATCCAGAGGTTATACAATCCCCCTGTACAAAGTTCCCAGATCTCGCAGCCTCCCAGATGTTCCACCCGACCAAAGGGAGGCAGCAGCTATCGAAATCGAACAGCTGCTAGAAAAAAGAGCTATCCAGTGCGTCCCCCTAGATCAAACCGGGTCAGGGTTTTACTCCAGGTTATTTTTGGTGCCAAAGAAAACGGGGACTTAAGACCAATCTTAGATCTTTCCCAACTGAACCTGTCAGTAACCAAGCAAAAGTTCCGGATGGTCACCCTTCAATCTATACTCCCACCTCTTGAGGGAGAACGACTGGATGTGCTCCATCGACCTCAAGGACGCGTACTACCACATTCGCATGGACAGACGGTCCAGGAGGTTTCTTTGCTTCGGCTGGGAGCCAGTCATTACCAGTTCAGGGTCCTCCCTTTTGTCTCACCTCAGCCCCCAGGGTGTTCACCAAGGTTCTAGCGGTGGTAGCGGCCCACCTGAGGCTCCAGGGATTACAGGTCTTTCCATACCTGGACGACTGGCTCCTGACGGCATCATCAAGGCATCTTCTGTGCTCAGCCAGGGACTACTTTCTTCGACTAGCCCCAAGGCTGGGCATCACTGTCAACTGGGAGAAATCTTTACTACACCCCACACAAGCTATAGATTTCATAGGAGGAAGGCTAAACACCAGGTCAATGCGAGCCTTCCTCACTCCAGACAGAATTGCCAACCTGAAGTGTCATGTAGCAGCGGTCCTGCAACCATTTCCGACTGCAGCTTTGGTCCTGAGGGCCCTAGGTTCGATGGCGGCAGCTATCTCGCTTCTTATTCATGCACGCTTACGCATGCGGGTTCTTCAATGGACCCTTCAGGTTCAGTGGTCCCCTCTCTGTTCCTCTCTCAACACTCAGATAGCGGTCAGCAAAGCGTGCAAGGATTCCCTTCTTTGGTGGCTTCTTTCTCCGGAGCCCCTGACAGGGAGACCTTTTTGTGCTGCATTTCCCCGAGCCACAGTGACCACGGACGCTTCTTGCCTCGGGTGGGGGGGGGGGGGGCATTCTGCGGGAAAGATTGTCCAAGGCACGTGGAGGCACGTGGAACCCCACAGAGACGTCGTTGCATATAAATGTCCTGGAAATGAGGGCGGTGCTCCTAGCGTTGCAAGCACTTCACCACGTTCTTCCTTCAGGGACTATTGCGATTCAGACAGACAACATGTCAGTAGTCTGGTACATCAACAAACAGGGAGGAACCAGGTCCTATCCCCTTTGTCGAGAGGCCATGAGAGTCTGGGAATGGGCAATTTCCACCAAATGCTTTCTGGTAGCAACGCACATTCCGGGAAAATCCAACATCCTTGCGGACAAACTCAGTCGCACCATTCTTTCACCTCACAAGTGGTCTCTCAATCCTCAGGTAGCGAAGAAGATTTTTGCCATTTGGGGGCAACCATGTTGCAATCTTTTTGCCTCTCCCTCAAACGCCAAATGCGACAATTTCTTCGCTCTGCTTCCCCCACCAGGGGAATTCCCGAGAGATGCGCTGGTGCATGCTTGGCCTCCCGGTCTCCTTTATGCCTACCCTCCACTACCTCTGATGCAGAGGCTTCTGCAGAAAGCCAACAGTTTGGGGAGCAGAATGATTCTCATTGCCCCGTTCTGGCCTCGTCAACCCTGGTTCCCCTTTGTATGGTCTCACAAAATCAATCCACCCTGGATTCTGGATCCGATTCGGATCTCATCTCCCACCCTCTGGGAATTTCGGTTCCCAATCTACGCACCCTGAAATTGACAGCTTGGCTGCTCCAGTTCCATCCTTGATTAGGACTCCCGGTATCTCGTCACCGGTCAAGGCCATCTTAGTGGCGGCTCATAAACCTTCCACCAGGCAGGTTTATCGGAGTAAATGGAAGAGATTCTCTATTTGGGTGGTTCAGAGAACTTTGGATCCTTTCTCAGCACCTATGTCAGCAGTGCTGGATTTTTTAACAGACCTCTTTCATCAAGGGGCAAGTTCTTCCACGATTAAGGTACAACTGGCAGCCATCTCGCATTATCACATTGGTCATGAGACAGCTCCCCTCATGATGGCGAAATTGTGCAAAACCTTTCTCAAAGGGATTTTTTTGTTGAGGCCTCCAGTCAAGGAGATTGTACCACCTTGGGACCTATCTTTAGTTCTGCAAGCCCTTACTGCTCCTCCCTTCGAGCCTGCAGCTTCTACAGACCTAAAGTACCTTTCCTGGAAGACTGCCTTCTTAGTAGCTATCACTTCAGCCAGAAGAGTGTCTGAACTTCAGGCTCTATGCGTCAAGCCGCCTTACCTTTCTTTCTTTCCAGATAGGGTGTGCCTCAGGACCAATCCATCTTTTCTCCCGAAGGTCTCTTCAGAATCTAATATCAACCAATCAATCAATTTACCTGTGTTTTTTCCCCAAGTACTCAAACAAAGGAGAATACAAATTGCATTCTTTGGATGTTCATAGACAATTACGATTTTATATTCACAGAACAGCTGGTCACAGGCAATCAGATCAGCTGTTCGTCTCCTTTGCTAAATTTGCTTTGGGTAAAGCAGTGTCTAAAGTCACACTATCTAGGTGGATTGCTAATTGTATTCTGCAGGCTTATGACACTTCAGGTAGACCTGCTCCTCATTGGGTTACGGCTCATTCTACTAGGGCAGTCTCCACGTCAGCCGCCTTTAAGTCCCGTGTGTCATTGGATGATATCTGCGCGGCAGCTACTTGGGCCTCGCCTCATACCTTTATTTCTCATTATAAGGTGGATGTTGTTTCCAGGGGAAGAGCATCCTTTGGCTCAGCGGTGCTCCGGAACATCCTTCCATGACGGCCGCCCAAGATTCAGGTAGCTGGGGACTCTGTCCCACAGGTTGCAGACAAATGAAGTCTGCCTACTTCAGATTTAGAAGTTATGTACTCACCATAACGTTCCATCTGAGTAGGTGACTTCATTTGGATGCAACCATCCCCGCCTCCATCCCCTGACCTTTATAGAGCGAGTATTTATGCTTTGTTCATGTACTGTAGTCAGTATTATTTAGGCAAACTCAATCTGAGGTCAGTCAGGGCTTGGCAAGGGGTTATGGGTAAGAGGGAGGAGCTAGGAGCTCGGAGCCTAAGCTTTTGAAATGCCGGCTCGGATCCGAGGTCGGATCCGATACCCACAGGTTGCATCCAAATGAAGTCACCTACTCAGATGGAACGTTATGGTGAGTACATAACTTCTAATTTTTTTTTGTTTCATTTCTTAGCTGTCTGAATTGCAGGTGGTCTGAGGGGCTTTTTGTTGAGCGCCATTTGGCCCATAGTTTATTTCTTTGGAGGATTTTTTGTTTGGTAGTTTTGGTGAGCCATGGTGCTGGTTTGGTTCTAATTCTAACTTTGTGTAATGGGGCATGGCTGTCTAAAATGCATAGAAATTTAAAGTATTTCACAGCATTATCTATTTGGAGGTATTTCAGGGGTGACCAGTCACAGGTGCCTAGTTCAGCTTGAAAGTGAGCAGGGTTAAAATTTTTGGTAGTGCGAATAGTTCTACAGATGGTTGAGTTTGGGATGTCAGTTTTTGTTCTTATTTAAATAGGTAAGCAAGTGGTCACTTATGTCCTCAGGGAGGGTGCTTGTTTTATAGTTTAGTTGGGGAGTATTAGTGAGTATCCAGTCAAGGGTACTAGTTTTGTTGTTAGTTTTATTGGTACGGGTAGGGGATGTTATAGTTTGGGTAAAACCATATAAGTTGATATGAGTAGAAGCCTGCTCAGATATACAGGAGTTCCAGTTAATGTTAAAATCTCCAAGTATAATGGTTTCTTGGGGGTAGTTGCTTGAGAGCCAGCTGAAGATGGCCTCTAATATATTGATGTTATTGCCTGGGGGAAGATAGACCCATGATAGATGTATGGCTTTGCTTTTGTTGAGCTGAATCTTAGTTAGAAGAATTTCTGCATTGTTGCAAATTGGAGGTTTGGGGTCTAACAAGGTAACTTGTAATACATTCTTATAAAGTATGGCTACGCCTCCTCCTTCTTTTTTTAGTGTTATGGTCACGTCTTATGATATTATAGCCAGGGGGTAGAACTGCACTGTCTTGTATTGATGGATTAAGCCATGTTTCAGAGGATGTCAAAGAAATAAACATCAATAAGGGCATGCAGATGAGCTATTTTATTATTGATGCTACGAATGTTAAGATGAGCTATCAGGAGAGAGTTAAATGTGCCTTCGGTCTTCTAATAGGGAACCTAAAATTCTTGTTTTTTCATCTTTGGTCTGATCTAGCTGCCATTTCGACTTCTTGGCTGGAAACTGAGTTTGTCAATAACACCCCTTTGCCTGTCAATAAAGCAGAAAGGTATTAAATAGATTTGCTAAGAGAGGTTTGTTTTCTTCCTCTTTGGCATGCAGAAGTATTAACTACCCAGTGCATATTTGGAAGTTGATTGTTGTGTAGTTCTCAGAGAATGCTCTGTTGCACTTCCTTCAGAAGGTCGCTCCAGTTTGAATTCTATTTCTAATCTGCTTCAAGAAGGTCATGGCGATCTGAATTGCATCTAGACGTGCTTTGAAAATTGAGTATGATTGTGCAGATAGTGTTTATAGCTTCATTTTGAGGAGGGTATGCCCTAGTACATAATCAAAAATTTGCTGATTTAAGTAAAGTCTGAGATTTTAAACACCCATTTAGATAATGAGGTTTTGATTGATCTATTTGCTGCATGGGTCCTCCTTAATTTGATGAAAGAGGGAAATTTTATTCCGGGATCTTCCAAGATTGTTCAAGTTCCCATTAAAAATCTCATAAATCCCCTACTACCTTTAAAAGGCAAAATAAATGATCCCCACCTTCTGGCAAATGGGGGTGGGATTGCAGGAGGGGAGTAACAAATAACAGGGGTCCTTTTCAGAAAAAGGGGCTTTCTTATCCTTCAGAATGTCTGTATTCTTTCTTCCCTACCCCTATCTTTTTAACTGTGTTCAGTATCCCCATTTGGCAACAGATTGTATCAGACTCTTGGGTGGTAAAGGAGGTTCAGGAGGGTTACAGTTGGCATTGGTTACACATACCTCCTTTCTGGAGGAGTGTTGTCTGTCCTCCTCCATGCAAAGTAGAGATCTTTCCTTAGGTTCTGCAACACATGCTTATCTTGGAGTCCTACTGCCTGTGCCTTTAGACCAAAAGGAAGGGAGACTTCTACTCCAGAAGGTTTCTAGATCTTTCCTTTCTCATCCTGTTTTTGAAAGTACCAACATCTTAAATGATTGCTTCTTCATTCTGTTACCGGTCATCTTCCTTGTCTTTTATGGTAACAGTAGGTACAAAGGATGCTTATCACTTCCCATAGCTCTTTGCTCAGGAAAATCCTCTGATTCTGTGTCTAGGTTGCACGTTATTGGTCCTCTGCTTTAGTCTTTGTTATCTACAGCTCCAATTGTGTTTTTACAAAGTATCTAGATCCAGTGATAGCACTTTGCAGACTGCAAAGCAATCACACATTTTCTTATTTAGATGCCTTGCTAATCTCTTTATAAAGTCTTTTTCCAGTGTCAGGAGTCCTTAACATGGGTTTCTTCTCTTCTCTCCTTAACCAGTCTGTGGTTCTAGATAAATTTTCAAAAATCCTTCTCGACTCTGCATTACAGGATTGTGTTACTGGGCTGCCTCCTGGACACTTCTCAGCAAAAGACTTTTCTTACTTGGGGGGGGATGAGCTGGAAACTTTCCTGAGCTTCTCCAATCGGTCTCAGACTTCGGGGAAAGGAATATCTATGATTCTTGTGATTTTTCTCTCCAAGGTTATATATATTAAAAAAAAAAAAAAAAAAAAAAAATCAGTAGCTTTTTAAAAAAGCACATTCTTGTCTTTGGAGTTTGATTACAATTTTGGGTGTTTGTAAAAAAAAATAACTGTTGGTGGTGACAGCAAATGGCTGAAGTCTCCCCTTTTGTCCTCCTCTCAAGTTAGTCTGTAACTACAGATGCCTCAGATTTTGCTTTGGGAGCAGTTTCTATGGAGCTAAAGGTGCAAGCACTGTGGAGTCCATCAGTCAGACCTAAACACAGAGATGTCCATTGTGATTTGTGCCATAAAACTCTCCATTTGTGTTCCCCAGGAACTTGACGTGATTAACAGGTGACGTAATGACGTGGCACATTAATTGGGGCACCGAGTGTTACGCCCTCTGTGCAAGCTGGCTAGCTTGGGAGATGCCTCTTGAGCATGGTTTAAACCTCCAGGCATCTTGCTTTCCATCAGAGCAAAATGTAATGACAGGCAAGCTGAGCAGAAACGCAACAGGCTCTCTCACAAATGGAAATAGAATGAAGGGGAATTCCAGGAATCTATCCAGTTGTGGGGAACACCTCCTGAAAGATCACTCTGCCTCATGTCAACACAGACAGACAAATTCTGCATCAAGACTCCTTGCAAGAAGGCCTGAAAAATAGATGCGTTAACATTTTAGACCACAGGAATGAGAAAGCATTTCCACTGATGTGTCCTGAAGGTTTTAGCAGTACTGCCAAAAAAAAAAAAAAAAGTCATTGTGGTTACTCCTTTTTAGCCCCGATTAAAATTGGATCTGAAGTGGTTTACTTCATTTGGTCTTCAACCTGTGGGATACCGGATCCGAGCCGGCAGTCTTACTAGCATCTTCTCCGAACTCCAAAACTCCTTCACTACCTTCCAACCCCCAAATCTCGTTTGTCGCGGCTAGCTGAAGCATCATGATCTGCAGAGCTCCGAGTAGTAAGTGGGTATTGGTCTTTAGAAAGTCTTTTTTCTTTACTAACTTTAGGATAGTGTAAGTTCCCCTTTCTCCTCCCCTCGCTTGGTGCGCGTAGAGTGTTGAATCTTTAGTGTTTAGCTTAGTTTTAGCATAGTTTGTGAGTGTATTTGCTTCCCCTCCCCCCTCAGTGTTTTCTTTGTGTGTGTTTTGACTGGCGTTTTTCCAGTAAGGAAAATACTTGTTTTTCCACTGATGATATGACTGATCAGCCGGTTTTTAAAAGGTGCACTGAGTGTGGCCATAAGTTGTCCCCAGCAGATGGCCACACTGTTTGTGCAATATGCTTGGGCATGGCCCACCTTAGTACAGACTGCTCTATATGCACAGGTTTTAACCAATGTGCAGTCAAGGACAGGAAGACTAAGTTGGCCCTGAAAGACCTTCTTCCCACTTCCGAGGCGGTTGCCTCATCCTCTACTTCGGTCACAGCAGCTGCTGTGGCCGCTTCTCCTCCCTCCCAGGCTGGAACTCAACCTCCCATTTCAAAGCCTGCGGAAGCTGAATGGAAAAGGGGCAGAGAAAGGGAGAGAGAGCCAAAACCTAGAACGGAGAAATGCAAGAGGTCTCCGGACCTTCCTTCACCTGTTAAGACCCATACAATCCGTGACTCCCCTCTGCTTCAATCTCAGAGGTTTTCCCCAGAGCCAGAGGAGACACGCTCAGATTGTCCATTCTCGGAACCTTTCCAAGGTGTCCTTTGCCAATGACCCTTATGACGGCTCTACTCTTTTTGGTAAGACAGTCGGAGACTTTAGTCCAGAGTGAGAAGGATGGGAAGACACTGTCTGCCGTCGGGATCCGCTTCTCGAACCCTCAAAGGTCCTTTTCCCAGAACCAGAGAGGACAAAAGATGTTTCCGGAAGTCACAGTATTCCCGGGACACTTGGGGCTCTTCTTCCCCCAGAGGCAGAGTGGGTCCAAGGAATTTTTAAGTCCCAAGAATCTTTCTCGGACAGACCCAGACAGCAACCCTGAGGGGTGGCCCGACTGCTCTACTCTGGAGGCAGTCTGGGGATGATTGTCCTTGCACCTGGCGGCATGGGGGTCCATAACATCAGACCGCTGGGTGCTTCAGATCATATGCAGAGGATACTCTAAGTCCTCCCAAACACTTCCCGGATGTACCACCCACGCAAAGAGAGGCAGCAGCACAGGAAATGGCCAAGCTGCTAGAAAAACAAGCCATTGAAACAGCCCCCCCCCCCCCCCCGATCAGTCCTGATCGGGCTTCTCTACTCCAGGTTCTTTTTAGTGCCAAAGAAAAACAGGGGGACTCGAGGCCCCATTCTGGACCAAGTTCCAGATGGTCACACTACAGTCTGTCATGCCATACCCGCAAGAGAGCGACTGGATGTGCTCGTTAGACCTTCACGATGCTTACTAACACACAAAAATGTATATAAGCTCCAGGAGGTTCCTCCGCTTCCGTTTAGGAGTCAGTCATTACCAATTTTTCGAGCCCTACCATTTGGTCTCACCACAGCTCCCAGGGTGTTCACCAAAGTGATGGCGGTGGTAGCGGCTCGCCTGAGGCTTTAGGTGATTCAGGTCTGTCCGTACCTAGATCATCTGCTCCCACCAGGCATCTACTCTCTCAAACCAGGGATTATTTCTTAATCCTTGCCCTGCATTTGGGGATCGCAATCAATGCATCCAAATCACTCCTAGATCCTGTCCAGGTCATAAGACTACATTGGTGCAAGGATAGATGCATTGCAGTGCAAAATCTTCCTGAACTCGGAAAGAGTACAAAACCGAAGGTCTACCCGTGTGAAGTTGTTCAATCTCGCCATTCATTCTTTACTGATGGGTTCAGAGCTGATACTTCGGTTCCAATATGGCCAATTGCAAAGCTTGAGGTCTTAATAGCTCGAGGCCAAATCCCTATCCCATGATGCACCTGGAATTACCTCCGATCTAGTTTGCCGCTGCAACAGATCGGTGGTTCTGATTTAGCTCAGGCTAGTTAAGCTGTTTTTTCATCACTTAAAAATTTTTGCTAGTTAGTTTAGGATAGTTGATGAAGCTCTTATAGCCTTTCAGTTTCTTCTCCCTTCCCATTTAGTGTGCTTTAACAAATTTCTAGTTGACCTCTTTTAGGCCTAGTTTAATAGCTATTTCTCAACTATAGTGTGTTTTTTAGTGACCTTTGTCACAATTTCTACTATTTCTTAGATAGTTATGGTCATTTGCTGTGTGGTCTGTCTAGCCTTCTGAATTTTTATAGACCAGGCTTAGTACTTCAAAGTGGTAATTTTATAGTAAACCTTAGATAATTTAGATAAGGTTTGTTGTGTCTTAGCAGCTATCTCCAATGTTTTGCATAGTCTGCTTGAAATTTCTTAGTGTGTGATATCACATTTATACTGATATGTGTGTGTGTGTGTGTGTGTGTGTGTGTGTGTGTGTGTGTGTGTGTGTGTGTGGTTTAGCCTGATTTTATTGAGGCTTGTGGAGATATTATTGTGTAATTTAGCCTGCCTTTATTTAGACTTGTTTGCATAATTACCATTATAGTTTTTTTGTGGTGACAGTAATTTCTTAACATTACTATGGTTGACCAAGATAAGCATCCTAAGTCTGACTTCAAAAAATGCCCAAAGTGTGGCCAAAAGATATCTGTTACAGACAGCCACTTTAATTGTGTTTACTGTATAGGGGCTCTGCATTTGCAAGACATTTGTTCTATTTGTCATTCCTTCTCCTCAAGGGTCCTGCAAAAAAGGAAGAGGATAGAGGCTTGTTGAAGCCTTTGTTTCAGGAAGCTTTGAGTGACCAAGATGGATCCAGCAAGTCCTCAGTCTTCCAATACGTCTGACTCAAAAAGGTCTTCGACTTCAGCTCCACTGCCATCGGAGTCATTAGCCTTTATCTTTTGGAGCCGGTCCCCAGTCTTGGAACTGGTGTCCAAAGTGTCTAAGAGTCCACTTCTTCAGTCAGTACCACCTTCGGTATGCTCCTCTCCATCATCTTTCAGCCTGTCAGATCTGGATGTGGATCGTGTGGTGCAGAAGCTGTTGTTTGCACCGGCCTTAGCAAACGTGTTATTGGCTTTGACCCAAGTGGCTTCGGGGCCGAAGACCCTTGCGCCGACTCTTGACTATTTCTCTACCGAGCCATGCTGATCCTTCGGAGCCGGAGGAGGCAGACCTGATGTTAGTGGAACCCTCTGAGCCGACGCCTGCTCCAGTGTCTTTGGCTCTGTACACTCTGATGTCCTCTGTGCCGATAGGACTATAGGAGCTGACACACTCTGGTCGGGTCTGGGGAGGACAGTCGGATCGACTTGTTTCAGACTTTGCCTCTCGGGGCCTCTGCTTGGATGAGCTCTGCTCCTACCTCGGGCTCTGAGCCCACTGTCCCAGTGTTGGGGGTGTCCACTGTTTCTTCGGATCTGTTGGCTCCCTCGCATTGCAGCAGAGGTGCTTTAGATGCCATGAGGAGAGCCAGGTTTCCTAGGACATCCTCGACCTCAAGTCTGCCTTCCTCCTCCCCTACAGTGCCTGTGTCTGCTTCTGCCTCGCACGTCCTGACCAAGCATAGAGACCTAATGCCTCAGGAAGCCCCATTGGGTGGTCCCTGCTCTTCAGAGACCTCACTAGAAGCCCCCACTGATGAAATTCCAAGGAAGAGCTTGTGTAAGAGGAAACATCTAGACTCCCCACAGGAGTCTCTAACATCAGATACTGACTTGGATGTGTCAGAAGGGTCCTTGTGGTCCCCCTCTGAGGAGATCTCATTCGCTGAGATACTTGAGATCCTTGGGCAGAGGGGTGACTGGCAGTCCAAAAGCCCTACTGAGGATGAGTCAGTTGTCCTGAAGGCTTTCAGGTCTCAGCCCTCCACTTCCTGGGTGTCTCTGCTCTTCGATGAGCTGATGCAGCTGGTCTCACAAAGGGGATGGGAGTCTCCGGATACTATGGAGCCTGCCCCTAGGAGGCCTAATAAATTCATTTCTGTCCCCCTCAACAAAACTTTAACAAAAGGTGTTCCTGTTGATGCCATGGTGGTGGCGGCAGACACCAAAAAGAAGTCTCTGAGACTTCATCTATCCATCCTCCTAACAGAGACTCCAGGATAATGGATAGATATGGGAAGCACATGTTTAGTTCTGCGACCTTTGCTCTCTACTCGCTGAACTATTTAACCCATTTTACTAGGTTGCAAAGAGATCTCCTTAAGGAGTTAGGAGATGCTCTTCAGGGTACAGTAGCTTCCGACAAAGTTGCTGCCCAGCTTGCTACCCTCAGTTCTGTTGTCAACTCCTCCATGTGCCTCATCTCGTATGCAGCTGATGGAATGAGTAGGGCAGCGGGTACAGGAGTTGCTCTTAGAGATATTCCTGGATGCGCTTGTGTTCCTTCGCGAGCCCTTCAAGCCATCCTTCATGAACACTCACTTTGATGGCTCATCCGTTTTCAGGCCTAAAGTGAAGGAAACCTTAACCAGGTCTGAACAGGACGACAAGACTTTCTACCAGAGGAGGAAAAATGTGGTTCCGAAAAGCCCAACGAGCCTTTCAGGATACACGTGGTGAACCCCCTCCAGGGGCACAGGAGGGGGCAATAATGGAAGATGCCACCCTCGCGGCAGAGGGGGTCCACAACACCAGGACGACAGAGATCACTTCTCTGGGAAGCCGTGCCAGCGCTCCTGAGAGGAGGCCCGGCTGTCCTGATCTGAAGGCAGTTGGGGGTCGCTTGTCTTTGTACCCATCTGTATTTTATTATTTTGAGCCAGGTGTCTTGGTACAAAGTATCATTTCCAGAGGATACTTCATTCCATTTGCCACACCCCTTCCAATCTTAAGAAAAATCCTGGACATTCCACCCGATTACAGGGAACAGGCAACAATAGAGGTCAAAACGTTGCTAAGAAAGAGTCATCCAACCAATCCCAGCACACCAGACAGGATCCGGAACTTACTCGAGATTTCTTTTTGTTTCCAAAGACGACTGGGGACTGGAGACCCATATTGGACCTCAGCAGTCTGAACCAATACGTAAAGAAAGAGATGTTTCGGATGGTCACACTTCAGTCTATACGTCCCTTCTTAGGGGAAGACAGTAGGATGTGTTCGATAGATCTCAAGGATGTGTACTACCACAAAAATGGCCAGACCATCCATGGATCACCTGTGCTTCCGGCTGTGAGCCAATCACTATCAGTTTCGAGCCCTGCCCTTTGATCTCACTACAGCCCCCAGAGTGTTCACCAAATGCATGACAGTGGTCACGGCTCACCTGAGCCGTCTAGGATTCCAGGTGTTTCCGTACCTAGACCAATCGCTCCTCACCGCTGCCACCAGGCATCAACTCATTCAGGTCAGGGAGTCCACTCTGTCACTCTGTAATCATCTGGGCATTACAATAAACTCAGAAAAATCTGCCTTGCAGCCATCGCAGCATATTGTTTTTATCGGGACAGAGTTGGACACCACCACCACCACCACACTATGGCTTCCAAGAGAAGAGTTCTTCGCCGGCATGTCAGCATTCTGATATCAAAAGACAGAGCACCAGCATCAGCAGTTCTGAAATTACTAGGCATGATTGCAGCAGCAAATCTAGCTATACCACTTGCTCGTATGCACATGCGGATACTTCAATGGGTGTTGTTCACTCAATGGTCTTGCCAACATCTCCCCATGACTCGCACTATAATCACAAAATTCTTGCAAAAAGGACCTTCAGTGGTGGTTGACCTAGCTTCATGTCACTATAGGATGCCCATTTGTGCTACTCTCTCCAGCAGCCGCAGTGACCGCAGACGCTTCCTTGATAGGGAGGGGGTGGTATTTTCAGGGAAAGACTACCCAAGGCAAATGGACCGATCAAGAGAGACGTCTGCATATCAATGTCCTGGAGATGAGAGCAGTACTTTTGGCATTTCGGTACTTTCAGGACTCTTCCTCTGGGTACGATTGCGATTCAGACAGACATGTCGGTGTTCTGGTATTTGAACAAACAAAAAGGAACCAAGTCTTACCCTATTTGTCGCGAGGCTCTGAGTTTGGCAGTGGGCTGTTTCCACCCAGCGCTTTCTGTTGGCAACGCACATCCTGGGGAAATCCCACATAGCAGAAACTGAGCAGGGCAGTTATGTTGCCCCAAGAGTGGTCCCTCAGTAAAGAAATAGCGGACAGGATATTCCGCAGGTGGGGCCAGCCTTGCTGTGACCTTTTTGCCAGTCACATGAACACAAAATGCCAAAGCTACTTTGCCCCGATTCCCCCTCCGGGAGAAGCCCCAAGGGGCGTACTCGTTCACGATTGGCCACCAGGTCTCCTATATGCATTTCCACCAATTACGTTGATACCTAAGGTTCTACAGAAAGCAAAAACCCTGGGAAGGACCATCATTCTAATAGCCCCTCATTGGCCTCGTCCGATTTGGTTCCCCTTCCTTTGACTTCATCTTTTGGATGATCCTTTGATTCTGGACCCAGTTCTGGATTTTCTGACGCACCCGTCTTCATCCCTCTCTGCAGTCCCTGAAGCTGACAGCTTGGCCACTCCAGTTCCTATCATTGCCAGGTTCCATAACCTCTCTGAGACAAAACCGATCTTTTTGTCTAATCCTAAATCTTCTACTAGGAAGCTGTATGTTAGCAAATGGAAAAAAATTTCTATATGGGCCTCTAAAAATAATATTGATCCTTACCAAGCCTCTATGGCTTCCATCTTAGAGTTCTTGACTATGATTTTCAACAAAGGAGCTGCAGCAGCAACAGTTCGGGTTCAATTAACTGCTATTTCAAATTTTCATCTTTGATTTGAAGGATTAAATATGTCTCACAAGATATCCAAAGCCTTTCTCAAAGGGACTTTTCATATTAGACCAGCTGTGAAATCTCCCTATTCTACATGGAATCTAAATTTTATGCTTTCCCGCATAATTCCTCCACCATTTGAACCAGCATCATCTTTTGATCTCAAATTTTGGTCTTGGAAGACAATCTTTTTGGTAGCTATTACTTCTGCCCGCAGCATGTCAGAGCTTCAGGCTTGGTCCATCAAGCCTCCCTTTTTGATATTCCATGTTGACAGTCTCACTTTGAACAAACCCCTCATTCTTGCTGAAAGTTTGCACCGAAACCAATCTTAACCAAGTTACTGATTTTGCCAGTCGTCTTCCCCAACCATTCCAATAATTTAGTGTATGCTGCACAAACTTGATGTTCACAGACGGCTCAGATTTTATTTGGATAGAACAAAAGATTTCAGAAAATCAGACCAGCTTTTTGTTTTTCAGATGCCAGGAAGGGGAGACCAGTGGCTAAAACTGTCTAAATGGTTATCTGATTGTTTTACCTTTGCCTATTCAGCGGCCGGTATGTCTTTGCAACGCAAGATTAAAGCTCACTCAACCAGAGCAGTTTCTACATCTTCTGCCTTTTCTGCCAGACTTCCCATTGATAACATTTGTGCAGCAGCCACTTGGTCAAAACCTCATACCTTTAGCACTCATTACAAAGTTGACAAGGCCTCCAGGGACAGGGCCTCCTTTGGATCCGCGGTCCTGAGAAATATACTTCCGTGAGCCGCCTGAGATTGATGGTGCTTGGGGACACTACCCATCCGTAAAGAATTAACTGCGAGATTGAACAACTTAACATAAAGAAGATATGTACTTACCATAACGTTCCATGTGAGTTGTTCATCTCGCCTTCATTTTTACATCCCTCCCTCCTACCCCTCCTGGGCTGATAGAGGACTGAGATGCTGGATCCATCCTGGTTACTCACTCCTATACCTTTCCCTTGGGGATGAAAGAATGACCCGTGGTATTTATATGCAGCAAACAAGATCGGAGGTAATTCCAGGTGCATCATGGAATAGGAACTTGGCCTCGAGCTATTTGAAGACTTTGAGCTTTGCAATTGGCCGTATCTGAGCTGAGGGATCGGCTCCGAACCAATCAGTAAGAATGAAGGTGAGATGAGCAACTCTCATGGAATGTTATGGTAATTAACTTTTTTTTTTTTGCCATCTTCCAATGACTGAATCCGTGTTGAGGGCTTTAGGTTCAGTGGCAGCGACCATAACGTTTCTCCTGTGTGCCCAGTTACATGAGAATTCTAAAGTGGACATTAGCTGTTCAGTGGTCCCTGTTGGAGCTTCCATTGTCATATCTAGTACAACTCAGTCAAGTCTCAGTCGTCCCTCATATGGTGGATGTGTTCTCTGGACATTTTGGAGGGGTGACCCTTTGTTCCAGCCCCTGCCCAAGCCACAGTGACCACGGACGCCTCCCAACTCGGGTGGAGGGGCATTGTTGGGGCAGGACAGTCCAAGGCCTGTGGTCCCCTGTAGAGACCAGCTTGCACATAAACGTTCTAGAGATGAGGGCGGTCCTTTTAGCGTTGCAGGCTCTTCATGCCTTTTTTCCTCTGGGAACCATTGCAATTCAGTCAGACAAAATATCCGTGGTCTGGTATATCAACAAACTGGGAAGGACCAGGTCTTACCCCATTTGTCGCGAGGCCATGAGATAGTGGCAATGGGCGATTTCTGGTTGCTTTCTCATAGCAGCGCACATTCCATGATGGTCCAGTATTCTAGCGCTCAGGTTAAGTCGCACTATTCTGATGCATTACGAGTGGTCTCTGAATCTTTCAGTAGTGGAGCAGATCTTCCTCGAGTGGGGTCAGCCTTGCTGTGATCTCTTCGCATCTCATTCCAACGCGAAGTGCAGCAAGTTTTATGCTCTGAACCCCCTGCTGGGGGAGTCGCCCAGAGATGCTCTAGTCCATACTTGGCCTCCCGGTCTTCTGTATGCTTACCCTCCAGTACCTCTTATTCAGAGCTTTCTACAGAAAGCTCAGCGACTGGGAAGCAAGCTGATCTTCATTGCCCCGTTTTGGCCTCTACAGGTATGGTTTCCCTTCCTTTGGTCTCACTTTCTGGCTCCAGCTTGTATCTTGGATCCCATTCACGATCCGATTTCACATCCATCGGAGGTTCCTCATCTGAATCTTGGACAGTCTGAAGCTCACAGCTTGGCTGCACCAGTTCCCATGATTGCTAGGACTCCTGAATTATCCTCCTCAGTTAGGTCTATTTTGGTGGCTGCTCATAAGTTTTCGACCAGGATGGTTTATCGCAGCAAGTGGAAATGTTTCTCCCTTTGGGCCTCTCAAAGGAGTTTAGACCCCTTCATGGCTCCTATTTCTGCCATTCTTTATTTTCTAGCTGACATTTTTCAACAAGTAGCTAGTTTTTCTACTGTCAAGGTTCAATTGGCTACTATTTCTCATTTTCATATAGGTGATAATTCTGCCTCTCTAGCCTCCTCCAGGCTTTGTAAAGCCTTTATCAAAGGGACTTCTTTGTTACGCCCCCCCCCAGTCAAGGATCCTGTTCCTCCATGGACCTTACTATGGTTCTTCAAGCTCTGGTCGCTCCGCCTTTTGAACCCACTGCAACCACAGATCTAAAATTCTTATCTTGGAAAGCAGCATTTCTGGTGGCTGTTACCTCTGCAAAAAGGGTTTCAGAACTGCAGGCCTGGTCTGTCAAGTTCCTTATATGATTTTCCACAAAGATAGGGTTACCCTTCGGACCAGTCCATCCTTTCTTCCCAAGGTGGCGTCACCAGTTAATATCAATCAAACCATCAATTTACCAGTTTTCTTTCCTAATTTTGCTAACAAGATGGAACACTAACTCCACCTGCTGGATGTTCATAGACTAAGATTCTATTTACACAGGACAAAAAATTTCTGTAAATCCGATCAATTGTTTGTATCCTTCTATAACCCTTTTTGGGTAAACCTATCTCTAAGGTCACTATTGCTAGGTGGATTTCTTCATGCATCCTTCAGGTCTATAAGAACAGAGGTGTGTCTCCTCCAGGTCAGGTGAAAGCCCATTCCACTAGGTCCATGGCTACATCTGTGGCCTTTTGGTCTAGTCTCTTTGGACGATATTTGTTCTGCAGCTACTTGGTCCTCATCTCATACATTTTATTTCTCATTACAAATAGGATTTGACTTCCAGAAGGAGAGCATCGTTTGGTTCCGCGGTGCTCCGGAATATCCTTCTATGAGGGCCTCCCAGGAGGTTAGTAGCTGGGACTCTACAGGTTGAAGACCAAATGAAATAAACTACTTCAGATAAAGAAGTTATGTACTCACCATAACATTCCATCTGAGTAGTTCTACTTAATTTGTCTTTAACCGTCCCTCCCTCCTTCCCTCGGCCCTTGTCATGTGACCTATAACTGCTGCCTATAGGCTGTTCATAAGTCTTTTCTCAGGTCGGGTTATCTGTAGAAGAATCAGGTCGGGTTATCAGTATAAGAATCAGCAAACTCGATCTGGGTGTTGGAAGGTAGTGGAGGTGTATTATGAGTAAGGGGAGGAGCCTGGAGCTCGGAGCAGATGCTAGTAAGATTGCTGGCTCTGATCCGATTATGGATCCGGTATCCCACAGGTTGAAGACAAATGAAGTAGAACTTCTCTGATGGAACATTATGATGAGTACATAACTTCTTTTTCTCTCTTATAGAATTTGCAAATGGCAATTGCCACAGGCTTCCTCACAGATGACGTTTACATGCACATGACTGTTGAGCCTAATACAGCTCCGTCTCAAACAACTAACTGCCCACATGATTCAGCATTGATACCATTTAGGTACCTCTTTAATAAGTATGTGCTAGTTTTAAAACAAGCAAGAAAGCTTATATTTGCAAGTGGAAAAGTTTTTTTAGTTGGTGCCTAGCCAGCAGCAAGGGCCATTGGCGATTTATGTACGAATGCTTCTTAAATATTTATGCAAGTTACTTTCCTTTGACCTTTCTTATTCCTCTATCATGGTTGATCTAGTGGCCATTTCAGCACTTCTTGCCTGTGGATTCTCCCCTTCCATCTAGGTTTTTAGTAAAACTGTTTCTGATAGGCATTTGGCATCTTAGACCACCTAGAAAATGTGCAGCTCCTTCTTGACATCATAAATTTGCATGCTGGAAAGTTAACTGTCTCCATTTGAAGCCAACTTCAGGCAGACTTTGTTCATTACATCAACGACTGTACTCTGGAAGAAGAGTATTTGAGTTTCAAGCTCTCTATTTTGAGATGGTTGTCCACAGACGGTGTTTGTTCCCACCATGGCCAATCTATTCCAGACAGTATCTGTGCATATCCTACTAAAGCCGTGGCTTCTCTGATATACTGGATCTGGGTAGACTCTGGAAGAATTCTAGAGGCAGCTACATGGTCCTCTGGGGATACATTTCAAGTATTTCATATTGTACTTTTCCAGGTTGAGGATTGACTTTGCTAGGACCATTCTCCAGGGTCTCCTGGACCTTTCCCATACTCTTCCTAGGTTGGATAGACTTTGGTAATCATCCCATCTAGCCAAAGGCTACTACAATAGTGAGAATAACTTGCCTAGTAGAGTTGTAAGTTAGGCTTTCCATAACAATAGATGACCCAAATTCCTCATTGCTGCAGTAACCACACCCACCATCCATCCTCCTATTTCTGTATAAAGTTTGTTGTTGGGTTATTTGTTACTGTTTATATCTTTAGAGGTTAAGGATGAGCTAGCTATATATGTGCGTATGGCCAAGAAAGTCTTGAAATTGTCCACACTCTGCCTGCTGATTCCTCCAGTGGAGTAACCAATCGGTCATAGTGTAGGTGTCGAAGGGAGCTTTGTGAAACTGGATGATTTGTTGTGCGATGAGCAGGGTACAGGCCAAGTAACCAAAGGCTAGTGCAGCAGTGAGGCATGCAGACATCTATTAAGTGTAGCTTACACAACTATGCTTTTTTTTTTTTTAACTGGTAGTCTTGGAGTGATCTTGTTTTACCAGCATTATATCTTTCCACTCCATCTTGTCGTTGTCTCATGCACGTGGGCAACCACTCATCAGGCAACTTCTGACGTTTGTGCATGTTAAAACGTTTATCCTGTTTCACTTTAATACCTCAGGCAGCAACCATTCAAAACCTTAAGTTGAATACAAATGAATAAAGCTGCAAGCTGAGCATTTTATATATGTTTAAACGCACTTGAGGAAAACCTGCCAGTAGCTGCTCAAGCCATGGGTGACCTAGTAAGTCGTCATATTTACAGGATTTGTGTGGACAATATACAGAGTATGAGGTATTAATAGGAAAGGTACAGGTACAAGATTCTTGTGTGTGTGTGTGTGTGTATGTATGTATGTATGTATATATATATATATACATACATATACACATATATATATAATGTGTGTGTATGTATGTATACAGGCATATACAGATGAAGAGGTGCAGGCAAACTCTTCCTCCAAAATCAAGAATACAATGCAGAGAAAACAAAGGAGACTCCAGACCACGGCTGTTAAAAACCTGTAGAATTATAATCCAAAGTGAGTGCTTTCGTAGCTTAAGGCTACTTCATCAGACAAAACTAACATCAAATGCGTAGGTTATATACCATTATGTTGAACAATTAATCAGTTAAACTACCAGTCAACTTAAAGGCATATAACTAGATTCACTGATGGATACATACCCACACATTATATATAGATATATAGATATATAGATATATAGATATATATATATATATATATATATCTGTTTATTTTTTATATCTATCCACAATGTAAAATACGTACATCTCCTACTCTATTGATACATATACAAGGCGTACTATCAACTATTAAAAAAAAAAAAAAAAAAGTGCCTTTAAGTTGATATGAGACCACTGATCACAGACTCTGTGCCATGGCAGGACTAGGCACTCAAGGGTGTAAAATATGGCTGTAGGTGATTCGGTTATGTTGACTAATGTTGCCAAAATGGGCAGGGCTTGCCACTCGACAGTGTAAAATATGGCTGTAGGTGTTTGGTCTTGTTGACTAATATCGCCAAAATGGGCATGGGTAGTTACTGGTGATACGTGGGTTGAGGGACCTGGCCTATGCTGACCTATGCCAGTGATCGTTGCTAATGGGGGGGGGGTATATGCCCCCTTTTTGGCCAGTGTGCCTGCCATAAAGCCCAGCAGCCCTGGGTTGATAAGCTACTGGCTGGCTGGTGTCTAGTTGCCCAGCCTGGGTTACTTGCGATAGCTCGATAGCTCTGTTGAGCGAGTGTTGGATGTGAAACCAGTCAACTAACTTGCCAAACATGAACTGAGAATTGCTACGCTTTATGTAGGTTCACTGACAGGACGCAGCTTGGAAGTGGATGATATGATATGGAGGAGGCTGGACATCTTATGCAACAATAGACAAGATGGAAGGGCAGTGCAGCAAAGCCAGTTGGCTTGGGATCCAGACTCTACTACTCAGGAGGGGGGACAGTCTAGAAATGGTGTAGGAGTTGTGGTGATAGAGTCTTCAGAAGGCATTGAAACATCTCATCAGAATTAATGACACTCATGGCAATCAGACTCCAGTGTAATGACAGGGCAGTATTCAAAATCTCAGCCTGTGCCCCACAGTAGGGTTGTGATAGTGAGGAAAAGAGTGCATTCAAGACAGCAGTTGTAGGACCTACTAGATAAAGCAGGCCAACATGAATTGGTGTTGATAATGGGTGGCTTGAATGCACATATCTGGACAGACTGAACAGGATATGAGGACTGCCTGAGTACACTGGGTGGGGCAACAGGAATAAAGGAGAAGCAGCCATTCTAGACTTCCTTCTGGCAAATGACTTGATGGTAGCTAACAGATGGCTTGGAGCGGCAGTCAGCATCACATACAAGAGTAGCCAACATGCAACTCTGGTAGACTTCCTTCTAGTAAGGAAAAGGCACTGGGGTAGAATCCATGATTGCAAAGTTATCCCTAGTGAAATAGTTGGCCCACAGCATAAACCACTAATTGCCAAAATCAGCTGCAAGCAGTTGTCAGAGAAAGCTCTAAGGTCAACCAGGCTAAAGACCTGGAAGTTGACTGGAGAGAAAGTACAACTGTTCAAGGTTCTAGCACCCCAAGAGGAGGAGGAAATGGGTGGAGTTGAACAAGAACGAACATGCCTAAGGACCACATGTGTTAAGACTACAGAAATGATGTGGCTGAGACAGGTATGGAAATGAGGTACATCAGGAAAGCTGGTAGTAGAATGCGGAAGTCCAGGAAGTCCTCAAAAGAAAAGCGCCAGAAGTAGTAGGAGATAGAAAAAAACATTCTTTGTTAGCCAACCAGTAGTCGTTTCTAGCCTGGATAGTTAAAAAGAAGTTGCAGTAGCAAAGAATAGGGCATCGGAGGCACTCTGCCAACTTCGGGAAAGTGACTCTGTAATTAGCACAAAGAAACTATATCAGTTTGCAAGGCAAAGACAGAAAGGTAGAGGATAGTCATACACCCTTCATAAGGGATGCCAGCAACAACCTGCTCACCAGTGCACAGGAATTCAAAGGCAGATGGAAGGAGTATTTCCAGCAGCTTCTGAATGGAGAAAACCCCACAGAAGCTGCACTGCCTCAGTCACAGCATATGATGAGAGAAGAAGAGGCACCCACCTTAGAAGTAAGAACAGCATTAAAAGAAAATGAAGTCTGGGAAGGCAGCAGGCTGAGAAGAGGTCACATCAAATATGGTAAAGATGCTGAATGAGATGGTACTCGTAGCAGTATGGAGGGAGAGGCATATCCCAGATGACTGGAGAATAAGCATACTTGTGCTAATGTACAAGAACAAAGGGGACAGCCACAACTGTGGGCAGTACACGGGCATCAAACTCCTATCACATTGCATGAAAGTTCTGGAGAGGGTGATTTGATAATCAGGCAGAGCAGTACAATGTAAGATGGGCGATGAGCAGTTCTGATTCAGATCAGAATGCAGGACAGTTGACCCAATGTTTGCATTGAGACAGGTACTTGAGAAGAAGCTAGAGATGAGAAGTCCAACTGGGCATTCCTAGTCTTAGAAATCAATATGACAAGGTCTAAAGAAAGTTGATCTGGGCAGAACTGCTGTAGTTTGAAGTCCCCGAAACATTAGTAGAATTAGTGCAGGCTATATACAAGGACCCAATGACTCAAGTGCGAACCGTGTTCGGCCTCACAAAGGGGTTCCCGGTGGGAGTGGGTGTTGACCAGGGCTCAGCTCTAAGCCCACTGCTGTTTCATACTGGTGATGGAATACATTGGCAAACAGGTCGGAGGGGGCAGATTAATGAAGTTGCTGTATGCAGATGAAGTGACATTGCAGGCAGACTGTGAGCTACAACTTTAGCAAAGAATAGGAGAATGGAATGCAAAACTGAAGGCACATGGGGTGAAACTAAGCACAGATAAAGACAGTGGTGATGGCAGCAGATTGGGGAAATCGGAAGAAGCTGAGAATGGAGATAAAAGGGAAGGCAGTAGAACAGGTAAATAATTTCAACTTCAAGTATCTGGGAGGGGTGGTTGAGGAGAAGGCAAGTCTGAATGAAGAGGTCAAAGCTAGAATCAGAGGGGCTGCAGCCAGTTGGCATAGTGTCTGGTGTAGTCTTGTGACAGAAGAATGCCAAAGAAAGTAAAAAGTAAGGTGTACAAAGACAGTGGTGCAACCAGTACTGCTGTATGGTACTGAAACTTGGGCAGTAAAGGCAGAAAAGTTGAAGCTAGAGGTGACTGAAATTAAGTTTCTGAGAAGGGTGGTAGGATGCACAATGTGGGGCAAACAAAGAAATGAGGACACGAGTAGAAGCCAAGGTTGCTCCAATTGCAGAAAAGATCAGCTAATAGGTTATGGTGGTTTGGACATGTGCAGAGAACGTGGTTTGGACATGTACAGAGAAGCAGAAGACATCTAGTGAGGAAGATTTGGGACAGATGAGAAGAAGTTAAGATGAAGCAAGGGCATCCATCAAAGTGGTGGATGGATTGTGTGAAAGATCTGTGACAGTCAGGCATGAGGTATAATAATGTGATACGAGTTTGATGCCTCTCTACTGCCCACAGTTGTGGATATCTTCTCAAGTTTCTGTCCCACTGCAGAGCACCCCTGCCTTACCAGGCTATACCTCATTCCACACATTTGACCCCAAAATGAGATCGGAAGACTAAGGGTGGTGGAGTCTCTATCTTCATCAAGGACCGGCACACCTCCAGACTGTCTTGCCCGCATGACATACTGGAACTTCTCCAGGTACAACTTGACAGTTGGCAAGGCACCCATCCAAGTTTTAGTTGGCTATAGACCCCTTTCTACGAGTTAGGACACCCACTCCTTTTAGCTGGATCTACTAGACTCCATCAAGGTACTCCCAGCACCCTGATTCTTGGTGACTCAACTACCCCACCATAGACTGGGTGAACTATTCTTGCACTAACGGACTGTCTCAACAGTTCCTCAACTTCATCAGTTCTTATGCACTAGACCAGCTCGTCTCATCCTCCACAAGGGGAGATAACATTGGTTCTCACCAATGTGGGTGACCACTGCATCACTCCCATAGTATGTCCTTCCCTGGTTAGATCAGATCGGACTGTCTCATTCGAAGTGTCTATCCCACCCAACCCCCCCCACACACACACACACACACCCAGCCAAAATCAAGCTAGAAAACTTCTCAAAAGCTGACTACATCCTCCTAAGGGAAGGTGTCTGTAGCTTCACACCACCGGCCCCTCCAGAGGATGCAGACAGCTATGCTGAACAGTATGCCAGTGCAGTTTACAAGCACCTGTACAATTGCATGGACTCTGCCATGCACAATAGAACGAAAACCTGCTCCTCAAACACAAACCTGTTTCATAGACCTCTTCTATCAACAGGCTCTGTAACAAAAAGAAGAAACTGTAGTCTAAGGGTAAAAGGGAACAAATTCCAAATTGGAAAAACTCTGTCCTTAGCCTCAACAAGCAAATTAGATCACTAGTGAAAACCTCCAAGGCCAGTTTTGAATCGAACTAGCCACTATAACAAAGGGAAAACCATAAAGTTGTCTTCAGTTACATTAGGAACCTCCGTGGCAAAGCCCAGGTTTGCTCAGAATTGGTAAACTCCACAAACCGAATTGAAGAATAAAAACTCCAGGCGACAAGAATAGGTTTAAGTAAGTGCTATCGTTTACTAAGTAAAGCAAACTTCTTCAAGTAATTTATTGCATTGACTCATTGTCTGAATACTACAAACAAGTGACATCATTGCGGCAACAGTAAAATGACTACAGATGTTAAGTTGTCTATCTCGCCTTCATTCTTGCTGGATGGGTTTGGAGCCGACCTCGGCTCCGACTCGGCCACTCTAAAAGCTCGAGAGTTGGTTCCACCGGCTCGAGGCTGCCCCTATATCCCACAATGCTAGGCGTGAATTACCTCAGATCTCGTTTGCCGCTACAGCGATCGAGGTGTTTTTCTACCGGCTCCAGGTTAGTGAAAGTTAGATTAGTTTAAATACTTTAAACTTAAGCTAGCTTAGTGTATTTCTCTTTACCCTTAGTGTAGTGGATATTATCCCTTCTTCTTTTTTTTTTTTTTTTTTTTTTCTAAAGAACTTATAAGTTCTTTCCCTAGGCCTTCGGGCCCTTCCTTCCCTTCCTTAGGGTGTGTATGTGTTTGGTTAGGAAGTTTTAACTTAACTTACCCTTCAGAAGTTTAGTTTAAATAATTCCTTTTAGACTTCTATCAGTGTAATCTGTGTGTGTGTTTCTGTGTGTGATTACACTTCGGTTCCTTGAGTATGTCCAAAGATTCAAAGGTCTCAGGCTTCAAGAAGTGTGACTCGTGCTGTCAGAAAATGTCTCTGACAGACGGTCACACTTCTTGTGTGTATTGCCTGGGACCTTTACACCTGCAGGACTCTTGTGCTGTATGCCATGGCTTCAGCCCTAGAGTCCTGCAGGAAAGAAAAAACAAACTCATATTAAGGGGTTTGCTTAAGCCTGAAGGTTCCCTTTCTGTGACATCGGGGAAACCTTCTAAGGCTTCCAAGACCTCGGCTCCAGCTTCAGACTCGAGGCCTAAGGCTTCGAAGCCTACTGCTTCATCGGCTCCGGCTGGAGCCGATGAGTCTTTGACTGCAGTATCTGTGGTTCCCTCGGCTCGGCGGAGCCGAGGCATTAGATTCCTGGGTCGGCTCCGATCAGACCATCGGAGCCGACATCTAGAAAGAGATCGAGGTCACCGTCCCTTGGCTCCGTTCATTCGGCTCCAGCATCTCCCTTGCTGTCTGAACGGAGCCACAGATCTCACTCCTCCAGGTCATTGAGGCTCTCAGATCACGACCTCCAGAGGGTAGTGAGTCGACTTTTAAAGTCCGAGGCACTGGCCCAAATGCTCCAGAGTCCGACTCATCAGTTGATGCCTCAACTTGTTCCTATAAATATTCCTCCTCCGACTCCTTTGAGCTCGGAGCCGGGGCGTCTCGGGACCGAGACTGTGGTAGCATCGGAGCCTATACAATTGTCTTCGGCTCCGTCGTCGGCTCCGATTTCTTCTTTTGAAGAATCTCAGCGCCGGGCTTCCCTCGTCTGCTCCGAGGGGGTGAGTGGCATCGGACCCTTGTCCGACCCCCCTCTCCCTCTTGGTGCTTCGGCGCTGGTGAGTTCGGCTCCGACATCGGCCTCGGAGCCATCTCTGTCGGTGCCGAGGGAGGTTCTCAGCTTCTCGGAGCGGGGACCTCTGGCTCTGCCGGACAGGGGTGCGTTCGAGGTCATGCGGAGTGTGTTGGAACCTTGTTCGACTCCACAGTCGGCTCCGTCCGCCCCTCCCTCTTCGGTGCCTTTGGTTATGTCGACTCACTCCCTCATCCCAGACCGCAGAGAGCCAGCTCCTCAAGAATCCCCTGTGGGGATCTCATCCTCTTCCGAGGCCTCCCCTGAATTGGCAGGGGAGCCCCCTAGGAAGAAAAAGTGTAAGAGGAAGCACATAGACTCACCTGAGTCTGTCACCTCTGACACAGATTTAGAGGATTCAGAGGGTTCCCCACGTTCCCCGTCTGAAGAGGTCTCTTTCGCAGACATTCTAGAGATCCTGAAACAGAGGGGAAATTGGCCAGCCCTTAACCCTTCAGAGGATGAATCTGTGTATCTTGAGGCGTTTGGCTCTCGCCCTTCCACCTCCTGGGTGTCCCCCCCCTTTGATCCCCTCATGCAGGTGGTGGCAAAGAAGGCCTGGACGGCTCCTGATTCAGTGGACCCTACCCCCAGGAGACCTTCCAAATTTATAACAGCACCAACTGACAAACAATTTCTCACAAAAGGTGTTTCTGTGGATGCTATGGTGGTAGCTGCTGCCACCAAGAAGGAACTAGCTGATCCTTCAGTGCCTGTTCATCCCCCTAACAAAGAATCTAGGTCTATGGACAGGTATGGGAAGCGGATGTTCTCGTCAGCGACCTTTGCAGTGCGTTTGCTGAACTACCTATGCCATTTCACCCGTCTCCAGAGAGACTTGATCAAGGAAGCGAGTGAGATGTTGAAGGATACTACAGCTACAGATTTTCAGGACAAAATGAACACCCAGCTGACTACCCTTAATTCGATAGCTAACTCCTCCATGCGCCTCCTTTCATATGCGGCTGATGGAGCGAGTAGGGCCGCAGGGACAGGTGTTGCCTTACGCCGGCATGCCTGGATGCGACTATGCAATTTTGCGGACCCCTTTAAAACGTCTTTCACTAACTCCCAGTTCGATGGATCATCTCTTTTTGGTCCTCAAGTGAAAGAAACCTTGACTAGGTGCGAGACGGATGGCAAAACTCTATCTGCTGTCGGAGTCCGTTTTTCTACTCCTTCTAGACCTTACCCCAAAGGCCAGAAAAGTGGAAAAATGTGGTTCCATAAACAATCTCAAGGGAATTTGCCTGGCGACAGAGTCGGTTCCCCTCCAGAGGCAGAGGAGGGAACAATAATGGTAGACGTCGCCCTAGAGGCAGAGGGGGCCCGCAGAACCAGGGCAATCGAGAAACCTTTTCCGATAAGCCCTTTCAGCATCCCTGAGGTGTTGCCCGACTGTCCACCTTCGGAGGCAGTCGGGGGAAGATTGTCACTGTACCCAGAAGCCTGGCTATCCCTGACTCAAGACAAGTGGGTACAGTCCATCATTTCCGAAGGCTATTCCATTCCCTTCGTTCGCATCCCAAACCAATCAAAAAAATCCCTTCCAGATGTTCCACCCGCTCAAAGGGATCTTACAGCTTTAGAAATTTCAAAGCTGCTTGTAAAAAGAGCAATTCAACCAGTTCCAGCAGACCAACTAGGATCCAGAATCTACTCCAGGTTCTTTTTAGTTCCAAAGAAAACAGGGGACTGGAGACCAATTTTGGATCTCAGTATCTTGAACAAGTCCGTCAAGAAAACAAGATTTCGGATGGTCACGCTGCAGTCCATCCTCCCCCTAATGGGAAAGAAAAACTGGATGTGCTCTATAGATCTTCAGGATGCGTACTATCACATAAAAATGAACAGACGCTCCAGAAGATTCCTCCGCTTCAGGCTGGGAACCAGTCATTTTCAATTCAGGGCCCTGCCCTTTGGTCTCACCACTGCCCCCCGGGTGTTTACCAAATGCATGGCAATGGTAGCTTCTCACCTGAGACATCAAGGATTCCAGGTGTTTCCATATTTGGACGACTGGCTCCTCACAGCCCCCACCAAGCATCTTCTTCTAATGGCCAGGGACTACACCTTTCGCATTTGTCAAAAGTTAGGCATTTCAATAAATTGCGAAAAGTCTGTTTTGTCGCCTTGTCGTACTATTACCTTCATAGGCGCAAATCTAGACACAGTCAACATGTCTGCGAGACTAACACATCAGAGAATAGCAGACATACACAAACTGGTCTCGCTCCTCTTCAGCAGCAACAGAATCAAAGCCAGGTTAGTTCTGAAAGTGTTGGGGATTATGGCGGCTGCCATACCTCTGCTTCCATTAGCCAGATTCCACATGAGAATCCTTCAATGGATGCTCTTCACGCAATGGTCATACCAGCAACTTCCGATGTCCCACACTATTATGGTCACGCAAACATGCAGAAATCATCTTCTATGGTGGATGTCTTCCCCTCAGCTGTTATTGGGAAGACCCTTTGTTCCTTCCCCTCCGGTTGCTACTTTGACAATGGACGCCTCCCTGATCGGGTGAGGGGGCATTATCAGGGCAGAACTGTCCAGGGCACTTGGCAACCAGACGAATGCCACTTGCACATAAATGTTCTAGAGATGAGAGCAGTGCTTTTAGCGTTGCAAGCCCTTCAAGACTCTCTTCCCTGGGGAACGATAGCAATCCAGACGGACAATATGTCCGTAGTGTGGTATATCAACAAACAAGGCAGAACCAGGTCCTACCCCCTGTGTCGAGAAGCACTCAGACTGTGGCAATGGGCGATTTCTTCTCGGCGTTTTCTGATAGCAACGCACATCCCCGGGAAGTCCAATCAAATCGCGGACAAGTTGAGCAGAGCTATCCTCATGCCTCACGAGTGGTCTCTGAAAGACTCTGTTGTGAGAGAAATTTTTCTCAAGTGGGGTCAGCCTTGCTGCAACCTTTTTGCTACTCCCCAAAACAGCAAGTGCAGAGATTATTTCACCCTATTCCCTTTACCAGGCCAGCCCAGCAGAGACGCTCTAGTCCAAGTTTGGCCCCTGGGACTTCTGTATGCATTTCCTCCCTTCCCACTAATCTCTCAAGTGATACAGAAAGCTATCGCTCAGAAGGCCTCGTTGATCCTCATTGCTCCTTACTGGCCTCTACAGGTTTGGTTCCCCTTTCTACATCATTTTCTGTTGGAGCGACCTTGGCATCTGGACCTAGTTCCAGATCTTTTGATCCATCAGTCGGGTCAGTTTCATCGCTCCCTTCCCTCTCTGAACCTCACTGCTTGTTTCCTCCAATTCCAACATTAGCCAGGCTTCCTCAAATATCTCACTCTGTTCGAGATATTTTGATAGCTTCCCATAAATCTTCCACTAGAAAGATTTATTTGAGTAAGTGGAAACGTTTCGCCTGTTGGGCTCAAGGAAGGGACATAGATCCTTTCACTGCTTCCATCCAAATGGTCCTTGAATTTCTAGCTGAACTCTTTCATGCAGGTTCATCTCCTTCTACTCTTAAAGTTCAACTGGCAGCTATTTCTAACTTTCATGTGGGCATTTCAGAGTCTGCCATAATGTCCCACAAGCTTTGCAAAGCCTTTTTGAAAGGAGTTTTTCTACTCAGACCTCCTATAAGAAATCCTCCTCCTCCTTGGGACCTAAATTTAGTTCTTAGTTCTTTGATTCTTCCCCTTTCGAACCTGCAGTCTCCTGTTCTTTAAAATTGCTATCATGGAAGACTCTCTTTCTGGTAGCTATTACTTCAGCTAGAAGAGTTTCAGAACTTCATGCACTCAGCTGTCGACCTCCTTATCTGTTGTTTCATAAGGACAGGGTATCTTTACGAACCAACCCGTCCTTTTTACCTAAGATAGCCTCGACGTCTAACCTAAATCAAAGCATTGACCTCCCTGTGTTTTTTCCAGAATATTCTAATAGGTCTGAGCAAAAATTGCATTGGCTAGATGTTCATCGTCAGTTAAGGTACTATTTGGATAGAACCAAACAATTCCGAAAATCTGACCAGCTGTTTGTCTCCTATGCAGAAGGCAGAAAGGGACATTCAGTTTCAAAGGTATCATTATCTAGATGGCTAACATCTCTGATTTCCCTTGTTTATGAAATTAGACACCAAAAGCTGCCTAACAAACCTAGAGCCCATTCCACCAGAGCTTTGGCTACTTCTATAGCCTTCCAAGACAGACTGCCTATTGACACCATTTGTGCAGCGGCTACTTGGGCGGCTACTCACACTTTCGTTTCTCATAAGTTGGATTTAGCTTCTAGGCATAGAGCTAACTTTGGTTCCACTGTTCTCAAGAGTCTGTTCCGTTAGGCCACCCGGGACAAGGTGCTAGGGACGCGGTCCCATCCAGCAAGAATGAAGGCGAGATAGACAACTTAACATATAGAAGTTATGTTCTTACCATAATGTTCCATGTTAGTTGTCTTCTTCTCGCCTTCTTCTTCGTCCCTCCTTCCCCCTGGCCTGGACAGATCTAGAGGAGTTTGATTGTGACCTCTCTTTCTACCACCTCTATTGCGATAGGTATATGCTCTGCTGTGCATATTTCCTAGAGTCAGGCTTAGGTCACCCTTTCTCTTCCCTTTGTTTTTAGAGGTGGAAATTTTCCAGTATTCCTGTTTTTTTTTTTAGCTGGGCCTAGCTCACAAACGAGATCTGAGGTAATTCACGCCTAGCATTGTGGGATATAGGGGCAGCCTCGAGCCGGTGGAACCAACTCTCGAGCTTTGAGTGGCAGTCGGGCCGAGGTCGGCTCCGAACCCATCCAGCAAGAAAGAAGGCGAGAAGAAGACAACTAACATGGAACGTTATGGTAAGAACATAACTTCTATTTATACTACATCAATACATTAAACCTACAAATTATCAGTCCATAACAATGTTAAAAATGTTATACATAAATGTTATACATAAAAATAAGTCTAAAAACTCGTGCTGTAATATTTTAACTTATAAGCATCCCCATTATTATTCAAAGGCCTTAAAGGGGAGAAAGCAGCAGTAACTAACAAATCTACATAGATTAAGAGCCAACATAAGCAGTTAAATCTACAGTAACTAACAAATCTACATAGATTAAGAGCCAACATAAGCAGTTAAATCTACAGTAACTAACAAATCTACATAGATTAAGAGCCAACATAAGCAGTTAAATCTACAGTAACTAACAAATCTACATAGATTAAGAGCCAACATAAGCAGTTAAATCTAGGGGAATGCAATTCAGTAACTAACAAATCTACATAGATTAAGAGCCAACATAAGCAGTTAAATCTAGGGGAATGCAATTAATTCATCTAAACAGGGATTTTAACTTAAGGATACATATCAGTAACTAACAAATCTACATAGATTAAGAGCCAACATAAGCAGTTACATCTTGGGGAATGCAATTAATTCATCTAAACAGGGATTTTAACTTAAGGATACAGTTAATAGATAAACTGTCATTGAGTCCTGGGGGGGTGTATGAGCATTATGCCTAAGTTGCCAAGGTAACTCTTTTTCCTCCAACTTTAGGGATGTTGCCCCCCCCATCATTATCCATTATCCTGTCAATAGCTAGAAAGAGGAATTCATCGGTGGGGTTAGTATTCACGTGCCTCGTCAAGGCATTATTCATATTCATCTTATTGATGTTATAAATGTGCTCATAAATTCTAAGCTTCAATGGCCTCTCAGTCTTGCCGACATAAAAAGATGGACAATTCCGGCACATGCTCAAATAGACAAACCCCCCTTTGACTCGCAGTTAAATTTCCCCTTAACTGGGAAACGTTGATTCTGTACTGTGAAGGTGCTAACAGTATTAACATATTTACATGACCGGCAATGCCCACACTTCACAATAGGGGGAATGTTTGTACGACATACAATTTTCCAAAATTGTTTTCAAATTCAAACCTTTCCTAAAAAACACTTTTGGTGCGTCACCCACCTTCTCCCGAATAGATGCGTCCTCATAAAGGAAGCACCAATTCTTAATCAAAATAGTTTCCATTAGTGGTGCATCCAATGAAAAAGTAATAAATCCAATGTTACCACAAGGGGTTTGTAAATGTGAGGGCTCATCATTCATTGTACTAGTCAGTTCAACCACAATGTCCTGCCCAACAATGGGTATCAAAGAAGCCTCCTGTAGTGGGATCATTACCTGCCCAATCAGGTCCCGAGCCAAACTACCTCCAGTCACTTGTTCATGATCTCCAAACCCGAAAAATAATGGTTTAAAAATCCCATTCGCTCTTTTAATATGGATCTCGCTGATTAGCTGGTTCACAAGTCTCCGAGGGTAACTCCTCTTAAGGAACATTACCTTCAAGAGGTTGCACTCTTCCAAGAAATCCTGTCCTTAAGTTCAACATCTAGATAGGTAAATTTTTCACTTTTTCTCTTTGGAAATCCCAAGTAAACTCTGATTCAAGCATTCCCCATAGACCAGTAATTGAGTATAACCCTCTGTTTGGAATGTACCTCTCCAAACATTTGCACCAACTAGAAAGGCCACTGAAATACCTCACAAAGAGAATCCATGGCCTTCAACACCTGTTTAATGCAGACAAGCTCAAATCACTATCACTCTACTCTGTCGTACAGATGGCTCGGGGTGATGTCTCTCACCTACAAAGAAATCTCGGACCCTGGCCTAATTGAGATCCTACATATCCAGAAGTCAAACTCCTCATACACTGCCCACTCAGGAGGCCTGAACTTAATATGTGACATTAACAAAACTTGCTGGAGAGACGGGTTCGACTCCCAGAGGCTGCCCTGTCTCTGGAATAGACTTCCCATATACGTCAAACAGAGCACCTCACTGACACTTGAAGCGCAACCTTGATGAGTGGATAGGAAACAACAAAGTCATCCAGGGGTTCCACCTGTGCCCCTCATTGACAGGGATGACAGGTGTTGACTGAGGTTTATTTTTGGGGATAAACTCTTGGCTAGGCTTATAAGGGCCCCAGGGCCATTAGCCTAGTAACCTCCCATGAAGAAGGCAGGAGTGTGACACTGAATCAAGAGAGTCGGTGACAGTTAACATGATACCCCAACCCTGTGTGTATATTTGTGTGTACGCACACACACACACATATATATATATATATATATATATATATATATATATATATATATATATATATATATACACACACAGCCCCCCCACCCAATATGCTTTAATAGTCTCTAGTATTGTTTTTGTCCAGTCCCTATGAAAAGGGTAAAAGTAGATAATAACCTGAGTAGATGGGGGGGCTACGCCTCCCCCTACTTTAGTATTCTCACTCCGAGGTTGCACAACAGTGGAGGAGAAAGGCATATACACTGTCAGTAGTATTTTTGGCGATTTGGACGCTTCGTCAGGAATTTTCGTCTAAATGGATTTTCGAGAAAATGACCTAGACCCATATATATATATATATATATATAGATATATATATAGATATATATATAGATATATAGATATATAGATATATAGATATATATAGATATAGATATATGCTACAACAAAGTTGCAAAGTTTGCCACACACTATAAATATTGCATGCACCACTGTAAACCACTCCTAGAATTAAACTGGCTTGAACTCCCCAACCAACTTGCCTTGATTCAGCTACCTACCTTGCACAACCTTATTTTTAAGCCTTCTGCCTGCCCTTAAATATCAAGAGTGTTCTGAATGAGGTTAGTTATCTGAAGTCTGGCTACTGTGCTGGACGAAAAGTGCTTAAGTAACTTCTTTTGTTTTAATAAATAGAGTTCTGTGGTTTTCTAGTACCGGTTGCTATTTTTGTTTTTACGTCGTTTAGTGAGTGTTTTTCTTTTTATTGAGTTGTTACCGTTATTATGAGAGAGCAATCAAGACAATATGAAGTATGGAAGAAAACAAATATTTCATTGCATTGGCTAAATGACAG